>NC_136278.1:10247504-10809178 GCF_964198595.1 Lampetra fluviatilis | reverse complement strand
GTCTCGTCTCAAAACGGTGCTAGACCAATTCGCCTCGGAACCTCGGTCTCCAATTTAAGTGCCGTGTAAAATAATAGAACTGATCTCCGCTGTTAGGATTCATTTTCTTAACATGAATCAATCCATTCGCTGCATTTAAAACGCGTGACTCACGCGCCCGTGGCTACCGGGACGTTTTGTTCACATTCTCAATGATGTGCAGCATATATAATCACTGCCGTAGTAATTCACACCATGAATCAATGCAGACACTTAATAAATAATAAACGTGACTCGACGAATGTTAATCCAAATATGCATATCGGGGAGGAAATGACTGCTTGCTTTGCTGCAAATTATGTCATTAGCATGACAAAATAAACAACAAAAAGTCATCAAGACAGAAGCATTACAATAGGACTCGCCAATCTTCTTGCATTGTGTGACGTTGAGTAAAAAAAAAATCAATTGAATTAAATTCGAATTCAATGCCCTTGATTTCGCCCGAGGAAAGCCCATCGAGTATAATCCATTGTGTAATGCACACCTACCTCGCAGAGGCGAGGATCATTCTATTCGTGGGTCCTCTTTGAATTTGAGATTGGACGATGGCACCATCACCTAGGGACTCATTCGCGTGAATGATGTCACAGGATCAGTAGCACCCTCGCCGTCGTTGGGTGGAGGCTGGAAGTGAAATGTTGGCTTGATGCGTACGGTCCCAGCAGTGTTCCATATTTAAACCCAAGTCCGGTGGATGGGGGGGGGGGGGATGGTGGCACAGTGCTTAGCTCACGGTGCTGGAAACCCAACGTTCTGGCCGGGACTGACATCAGTGACACCTGAACTGGTCCTGGGCCTCCCGGCTAACCCTCTTTATCAACCCGCACTGACAGGCGTGGTGAAGTATGGTCAAACAACCCCCATGGCTGTAGCGGCAGTCGAAGGCTTTGTTCCAGCAGTGGATTGACAAACGGCTGTCAGTTATTATTATTGGCCCCTAGATGATTAATCAAACACGTTAAGGTCAAGACCAGGATGAATAGGTCGTCACCCTTGATACCACCACATATCCGCATCACTTCCTTCTATCTGCTAGATTCCTCAACTGTTGCACGATCAACAGCCAACCTCCGAGGTGAGCACTCGCAGTGTTCCAGCATTAGCACCGACAAGCGAGCACACCACGCCGGGAGAGACGGTGTAGGGCAGGCGAGCGCGGAGCGAGTCGACAGCCGGGGCACGAGCGGCTTCCCTGCGTGCACTGCGGCCAAGGGAGACGATGATGATGACGATGATGACAATGATGACGAGGATGTTGATGACGACGATGATGATGACTGTGATGATGATGACGATGACGACGATGACGATGATGACGACGACGATGATGATGATGACGATGATGATGACGATGATGATGACGATTACGATGATGATGACGATGATGACGATGATGATGATGAGGATGATGATGACGACGATGATGATGACGAGGATGATGATGACGACGATGATGACGACGATGATGATGACGATGATCATCCCACCATCTGGTTTTAGGTTTTCCCCTTGGTCTGCGACCTCTGGATGCGCATTCCCAATGCCCGTCTCAGTAACCTGACGTCCTCCATCCTCCACACATCCCACCCATCACAGCCTCCTCTTTCCGGATACATCAACAACATTTTCCTGCCACGTTCTATGCTCATCCTGAATGTGTGTGCCAGCCATCGCGACCTGCTCTTCCTCGTTACGTCGACAATTATTTCCTACCACGTCCCATTCCTCACGATCAAGTGTGTTTAAACCCTGTTCTGCCGCGTGTACTTATGATCGAATATGAAGGTTTCCGTTTTTTTTAAACCTGTAATGCAACACGAACCATTGCAGTTCATGTATCGCCACGTCATACCACACCACGCTTTCCAATGGCCTGTGCAAGGCTGATAATAGTGCTAATAGCATGAACTGTAAGGCAAAATGAGTTCAAGCGTGTAGGGTGTGCCTCGAGGTTTGAGGGGTTTACTCGAGATGTACGATCAGAGGATCCAATTACAGCCACACTCCACATGCCCTCTGACTCTCTCGAGGCATAATACACACAGGACGCAGTCATTGTTGAATGCCCCCCACAGTCGTCCGGAAACCAAATCCTGCGTGTGAGCCGGCCAGGTGACAGTGTTTGTTGACAGAAATTCGTGAACTCGAATCCCGCTCGGGGTCTGGTGCTCAGCGTTTGATCCGTCGATTTGAAGATTTGAATCGGTGGTTGGCTCAGGCGGACATCCCTCCCCCCCAGGGTCGATAAGAGGAGTACCGCTTTGTGAGAAAACAGAGCCACGTTCGCCGCCCTCTGGATAGGGCTCTCCGGCACCTTGGCAAAGTGGCACTTTCACCACTGGCTCGGAGCCACCGACGGCAAAGATGGAGCGCCGCTCTAATGCTCATTGAGCGGGGAGACGCCGTGTCTTGAACTCGGTTATAATCAATTCCAGCATGAGCCATATTTCTCATCCGTCACACGCTCCAGAATCTAGCCAGGACACACTGGCAAACGTCACTCTCCTGGTGTCTGTGAGTTCTCACCTCGTTATGCAACGTAAAATAAAATAAATCCATCCAAATACATCCTATCCCTTCTGTCAGTTTCCGCGGCAACGGGGCCTCATGTGTGGTGCCTCCGCTTGCGCCTGCTCTGCTCTAATCCCCGTGCGCTGCTCACGTCTCGCCGTCAACGCTCTACACAACCTCCTGACCCTTCCTCTCGACCTCTTGCTCCAACTCCTCGACTTTGCATTGCCACGCGCACCACCGCCTTCTGGGTCGTTTCTTTAAAGCGTTCCCAAACCATCGCGAGTCATCTCTCTCCCGAATTTCAGCTCAAACGTGATTTATTTCCCCAGTTGTTTTCAAATAGCTTAATTACCTTACTTGCCGCGGTTCCAAATACGACACCCTCAGCGGGGACGCCGTGGTGGCGAGATGTTCACTACCTCGTCTGGTATGCAGGAGGTCGTGGGTTTGATCCCGATCCTGACGCCTGCTGCTGTATATTTTGAGTTTGCGTGTTCTTGCCGTGGTCACGTGGATTTTTCTCGGGGTCTTCCGATTTGTCCCTCCACATTTAGAATGCACGTGCATTTAAGAGTATTCGGACAGCGATACATTTCCACGCGATAAGCCAACGCCGTTGAGCAGTTATCATTCGTGATAGTATAGGTCGCTTCTGAAAAAAAAGAGCTGTAGAGCTCGGTGGGCCTTACCTGGTAAAATAAAAAAAATAGTTCTGCGGTCTGTGCCGTGCAGCTCTGATCAGTCCCGAGCGTCGGCATCAATCGCACAAACGCACGAACGCATGAACAAACGGTGGCCGTGCGATGCTGCTTTGCCACTGAGAAGGGGGGGGGGGCTTTTTGAAGCCAACGCTGCTTACGGCCCGACACCCAGAGGTCGCGCACGCTTCGAAGGCGACCGGTGCTTGTGAATTAAAGGCAAGTTACCAATGGAAGATCTCGGGCTGCTTTGCTCTCTCTTTGCCAAGACCCAACGCGGTTTTTTTTAGATTATCCCCGAAGGGATGAGAAGTCTACCCCATTTCTCGGGTTAATGAATAAATGGACTGTACATCAGTTCTGCTCGGGTTTAGGAACACTGGTGATATCTGCCTTGGGAGAGGCTATAGCATTAAAGGGCTTGGTAAATTCAAACACTTTGCAAGACAAAGGAAGAATAGTCATGCACACGCATGGATTCTGTCCGGGATTATTTAATTAGTGAAAATAATGTTCCGTTTCAAGCCGCACAATGAGATTGCATCAACACGGCTTTCCGTGTTACTTGAATCCATGTCACACGATATTATGTCATGGGTAGAGGAAGCATGCACGCATGACCTATGATGTCATCACCTTGGCCAAAAAAGGCTTATCCATTTACAAGTTAATATATTACCATGTGTTGTGCTACCCTTTGATCACTAGATTTAACAACGCACAACAGATGTGCATTTCAAAAGTATAAAAGCTGTCAGCCTTATCCATACCACGAGCTCACGAGAAGTGAATGAGCAGCCATTTTGTAGTTTAGAACTTCCAACTCAAGAGAGATGAGGAAATGTGGCCATCCTAACAGGCAGCAGTGAAACAACGACATCAACTCTCGACCTGTTTCATCAACAGTAGGACTCATCAGCACAGCAATGTCATCATGCAGTACAGTCATGCGCCTCTGGGAGCATATGTTGCCCCCCAAATATATGGAAATGGGGCACCTTTACACTATGAGGACCCATTAGCGTGTCATCATCATCAACATCATCAATCATCATCATTCCTTTAAGCTCAGTGAAATGAGAACTACCCAGTAAGTCTCCACGTCTTGGTGGGGAGTCAACAGTTTTTGTGCTACAGACAGACCTGGACATGCCAAAATCGCGTGAATTTTCACCACTGGATCAAGGCCATCGACAGATACTTAACGTTCGGGAAGTGTGTTCCCAATTTTCGGTTTACTAGGAAAAAAAACAAAGATCAGGCTTAGTTAGGAAATCTCGCACGATCCTATAACCACATCGTTTGGGAAATAATAATAGGTTTTACCCTTTCTGGCAATAAATCAGGTTATTTGGGTCTTTCGGTAAAGTCACGTAGATAGAAAAGATAATAACAATAAAATGATGAAAATAAAATGAAAATAAAGTGAATAAAAAAATATCACGACGTTTCGATCGCAACACAATCAATCGTCATTAGGAGAAAAAAGAGGGGGAAAAGCTGCTGAAGCAGGCTGTTTTAAAGGTTTGAAATGGGTGTAGCCCAAGGGTCATAAACGAAGTGGGCGGGGTTAGCGATGTTAATGTGATAAATTTGCATGTCAATGTAATATCGGAGAGCGACCTCCACGACGAGGGCACGGAGGTGGCCATTGTATTGTGAGAGATTAGCATGTCAATTTGAAATCGCTGAGCCGCAGCCACATCGAGGACACAAATGACGGTGGCTGTGTTAGTGTGAGACATTGAACCTGATAATGTAAAATCAGAGATCAGCAGGCCAATGACAATTGCTTGTGTTGCGATCGAAACGTCGTGATATTTTAATTTATTTTGTATTCACTTTATTTTAATTTTAATTAAATTTTTATCATTTTATTGTTATTCTTTTTTCTATCTACGTGACTTTACCGAAAGACCCAAAGAATATGAATTCCTGCAGTCACGAAAGCCTTAAGTGAATAAATCAGGTATAGCTGCTCAACCTGAGCTATAAATGCTCTGATACGTGCATTGTCTTTGCCTTTTGGCGTTTTCTCGTCTAACACTGGTGGTGAGACTAGGCCCAAAAGAAGGCTGCCGCTGGTGTAGGCCAATCAGTTGCAAAGACAATGCGTACATTACCAGAGCGTGTCTGTTTGCATGTTCACCACAATCACGTGTGGTTAATGCAGACTCGATTCCTTGTAAAAGGTTTCTATTTGGTGTTTGAACATCTTAACACCTCCTGTTTCATTACTGTGAAGGGTTAAACCTATTCTTATGTTTCATAAATCATTAGGAATTGATCACAAAATTACATCGCAAGACGTGATGTCACATCCGTGCTTTTGTTTCCAAAGTAGGCGTCACGTGGCATCGTGTGACGTCGCTTTTTTGAGCACAAAGACACGTCCAATAATTCTGTAAAATTATTACAATTTGGCCTGGATACAAAATTTAAGATTGATCCGATTTTTTTGTTTGTTTGATCCAAAATCTGGAAGTAACATCATGATCACGACATCACTACCCTGATTTTCCTGTTGAATCGTGTGACATTGGCTGACATCGCTATTGTTAGCACGAACACATTCATATAGCACACAATTCAAACAATCCTAAGACCTGACATTTAACCGCAAAAACCCCAAAATCCTACATCTGAAATGCTGTTTATCTCATCAGTTCAAACTCATCCTGAATTATGTAAATGCTACAAAATCTGAAGATCTGAAATATTTTTTTAATGAAATCTAAACCTCACCCCTGGTGTACATACACATCGCCCAGCGCGCATTTGAGCACGGGGACATTGTGACTTGAACATTATTTCTGTTCACAGCTTTAATGAGAGTGAGCATCTCACTTGCAGACAGAGCAAGCACTATCATAGATGGCTGGGTGGGGGGGCGTGCTCCACGTGTTTATGTGGTGGGGCTACACGTTGATTGAGAGAGCACTGTGATTCAGCGCGTGTGGGAATGAGCTGGTGTGTGTCTGTGTGTGCCTGTGGGGAAGTGGGGAGCGGTAGTGTAGCGGTTAGCGCGCTGCGCTATGAACCTGGCGACCCGGGTTCGATTCCCGCTCACGGCTAACACCAGTGACGATTATCTGAACCGGTCCTGGGCCTCCCCAAGGTCGACTCAGCCTTAAATGAGTACCTGGTGCGGTGTGTAAACATCGCCACTGGGGAGACAAAGGCGGTCGGGCGTGGTGCTGGCCACCCACCCCCTCGTGTACCGTTCCGGCCTTCATAGGTGCTCGCTAACAGCACTTGCCCCTACAGTCTGTTAAGGCTATACGGGGGATCTTTGTGGGGAAGTGGTGGTGTAGCGATTAGCGCTACGCTGCACTACGAATCTTGCGGTCCGGGTTCGGTGTGTAAACATCGCCACTGGGGAGACAAAGGCCGGCGGGTGTGGTGTTAAACACTAACTCCCTAATGTGCCGTGCCGGCCTTCATAGGTGCTCGCTAACAGCACTTGCCCCAATAGTATGTTACAGACTATATGGGAGGTCTTTATAGGATGGAGACACATTCCCATCAGTGAGCTCCTCCGGCAGGCAAGGCTGCGGTGGCTGGGTAATGTAGCCCGCATGCCTAAGCAGCTTCTGTTTGGCCATTTGCCCAGATAGAGGGGGCTAAACGGGCACGACATGGGCTGGAGAGGAGATGGTCTGATGCGGTATGAGAAGATGTCGAGCTCAGTGACTTGCCGAATGACTGGTACCAGCGGTGTCAAGATCGGCCTCAATGGAGGAGGCTCGTGAAGGACGCTGCTACTGGGGAGCTACTTGGCAGCGGAACGACGCTCACAACAACGAGCGGAGAGCTGGGCGAATAAAGTGCAGCAAGTTGGCACAGATGTTGCACCTGCCAGTCATCTCAGTCAGCCAACCCATGGCACCTGAGTCTGTTCGACACTTAACGTGGTCTCAAAGTGCACCTGGCCTGGCACAGGCGCCGTGGTGACGTCACAGTCACTTAGTGGCGAATGGCAGGTATTGGTATTGGAGCAGCAGCGTCGTGGTTAGCACAATGCGCGCTACAAAACCCGACAACTCCGTCCGGTTGCCGCTCACGACCAATAACGGTGGCGAATATCTGAACGCGTCCCTGGGGCTTCCCCTAGGTCGACTCAGCCTTTAAAAAATGGTACATGGGTGCTGTGCGAACTGGGGGAGTCAAATTCGGCCAAGACATGGTCCTGGCCACACCGCCCCCTTTGCGCCCGGTTCCGGCCTTCGCAGCGGCCGCTTGCTAAACAGTGCTTGCCCCGAAAGTCTGTCGGAGCCTACGTGGGGGATCTTTGTCCTCGCCTGGCGGATGCAGAGCGAGTCTGTCGGGGGAAAATTCGCTCGGCCGTGCCAAGCCAGTTGAGCCGCCTGCTCGTGGACTCTGTCGCCGCGGGGCAAGGCCACGTGAACGCGCGACGAGCGAAGGTCCGCGCTTTCTGCAGCGTGCCAGTGGCGGCTCCTGCAAAATCTCTCAGGGGGGGCAAATGTCTGGATGATTGATAAGGATAAGGTCCACCCATGCAATGGATAAATTAACAGCTTAAGCATATAAAGGCCACTTCACTTCTCTAATATTAATGAAAAATAAAGTGACTCTTACAATACATCTTGTTTGTTTCTATACTCACTATTAATACAATCCACTCAAGTTTATTTTATTAAAGATTCCACTAGGTGGCGACAAATTATATTGATGATGACGTAAGCACGTATGATGACGTAAGCACGTTAGGGCGAGCCCTCCCGGAAGCCATAGAGAATGCATTGCAGCGCCCCCGTTCGAAAAAAAACATCTTTGAATGTAAGTCTATGGGACCACTCGGGGCGATTCTCAGCTGGAGGGAAATCGCCCAAAAAGAGGCGGTACTCCACAGAACGTAGCATGACGCTGATTGGACTATATCCAGAGGCACAGTGACGGCTAGCGTGACTCTGTGGTTGGTGGTGCGTCGCCCAATCGCCCTAATGAAGAAACCGCCCCTGGTGCCAGTGATATGTAGGATTGTACGTTGAAGCGTACGACGCCAAAAGTGCTCATAGGAGGTGTGGCAGAAAGACAACTGACTGGACAAAAAGAGCTGTTCTAAAGAAGTGAGTTCTCAATCTAGATGATTTAAAATTGCATAGCTCCAGTGGCTTCCTAATATTGGGAGAAGCGTTTCAAGCGGCCGCAAAATCGCATTTGAAAGCGCGCGATGTGGTGTCTTGCCAAAAGCCGCTACGAGGATGATCGGAGTTCGCGTGATGGTCTATGGTCCTTGACGAGATCAGCAAGGCATTGTGCTTCATTTGTGGCAAGCTCTTCTCTTAACGAAGTCTTTGTTAACGAAGCCTCTGGTCACGAAGTTACTGACAACGAAGTGACATAATGGAACGCATCGACTTCGTTCTTCTGCTGTCATACGGCTGATGTAGATTAGAGGCCGACCGAAACTGAATTTCTGGTTTCGGCCAAAACCGAAAGTAAACCGAAAGTAAAAAATTGACTTTCGGCTGAAACAAAACCGAATGTTAACTTTTTGGCTTCGGCCGAAACAGAAACTATGCCGAAAGAGGCCATTTTTCAACTTTCGGCACCGAAACCGAATTTCGCTCGGCCTCTAATTGTCAGACTTCGAATCTCGGTATCAACACGCGTGTAGACTGAAGCGAACGCAACACATCAAGCCAAGGCGGGCAGAAGGCTGGGAACAGACAACAGAGGCACTTTGTTGTCGTCCCAAAGAGACTCCACCCACAGATGGAGATGCAGGCTGCCATCTGTTGACCGGTCGTATATACATTAGCAGACCATGGTTGCGGCTGTAACCTCGCTCCCAAGGTGCTGCTGCTGACATGTGTGTGTGTTTGCAGACTATCGCATAGGATTGCCTAGTGCCGACTGACCGGCCAATAGGCAGAGTGATAAACGTAACACTAGCGTTATATTCTAAAATAGATCTTCGGTTGACGAATGACGATCGAAAGTCAATATCAGTTCTGGCCGAAACCGAAACCAGACCGAAAGTAAAAAATGTACTTTCGGCCAAAACCGAAAGTATGCCAAAAGAGGCTATTTGACAACTTTCGGCGCCGAAACCGAATTTCGGTCGGCCTTTAATGTAGATGCAGCGGAACAACTACAATTTCACATAGAGGTGGTCAAGCCCAGATAACTGCTTTATGAGCAGCAGAGTGTAATCACTGCCATGGCTTCTTTGTATGCGTGGATCCGGGCATTGCGTCGTTGTACGTTGTACGGCCCGTTCTGGATGACCACAGTCTCACCACCACTGGAGAATGTATTCATCCGCATCTGCTGCCATGGCTTGTGCAAGTGGATGCGGTTGACCGTGAGCTTGGCGGACGATCAGACCCTTGGATCTTCTGCGCCGGCAGAGGCACGACTGTAGAGGGAGGGCGAGGCACGGCGGGCGGCCCATGGAGTCCACCGGCGGTGTTGTGCTCGAGCGGACGTAGGGCCGCAGCTTGTCCTGTTCAGAGGCCCCCCCCCCCCGCGCCACCCCCCCTCCTTTGAGACTGCGAAGCGTGTTTCAATATTGTCCGTCAGCTATCTCAATTTTACGCGGTTGTGATGATTGTAGCGACCCCCACGACCTGCCGGGCGCGAAGGACGATGGCTCTTTGTTGAGTCTTTGTTGAGTCTCTGTTGGATCTTTGTTGGGTCTTTGTTGAGTCTCTGTTGAGTCTCTGTTGGGTCTCTGTTGAGTCTTATTTTAATCTTTATTGGGTCTTTATTAGGTCTTTGTTGGGTTTTTTCGGTAAAGTCACGTAGAAAGTAAAATAAAATAAAAACAAAAATCACGACGTTTCGGAGGCAACACAAGTCTCCGTCATCAGGTGGGACCGTCACAGCCAGATTAGCTGTATCAAGTGATACAGCTAATCTATCACTTGATACAGCTAATCTGGCTGTGACGGTCCCACCTGATGACGGAGACTTGTGTTGCCTCCGAAACGTCGTGATTTTTGTTTTTATTTTATTTTACTTTCTACGTGACTTTACCGAAAAAACCTAAGAAGATGATTCCTTGCAGTCACGAAAGCTTCAAACCTAGAATCTTTGTTGGGTCTTTGTTGAGTCTTTCTTGGGTCTTTGTTGAGTCTTTGTTGAGTCTCTGTTGAGTCTTTATTGGGTCTCTGTTGAGTCTCTGTTGAGTCTTTTTTGAGTCTTTGTTGAGTCTTTTTTGAGTCTTTGTTGGGTCTTTGTTGGGTCTTTGTTGAATCTTTGTTGAGTCTCAGGAACCGAATGCCCTGACGTTCTCGTCGTCAGTTCGGGTTCTCGAACGGACAGTCCACACACGGATGGAGTGACTGACCCCCACCGCCCCGCCACCATAGGAAATGTGTAATGTCTAAAGCAATCTGAGGGCTCGCTTGTAAAAACTAGACACCTAAGTGCGTGAGTAGGGAGACACCGTGACATGGGTTAGACCTGAAAGTGATTGATTATGTTGGTGAAACGTCTGCCGAAGAGCTAAGCACCGAGTGGCATGTTCATGTGGTGGAAGCGTGAATTTATTAGGTAATTTAAACATATTATATGATGGGTGATTCGTTTACAGATACCACATTGGAATAATAAGACAATTCTGTATATCAAAAACAATGTTTTAATTCAGAGCTTCTGCATGTCTTCCACCAATCTCAAATCACTTATTAAATCTTTCACCACTCTCCTCTGTAAGACACAGCCATTACTTTCACAAAATTCAATCCGCTGTTGAGAAGAGAGAGGTGTAATTAGATATCAGGTGGTTCTGGTGGTGGGATCTATAAATGGATCACCTTGTGTATTATAAACACCACTAGCAGTGTTGTTTTTTGGGGGTAAGGTGCTGTAAAATTTCCACTCCACGAAACACTGTCAGCATTATATTTATTAAACTGCCACGAGAACTTCATTCATCTCTCAATGGTGTGATTTATGCTTTATATTTCGGGCTTAATCATAGTCATTAGCCGTGTGTAGCTTTGTCGAAAATCACCACCAAATGTTTCGTATTTTTTTTCGTTGCCGTCCAAATTCCTGCTCTATGGAACAGCGTGGCCCGCTGCCCAGCAAAGTGATTTGGAAGCTTTATTTTCTGCACTTATTGCAGAGAAAAAGGTGCTCCAATCACACCAATGTCAACACATTTTCAAAAAGAAAGAGCCTCACCCTTCCCAGTTTAATTTCTGAGTTTCACGGGCTGAGCGCTGACAACACATTAGCTATAATTTATCTGCAATATGTGGAAAGGTTGAGTTCAGTTGTTTGTCAAAAAATGAAGCAATCCCACTTTATTAGGTTCTGTTAAATAACGATAAGTCAATTGAATTCCATAACAAGTCAATTGAATTCCATGTAAATGTCAATGGGATTTTAATGCTTTAATCGTAATGGGAATGGATATTTGCTCCCAGTAATGCTATTTACAGCAGCATTGTGAGATATCTTACAGACATTTTATTGGAGAAATAAAGGTATAAGCATACATTTATAACATTTTAGCCATTTAAAAAAGTCTGAGTGGCAAAGCACAGACCGAAAGGCTCAAAAATGCCAAATGACCAGTCACAAACAGCAGTACTAAAGTGGTAGGACCAATGGTTGTGACCTGCAGTGTTGTGAGTGGGTGAGTAAGTTGTGACCTGCAGTGTGGTGAGGAGTGGGTGGGTGGGTGAGTTGTGACCTGCAGTGTGGTGAGCAGTGAGTGGGTGAGTGAGTTGTGACCTGCAGTGTGGTGAGGAGTGGGTGGGTGGGTGGGTGAGTTGCTGTGACCTGCAGTGTGGTGAGCAGTGAGTGAGTGAGTTGTGACCTGCAGTGTGGTGAGCAGTGAGTGGGTGAGTGAGTTGTGACCTGCAGTGTGGTGAGCAGTGAGTGGGTGGGTGAGTGAGTTGTGACCTGCAGACGAAGCCCACTGAGGTTTTAATTTAGCGGCCTGGCCACAAATGATCATTTTGGCGGTCCCCGGGGTCCCAAATAATACAAAATGGCCGAGGCAATTAAATATTTTTTCCAGGGATATACTTAATTCCGCGACTGAGGTACCAATCAATCTGTAATCAGTGCTACTCCGCGATATCGATAACATTTAAAAAATCTGTTATTATCTTAATAGTGCATCGTGTACAGCTCGTCGAGATGAGCTTATTGCCGTATCGCCGACCATCAACAAACTGAAAATGACTGCATCACGGACATTATGCGAGAGCCGGTGGTACTATGGTACCACTACGAGGTTCAAATGATAGCTCAACAAAGTGGCTTATCATTTGGTACCTGGTGCTGTGTGTAAACATCGCCACTGGGGAGACAAAGGCGGTCGAGCGTGGTGTTAGCCACCCGCCCCCTAGTGTGCCGTTCCGGCCTTCATAGATGCTCGCTAACAGCACTTGCCCCTACAGTATGTTAAGGCTATACGGGGGATCTTTGTGTTGTTTTGTCCCAGGTCAAGGGTGGAAATTTCCCATTCTCCTGGTAGGGTCGAGTTTAACATATGGCAACCCCTTTTACACCACGTGCTAGAAAAGATGGTGAACAATATTCAAAACGCAAGAAGCAGGCACGAAACTCGGAGTGACAAGGATGTGAGCGTTGCGGTTAACACACGCAAGGAAACACGATGAACCACAAGAAAACATTGGTCTGGTTTTCACATTCATCATGTGGCCATTTACTCTGAAGTTATCGTCCGTAACCACTGTACTTTACACGTGTATTGAAAAATATTTATTTCACCAAACATAGGGGAAAATATTTTAAAACCCGTACCAGACTGAACTGTCTTCTTGGTTCTTTCGGTAAATTCACGTAGAAGGCAAATAATAAAATAATCAAAAGAAAACATAATAAAATACAATTCTCACGACGTTTCGGCCACAACGCAAGCAGCCGTCCTCAGGTGAAGAACAGGTCGGTCGGAAAGACAGCGTCTGAATGAGACTGAACTGCTTCATGCACGCCAATCATCTGGCCTGAAGACACTGACAGAGTACTCCACTCGCAAGTGGAACGCTGCAGGCTCAAATTATGTAATTTCCACTGCACGACCGAGCCATGCCTAGGCCGTGCCAAAGCAACTCAGAAGACTTCAGGTTGTTTTTCCACTGCAAGAAACTGAGACGTGACGCTGAAAGTCACTTTGTTGCATCAGACACGCAAACTGACCGAAACGACTTGAGATTTAATTTATTAGCCCCGCCCCTGGCCCTGCTTGGCCCTGAATCAGATTCATATAAACTTAACTATTTTTTCTGTTTTTTCCAGGTAAGGCGCACTGAGCTCTTTTTCAAAAGCGACCTGGCCACACATAACAGACAGCTCAACGAAGTGGCTTATCACGTGGACATGTAAAGCAGCCAAATACTATAAACGCATTTTGATTCTAAATGTGGAGGGGAAAACCCGGAGCACTCGGAGACAAATCCACGCCAGCAACAGGGAGAACAATGCAAACATCTCGGGAGTTAACGTCTCGCCACCGCGATGATTGGTTGTTTTCGATAGCTCCCATCGCAACAAAAGTTTGATGCCCTCTTCATTTTGCATCAATATTCACAGACAAATGAACGACAAAAGGGTGACCTGCCGCCGTTACTCAAAGCAGTAGGTCACGGCGTGAAATACATTTTCAACGAGGTGCGCAATCAGTCTTTGAACTGCGGTTTGTATGACCATTAATCTTCAAAGAATTCGACACGCTCGGAGCATAATATAAAGTTTATTTATGCTCTGATTAAAACCGGGCTTCTAATTACTTTCACTGTAAACTGTTCAAAAGGCTCGTCGGCTGCCTTAAAGCAGGTGACACACACGTGGCATGAGAAAAGGGACGCTCGTCAACATTGTCCGTTCGTTATTTATCATTGCGTACCTAATTTGACTCGAAACACGAGCGCGCGCGACGCTGCTGAACGCATCGCGAATCGCGAGTTTGTGGGTGGACATGCAGTGCATCGGACGCGTGACATCCGAAGAGTACACGAACGATTTAATATATTACATTTCAAATGGTGCACGTGTAACCTGACAACACAGTGCGTTTGAAGTAGACGCAAACCGTGCCCGGAATATCGTATTGGTTTTTTTTATAAGTTGTACAGCCCACTGATTGTTCATTGCTGGAGGAAAGGCCTTCACTCGAAGGAGCTTTAGAGAGGTCCTTAAGGTGGTATTTGGTCTACTCTTCCAATCTAGCGAGATGTCTTGGAAGAGGTGGGAAAAACCCGCGACGTTACCCCAACCGCACGTGACCTGCCTATCAACTAACCGTGGTGACACCCATTTATACTGCTTGTCGAACTTCTGCGCTGTGAGTATTTAAAGTAAATGCATGCAGTCTCTCTCCTAGCTCAAGTGAGCAATGAGATGGGCCGATTTGATGTTCCCAATTCGCCTCGCCAGGGCGAGTTCTTCCATAGGATGGCGGCTGTCGGCTTCCTGAAATGTGGTCCTAATTTTATGAACCCCAAAGGGATGATTGGCTGTCGACTGGGATTTGACCTGCCAACCTACCACTTGTGAGTCGGGGTACTCACATTTTTTTTTCACATTTTCGAGATTTTTTTTAAACTTCTATTTGGCGGGTTGAATCAACCCATCATCCTCCCTGGAAGTGTAAAATTAGGTATTTCTTGTCAGGGACTCAACATCAGTAACGCTATAAGAGACTCTGCCCTCCCA
Source organism: Lampetra fluviatilis (assembly GCF_964198595.1). Lineage (NCBI taxonomy): Eukaryota > Metazoa > Chordata > Hyperoartia > Petromyzontiformes > Petromyzontidae > Lampetra > Lampetra fluviatilis. The sequence goes on along the minus strand of NC_136278.1, from coordinate 10,794,257 downwards.
GAAAGTGGAATTTCCACCAAGGGCTCAGGTCGGCCACTGCCGTGCGTTCTCATGTCGGCGTTTGCTCTGACTCCATCGAAAAGCACGACCGTTGTCCCAATGGGGTTTCGTGTATTTAAAAAAAAACATTGATTGATTGACAGATCCAAATTGAATTGGATTGCAATGTTCCATCGGAAGGGACATCAACTCCTGGAACATGATGCCTCGTGAATGGAATGAGGAGACTTTTCCGCGAGGTTGACCGGGTGGCTCATGGGGGCTTAATGCTCTGACCGTTGTCAGAGCACCGGGCGAGTACTTTCACATCACTGACATACACGTGCAATATGGCCACAAATGGACAGCACAAGCACTCGTGTTTAAGGCAGAGGAGAGCTGAGGGGGGGGGGGGGGAATAAATAAATAATACACCAAATATTATGTACCATGCATAAAAACATATGGGTGATGGGTGAGAGGAGGTCATACACAAGGGTGGCGAGTTCATGATCACGATAAAGGTCATAGGGTAAAAAACCCGACCAAGGTTCAATTTAAGCCAATTTCACATTCAAGCGTGGCAATTGCGAGCGTGGAGATGCAGCAGGTGGTAGGCGTATGAATAGTCCATGCAAATGTGGAATTCCCACCATGGCCGAAAGGTTGCCAACGGAGAGGGGCAATTCCCCACGTGTGAGTGAGCAGAGAGTGACAATAACTTTACCTTGAACTGAGTCCTTGGTGTGCGTGCATGGTGTTACTCAGTTTCTATAGATATTCACAAAAATCCGCCTGTATTTTAAATTCCAAGCGTTGTACACGGAGGGGGTCGGGTAGGTGGGGAGAATAATGCACACGCTTACGATCGCAAAACAATGCAATTGCACGCACAGATATGTTAGCGACCTAGTTGCTGTACTGCCATCTACAGGTCAGCCTGGAGAGTGGCTCTTTGACGCGCGATCGCTACACGACATCGGCCAGGGGGCGAGCATCGGTGAGCGCGTGCTGCGTGCGGCGCTGGGCGTTCGCGGCACCTCACGCACTGGTTTCACGAGCTAAGCACCACCGTCCTCAGTGTTGGAGGCGATGCTAATCTATAAGGTCCGTTCGTACATGCGGTCACCGGCCGTCACGCGCGCCGCGCAAACGTTCGGCTCGCTTGGTCGAGGCACAGTCCTGCAATCACTTTTGCAGGGCGCCTGGTCACTGCTGGCGGGAGGGTCTTCACTCGAGGAGGCTCTCGAGAGAGGGCTTATTCATTATCACACCCTTCCGCGCCGGCCAGATGTCGTGGTCGAGTTGGGAGTGTCCACACTTTACCCCACTACACGCGACGATGTGAGGTCGCCTGTTATTTTTCCAGCGTTTTGTTACGAAGCGCTCTTTCCATATTTTAAAGGTAAAGTCAACTCAGAATGTCTCCCTGTTTAAAGGATACAGGGCGCCGCGTTCGTCACCTGTCCGAGGCCATGAGCCAGCAGTGGGAATTCCACATTGCCAAAGCAGGGACCAGTCTGTCCATAGGTCGACCACAGTCGATGCACTCCGAAGCGGTAACTCGTTTTAAAGGATCAAGACGGATGACGGGATGTCGATCCCAGACCAGGATTGAAATTTGCAAACCTTTCCATCATCGCCAGTCGCAAGGAATCATTCTACATACGCCGTAAGAGCCCATATCATTTACAGAAATCAAAGCTACACTTCGCCGACGATTCCCTAACTAGAGGGTGCTGAATTTCGATTTAAAGCTTTCGTGACTGCAGGGATTCATCTTCTTGGTTCTTTCGGTAAAGTCACGTAGAATGTAAATAATAAAATAATAAAAATAAAACATAATAAAATAAGTCTCACGACGTTTCGCGAAGACAGACTCTGTCTTCTCGACAGACCTGCTCTCCACCTGAGGACGGCTGCTTGCGTTGTGGCCGAAACGTCGCGAGAATTATTTTATTATGTTTTATTTGTATTATTTTATTAAGACAGACTCTGTTTTCTTGACAGACCTGCTCTCCACCTGATGACGGCTGCTTGGGTTGTGGCCGAAACGTTGTGAGAATTATTTTATTATGTTTTATTTGTATTATTTTATTAAGACAGACTCTGTCTTCTCGACAGACCTGTTCTCCACCTGATGACGGCTGCTTGCCTTGTGGCTGAAACGTCGTGAGAATTATTTTTATCATGTTTTATTTTTATTATTTTATTATTTCCATTCTACGTGACTTTATCGAAAGAACCAAGAAGATAGAGGATGCTGCTACGCGGTTCGCCAGCTTCCATGAACCGCCGCGGCATTCAAGCATCGACTGTGCGTTGCTTACTCGCGACGCCGTGACCCTGAACGCTGAGTGCAGTCGCCGGGCCGGCCGTTGCTTTGTGCGTCTTGCGCACGGACCGGGGGGGGGGGCGACACCACTTCCACGATGGCCTCCAACGCGCGCCTTTCGATTTGACTTGGAATCGTGAATTTCCCATTCACTGGATGGAAAAGGCGCAACGGTGCGGTGTTATTTAGAGTTCCTTATTAAGGTGCTAAAGGTCACGCCGAGCCGCCTTTGCGTGATTCTCCACGCGAGGTAGCATTGTTGTTGTTGCCATTCCTTGTTCACATTCGAATGGCCCGTTATTTGTCTATTTACTTATTGGAAACGTTTTGGCTTTTCCCGTCCGCTTTTGTCCTCGTAATTGCGATTTCATATTCGGCTGGGGGCGGGGGGAGGTGATATGCTGCGGCTGGCACGCTATAGACTCACAGTCAACAGTAATGTCTTCATACTCTTTGTTTTTTCGGTAAAGTCACGTAGGTAAAGAAAAAAAATCTAGAAGTAATGTCTTCCTCAACATCGCACCTCACGCGGGCATTAAACAAGTCCCAATGTGTCGTAGGAATCGAGAAGCACTGCTCACAATAGTTTCAACGTGTAACGCGCCGCACGGTATCCACGCACCCTCGCAGAGGCTCGAGGACGAATCACAGACAAGCGGGAAGGCAGCCACGTCATGAGCCGGTGCCAATGATTGCCAAAGCTCTGCGATCACCTATATATTAAGGTGTTAGCGGCCAATTCAATGAGCGCTTATCCGTGGAATGAAACCGGAGCACTCTGGGTGAAAGCTCACTTATGCAAGGGGGAAACACTCTAATCCCATCGAGACGGAACAGGTGGAGTCCACAATTTGTTGCTGTGCCGTCTTGCCCCGTAGAGTCAGGCTATGGTTCCTGCTCGACGTTCACGGGAAAGGAGTTTCACAACGATCGTGCGGTGATCCACCAACCCTCGCCTCCACAGTGCTGGGTCACAGGGGATGTCCCAGTCCCAGCAGAGCGCTGCACATTGGTAGCGCCAGAGGCAGTTTGACCTCTAGATTTAGGGGGGTGGGGCAGTGGTTTGCTTCGTCCCTCACATTAGTAATCGCGGGTGCATATAATTAATTAATAGATGTTTTTATGTTTCGATTTAAAGCTTTCGTCACTGCAGGGATTCATCTTCTTGGCTCTTTCGGTAAAGTCGCGTAGAAGGGAATAAAATAATAAAAATAAAACATAATAAAATTGTTATTATGTTTGATTTTTATTATTTTATTATTTCCCTTCTACGTGACTTTACCGAAAGAACCAAGAAGATGTTTTTTATCTTTATTGTAAACTCGTGAAAATAAATTAATAAAGGTGTCCAGTTTGGGCGGGGCATTGCCCCCCGTGCCCCCCCCCCCCCGCAAACTCCACCCAGGGACACGTGAACAATCGCAAAGCTACGGGTTCAAATTCCGATCGGGGGAGGGGGGGGGGGACTCAGCCCATCATCTCTTCAGGGTCAGTAAAATCAGAAGTCAAGGGTGATGGTCTTTGTGGAATGTTTAATCTCCACCACTGACTCAGACCCTCCGGCAGAGATAAGCGCCACATCTTTTTTGAGCGACCGAAATATTTGACTTTGAGATATCATACAGCGTGCACCACTGCAAAAGATAAAAAAAAAGCTAAGATGTCCCTCTCCACCCCCATTTAGCCTTCATAGACTGTTGGGGCAAGTGGGCCCACCAGACCACCTTCACCTTACCCACAATACCGATGTTTACACATCTTACCAGGTACTCATTTAGGGCTGAGTCAACCTCGGGGAAGCCCAAGGGCCGAGCCAGACAATCGCCACTGATGTCGACCGTGGGTGGAAATGGAACCTGGGTCGCCGGGTTCATAGCGCACCGCTGCATTGCGTTCTACCGCTGCAATGCCACGAACAAAAGCACATTTGAGTGCAACTATCTTCACAGTGCTATTTGAATATTTTCACATTTTTTTGTTTAATCACCCACTGCGTTGCAGGCCTATCCCAAGCTTGCAGTAATAATTCTTTTATAATACGGCAGCAATCTCATATAATACATTTTTCGGCTGAAAAAATCTAACAACCCAAAACCTATAACCACTTCAGAGCGCAAGGTTTAGCGTGTTTTTGATTACGCGTACACAGATACCTCGCGGTAATGAACTCAATGCAACGTGTTCACCACTCGGACGCAGTGGTGAACAAGATTAATGGGAACCACCTCACCTTGACTTCGACAGGCCCGGTGTGTGCTGCATTGGAAGGTAATTTGGTTTTAATTTCCATGAGGAATGAAAGCTCTCGATGTGGATATTTTTCGCCACGGGCGTCAGTTTTCTGCCCTTATCACTTTGCTGGCATTTAGGCGTCAATGATGGCTTTAAGATGGGTAGACATCTCTCTGTTGTAAAGGGCAACTGGAGAAAAAAAAATCTACCTGTTACGACAGCGCAGTTATGTCCATGATAAACTTCAGTCTCTCCGGCTTGATGGATCCAATGTTAAGGCAGCTCAAAGTTGCACCCCGTGTGCACAAAGCCACGGAATTGTATAATGTGTGACAAACCTCTGTGTGTTGCATCGATCAATACGTGTGTGCACTTACCCAATTAAACATTTGTCAATAACATCTCGTCCACAGGGAAGAAAGCAAACATACAGAACAGGCAACCTTTCGAGCAACGTTTCTTCTTCATAGCAGAGAGATAATAAAGGGGCATTTTTTTTCCCGAGTTGTCACCTATTATATATTATTTTCCATTTAGTGCAGTGTTATTGACGAACGTGTTACGTCTTTGTTATTGGTGCTCATGCACCGCAGCCAAAACGCAGCGCCACGATATTGTGACACTTAAAAACACGAATGCGTAAAAAAAAAACTACACCGTGCATTCACGCGTGTCGCTGCTTGAGTTGGTGTGGGACGTTGCTCATCTCTGTTGGTAGCTCTTAGCCGGTGGTGGAAATTGCACATTCCTATGGCAGAGACCAGTACTTACATCCAACAATCACCGCTGAATACACTGAGAGAGAGAGGACATGCTGACATTAACGCCGTCGTCGCGATACGAATTGAACATGGCTTTGTGGCACTGCAGACGTCCGTGCTGGACGTCGATGGCACCAGAGATTAAGGGCGCCACGGTGGCGAGGTGTTAACCACCTCACTTGGTATACAGGCGTCGTGGGTTCGATCCCCCGACCCTGACGCCTGTTGTATATTCAGTTTGCATGTCTCTCTCTTATCTCCGTGGCCGTGTAAACTTTTCTCTGGGTCCTCCGGTTTTCCCCCTCCACATTTGTCAACGTACGTTTCGAGTATTTGGCTGCTATACATTTCCACGTGATAAGCCACTTCGTTTGGCTATCATTTGTGACAAGGTCGCGTCTGAAAACAAGCTAAATTGCTCAGTGGGTTTTACCTGGTAAAATAAACAAGTAAAAATTATAGTTGAAACCAAGATCGCTCGGATTGTAGCGTTGTGCCCGCACCCAATGTGCCGTTGCTTCTGCTACACAGAAACCCTCTCCCAAGCGCGCTAAGAGAACACTCATAGAGCCTGACTTGGTGCATGTGGTGGTTTTGTGCCCAGCCCCACACACGGTTGCCTTTATCTCCCCGGTGCTGATGTTTAAACACCGCACCGGATTTGACGCTGAGTCAGCCGAGAGGAGGCTCACTAACATGCTTGGTCAGGAATCACAGTCATGTCACCCACATTGTAGTGCAGTTGGCTTAGCCAGTGGGCCAATCCTTCCAACACACACACAAGCAAGAGACTTGGGTCTCATTCCACGTAACCATGACCATATTCAAAGCAAATACTTTGACATCAAGCTTTACTGGAACGTGTTTACAGATCTCTCTATTTTACCAATATTTACCCAGCTGGATGTTGCTCTTAGTAGAGTACTCAAGTCACAAACTCTAGTCAACTGTGGTTGCCCTACACAGAGAACGGTCCGATCATAAAAAAGCGTAATTTCCACCAATCACTCAGGCTTGGTCTCCCAACAGCGACACGTAACGTATCGCTGTCACATGAACAGGGAGACACTTTGATAGAAAAAAAACACGAGTACGCAGACTCACAGTGACAGCTCTTTAAAATGCTTTATTTCACCATTGCCCAACACCACGGCGCTCTCGCCCCATCTCACAGTTCTGCCGCGGTGGCCTCTCTCGTGGAGAGTTCAACAGCGCCAAGGAGAGCGAGAGAGAGAGAGGCTGTTTAGCAAAGTGGGGTTGGAAGCCCCTGTGACTTCACCTCACGCGGCAGAGCGTATGACAAAGAGGACTGCTCCACATTCTCAGACAAGCGAATCCTAACGTGCCGTCCATCTCCGAACGTTTACTACGCGCACCGCAAACCGCAGCGAATCTCCTGGTCTGCGGTGAGCACAGGAGAAATATCGCCGAAGAAAAAAACAAATTCACCGATGTGGCCCAACAGCGGTGGGACGGAATGCACGGTTGTACGGCAGCGATCGGTGGACGTACACGCATATATTTATTTATTTATTCCATGTGTTTTAGCCCAGGAAAGCCCCACTAAATTTCAAGAGTCATTTTCAGGAGGGCCCTGCCAAGTTTTCGGGGGGGGGGGGGAGGGGGGGTGGAGTATGTTATTTGGGAAATGACCACCCCCTGTTTCTGAGCAGCAGGGCTGTTTCCCAGAATAAATGTTGCAAGGCAATAGACATTGCGTGCCCTGTGATGCATCAGACACGTGTGTGGAAAGTAGAGTTGCCTGGGAAAATGCAATGACTTTCCCCCCAGATTGTGAACATTTCTCATGCCAATATCACCTGTTGCTTGTGACTCGTTATGGTTATTCACAGGGCCTAATGAGCCAACTGTTGCCGTATTTTTCACAAGGTTAACTGCTTTCAAAGCCGTAACAATAGATGCGTTCTTACTTAGGTGCGTTGCTCTTTGGGTAATGGTGCTGTAAGCTTTAAAATATAATGCAACTATTATCCAACTTATCTGCAGCACACTTTCCAAACTACTCTTGGTTGTGCGAGTGCTTTCAAAAAACATTCTCTCTCGAATGCTTTATCGGGTCGTACCGGGTGTTGTTTGTCATGATGGTCCAACGTTTCGCTCCACACGCCAGAAACTTCCTCCCAGCACGTGGAATATGGGGCATTGTGTTGAACATCAAGCGGACCGACCAGGAGAAAGCAATGAGCTGTCGTTTATTTTAAAATGCATAACCCTTGTCGTTTTTGCAAAGTTCCAAAGCAGACGATATGTAATTGCAACACCTACAAAGCATAGATATATCTGGCAAATAGCAAAGCTTGCAAATGCAATCTCTGACCTTTCAGCGTTAAATTCGGTAAGCTTTCAGTGCTTGTAACACTGTTTAAAATGTATGATTACGTCCAAATGAAAAAAAATATTTGCAATAATCATTCGTATAATAACGTGCACTTGTGTTTTTCACAGTGCATACATTTCAAGGCGGCAATGATTTGAATCGTGAAATAATGTTTTTGGCAGAAATTTGACAATGTATTAATCTGTACATTGTTCAAAAGTAATGTAACTACGTACAATGCAATTTCAATAATTGGGACTAAATTAAGGGCTGATTATCGTTACATGCCATGGTGTTAAAAATAAAATTTTGAGTAAAAAAATATGTCACGTATCAAAGACCATTCAATACCGTTGTCATATGTAGTTACACATCTCAAAAACTTAAGTTGGTTCTTGTTGACGAGCATATTGCGTTTTCCACTACATTATTAACAATGGGAAATGCAGCTGTAAGAAAGCAAATAACATTTTTTTTTTGCATGGACACGAAAAGACATATCCGTGCAATCGCAATCAACCGACCAATCATCTCTCCGGGGGTCTGTAAAGTGAGAATGTCCTCCACCGACTCAGAGCTGCCAATAGACACGAGCACGGCCTCCACGCATTTGTTTGAGAAAGGGGCCCCTTTGCCCCGTATGAGTGAAAAGTAGCATGGGTCGTCATTTCTCCCATGTCCATTTTGTAACGATTCTGGCATGTGCGATGGCTTGCTTCAAATGTTGGCTGCGTTGAGACATCCCGTGTTGTTGCTTTACGCTCTGTCTTTAGTCCAGTGGCCGGTTGCATAAAACACAGCCCAAGTGACGTATGCCCCCACCCCACCCACCACCCTTAAGTTGCACCGATCGAATTTGCAGACTAAGAGGAAATTCCACTTTAAATGGGACCGCATCTGATTAAAAAGGTAATTATACAACAAGCATATTGCGCGATCCCCTTTCATTGGAACGACAACAACAAGTCATCACGAACAATGTGGCAACGTAGCGCACTTAAAGTATACTTCCAACACTTTCAAAAACGCGATTCGAGCAAGCAAAATCCGAAAGAGTCATGAACAGTAGCTCACCCAGTTCAACGTTATTTCCAAGTTCTTTCGCCCATTTGCAACTGCTCGTAATTTAGTTCACACGGGGAATATTTAAAGAACGAACAACAAACAGCCTGCCGCATTGTCGACACAGTACCGAGGTGGTTGGCTGCAACTGCAGCTTGTCAAGCGCCAGCCTGAAGCTCCAGTGATGAGAAATAAGATTTGTCGCACCCAACGTGACTTTAGTGAGACCCACTGCTATCACAGTGCCCCCTAGTGATGTCTCCGCCACGGTCCTTTCACTTCCATACACAAGGTGGGATATTCCCACCCGCTGTGTTCATCGGCAACTTTTTATTTGAACATTTGAGCCACTCTTCCTCGAGTCTAGGGACAGCCTGTGAAATGTTCGTCAAATCTTAATCGACGGCTTTCGTTGGGAGGTTATCTTAGTGGACTTGACGAAACGGGTGAAATGGTTCCCTCTTCGGTATTTGTGTGAGGGGCATTCCCTCAAACTATTTTCATTTCATCACGTATGGGCCTACTGGGCTATACAGCTCTTTTTCTTGGTTCTTTCGGTAAATTCACGTAGAAGGGAAAAAATAAAATAAAAAGAAAACAATGGTTTTCACACCTGATGATGATGATTGCTTGTGTTGCAATCGAAACGTCGTGAGAATTGTATTGTTTTATTTTTATTATTTTATTATTTCCCTTCTATGTGACTTTACCGAAAGAACCAACAATATGAATCCCTGCAGTCACGAAAGCTTTAAATCGAAATGTATACAGCTCTTCTTCAGAAGCGACCTGACCACAAATGACAGCTCAACGAAGTGGCTCATCACGTGGCAATGTATTGCAGCCAAATACTCTGAACACATGTTTTTAAATGTGGAGGGAAAGGCTGGAGGGCCCGGAAAAAAATAAATCCCCACAACCACGGTGAGAACAAGTAAACTTCCAATATACAGCAGCAGGCGTCAGGGTTGGGATCTAACCCACGACCTCCTGCATACTAAGCGAGGTAGTTAACATTTCGCCATCGTGGCGCCCTAATTTGGTCACCCAATCAGTGAACTCGAGAAGTCTTTTAAAAACACATCTCCTGCAAATTACCATTGTTGTTCTCCCTCTGTACACTGTGGTCTCTTAACACCGTCATGAAGTCATCTTTGTCCGAGTCTTCACTCAGACCGGTAAGTTTCAGCCTCGCCACAGAAAGTCGCGCTTTGGTCGTTTTTGGTGGCCAGTCGTCGTCACCGTCATGCTTGATGATTTTTTTTTCATCGTCGGCATCGTCGTCGTCGTCGTCGATTTAAAAATCAAATGAACAAAGTGTAACACCGGAGTTTGCATTGTCGCTCGAGTACAGAGATGGCAGCGATGGGAGGGTTGGGGTCGTGGGCGGGGGGAGTGCCCCCCCCCCCCAAAAAAAAAACCCCTCACCCCCCCAAACGCCTTCCCTGCATCGCGCTGCTCGTGACCCCTGCACGACAATGCTAACGGCAATGCTATCAACAATGCTATAACAACAATGCTACAACGGCAATGCTAACGACAAAGCAAACGACAACGCTATAACGAAAATTTTATAATGGCAATGCTAACGTCACGGTTACGAAGCAAGCTGTTGGGACGCTTGCAACGACGAGCAAAAACATAAAAAACCCAAAAACAAATTCACGCTGGATTCCCGCCGCACAAACTTAATCGCAGTGCGCAGTACACGGGGGGCTCCATCGTTTCGGTCTATGGGGCTCAGGGCACGGAGAGCGAGATTTGAAAGTTCTAATGAATTGGAACCACTCCCGTCGGACCCGTCGCTGGGGGAGCTGCGATTTGACAGTCGAATCAGCAGTTGTTTTTAAATGAAATCTTTTTTTTTAATTCCACATCCTCACTCACATCATACATTGCAACATCCTGACATTCTGGACGGCATTAGCGGTTGTATCGACGGTAATCAGGCACTGGACTCATGAGAGCAGGCGGGGGAAGGGGGGGAGGGATTGGCCAGGTCATTGCCATTCTGGACTCGGGTATTTAAGACCCCATGTACGTGTGCATTCTTGTGCCGAATCAGCAGTTCTAATTTACAGAAGCAAATTTCTACCGCCGCCACGATTGATAGGGTTCTTTTTTTTTTGTAAATCATGAAAATAACACCGTTTCAGCCTTTTTTTTAGGGGGGAGGGGTTTGTGGCTTCATTTGAAAAAAATTTCCTCGCCCAAGCGAACTGGTTGTAATGCGCGTGCGTAGCTGTGCTTACATAGTCAAGGGGATTGCATTTGCAATGTTCAAGCGGCGTCGCGAGCAAGAGCGGGAAGCACAAGTGTCACAGCGGTGAGGCCGGACATTTTTACGAATCGTTGCCATTCTTGGTTATGAACTCGGCAGACGCCACTGGGACGCCCAGTTTGAAGCGTTCGACGAAGTCTTCGAACATCCATTTACCTGGCAGACAGACAGAGAGAGGAGAGAAGAGAGGCAACACGTCGACGATTGATGTTAGAAAATATCGCCGCCACGCACTGAGCCAGCACTCCTAAGATTCTGGGTTTTGAATAATGGGGGGGGAAATTAAACTCATAAATGTTTCTTTCCGGACAGTTGTTCGATGGAGAAACTGGCCTTTACCACAGAACACAAATTTAATCACCCAACCACGTCACCAACACAAATGAGCACCAGCTAATGCTCACTTGACTTTTACGTTGAAAGGTCAATATCTTCTAACATCTCTTAGCGCTCAAACAAGTGTTGGGTTGGAAGTCATCTCTCAAAGTGAGTGTGGCCTTGAGTCGGTGGTGAGATAGTCCACATTCCTATGGCGGGCGCCATACTCTCCTTAGTAGAATTGAATCACCACTGTTGGTGTTCCAGTGAGCCCTGGTTCACTTTACAGACCCTGGGTCGATGATGGGCTCAGTGGATGGACCCACAGCTCTGTCAACTAAGCAAGGGCCCATACGTATCAATATTTCCCATAAGCTTTGCTACAATCAACAACAAAACCATTATCATCATTAATCAAGATAACAGGACCGTCACCACTACATTTATCATCATTTAATATAACTTTATTCCATTATCATCACCATGATGAATATTTGCAAAGCAGTCAATGCAACATCTGGATCATGATCACCACCATCAACATTCATCAGAGTAAACAGATTCCATTATCATCCCAATGACTGTCCATAAATGACCGTTATTTATTTTCGTCACAAGATAGATGATTTACTAATGGAGGAAAACGCCTAAACATTCAAATAGAGTGTAAAACTGTATCTATTTATAAACGGCAGAAGTGTATGTTCCCGTCTCCTACCTTTATTTACAGATTTATTGCAGAGTAGCATTTATATTTATATTTCGGGTGAGCCACAGTAAAACGAGGCAGGCTAAAAAGACACACATACGTGCGCACTGTTCTGAAACAAGCCATTAAGGAAACAATGGGACAGCGTTACAATCTGTTTTTTATCGCCAGTGGATATAACCTTGTGCCTGAAGTTGCCTGAATACGGGGATGAATGAAATTAGGGTGAAGCGATATTGTCCCCTCCGTTTACCATTGTGACCCACAGCCAATACAAGACTGATTATGCGCATGAAACAACAACAACAACGTTGGGTACAATGCATCCATCTCTTGTATTGCACACTTGCACTGCCATTAACACGAGACAGCCTTTGCAAAAAATGAACTTTCCTTCGGATTGTTGCATTCGCCAACAGAATGCAAGAACAGTGATGAGGATTTGTGATGAAATCATCGCTTTCGTTATGAAATCTACGAGTTTCCTCAAGCTTTATTTTGAATAACCAGGTGAGAACTAAAGAGATCAGGATATCGTCTCATTCGCAAGAGTGGCGTGAGGCATGAGTCTGCCAAATGTGTATAATTACAATTGACAAATTTTTTTGAAGTTTGGACCCTGACACCAGGACACACAATGGGCCTATTCTTGCGAATTGACGTCAAGGGTTTTGTGAAGCAGTTAATACACCCGCCAGTATTAACCATGGTGGCTACCCAACTTTAACCACGAACCTCTTCAACAAGTGGCGACCGTGCGATTTCTGGGCCACATCACTGCACAGATGGAATTGCTACGTCGTAAACATTCCATACACGCATACCTGTCAACCCCTTCTCTGTGCGTACCTTATTACAGACCAATTCAGACCTTATTGGTCACTCCGTGCTCTTATAAATCTCAAAATTTCATCCTACACAGTCCCATCACAAGGGAGAAACTCAAACAAATTGACAAAAAAATGTTTTTGCCCGTTTTGAAACGGCTGTACGCTGTATAGACGTGAAACTTCAATTTCCCTGTACAAGAATACGGGTAAACCATATGGGTCGGCAGGTATGATCCATCTGGGTGGCCTTGTGGCAAAGAGTTCTTGTCTTGCAACTGGAAGGTGTGCAAACTAAAATCCCTGTCGAAGACTGACTCAGCCCATTATCTCTCAGGGAGATTCTAAAACCGATCTTGTGGGACGTCAGCAGTGATTTTCCTATGGATGGACCGGCCTCTGTCATAGGAATGTAGAATTTCCACCACTGGGTTGTGATCATATATAGATATGAGCATCACCTCATGCTGATTTAAACAGGTTGACAATATTTGTACGTAACCCCATTGAGATTTATTATGGGCAGACTGAAATAACTAGAGTTACCTCGGGGATATATTAAAAATATAACTAAGCACACAATACGCCTCGTTCACATGTACGTCCCTTCACATACATTTTTAAAAATGTCTTACGCATCCCATCAGCAACACATCCTTCCAGGAATGCATAACCTCAGCAGCATTGGTTCAACATAAGGAGACTGCACCGGTTTTGATCTTTAGTGTTATGCATTCCCAGAAGGCCATGCGGTAGATGGGATATGTAAAAAATACTTTTATTTTTCATGTGCAGGAACATATTTGTGAAGGAAGCAGATTAAAAATATAGTCGAAGCTTAGAGAGATTTTTGGAATCGTGCGATGATACCAGAAAATGTCACGTCATAATAGTAATGGCCCATATTTCCTAGAAAGGCCTTACTGAGTCTCAAGGCTCTTTTTCAGAAGGTTCCTGTAATGTTTCGATTTAAAGCTTTCGTGACTGCAGGGATTCATATTCTTGGTTCTTTCGGTAAAGTCACGTAGAAGGGAAATAATAAAATAATAAAAATAAAACATAATAAAATAATTCTCACGACGTTTCGGCCACAACGCAAGCAGCCTTCCTCAGGTGAAGAAACAGAGCTGTCGGAAAGACAGCGACTTAATGAACACTACGTGACTTTACCGAAAGAACCAAGAATAAGGTTCCTGTATTTAGGATGTCTGGTCAATTCCACGAGTGAATGTTTGGCTTGTGGGAGGAAGCCAGGGTACAAGGAGAAACACAAAAAATAAGTAGGATAGCGCTCATAGCTTTGCACAGACAGACTCAAGAATCCATTGCTGTGCTGCCATTTGTCAACTTAGCAAACGAGGCTATGAGGTCACATCGCATATCAACAGACGACCAACATTTCAGATTCCCCAAAGAAATGTAGAGGGAGGCTGTGCGGACTGCCCGTCTATTGTGCAACCAGACCGTGGGTATATTTATCCAGCTTGGGTTTATTTGAACTCTTTCCCGTTCCGATGGCGTACATGTACGTCCCGTTCCGATGATGTACATCGTCAGTTTTCCGTCCGGAAGAAAAAATTAAATTAAATAACTTTATCGGTACCCAGGTTCCCACAAGGCCATGCGAGAGGGCGCGTGGCACAGTTTGGCACCAGATGTCATAGAGTGCGGTCGTGTTGCTACGGTTCTCTGCAGTGAGAACAATGTCTTAAAAAAACAACGGCGCTACGCCTCTCTAAATAAAATTAACACAAACCGCTTGCGTGTTCCGAGATTTCAGCAGTGAATGGGACACCCACACTGCAACGTGCAGTCATCTTGGAATGGGTTAATTTCTATTCAGTTGTGGTGGCTCCTAATTAATTTGTGCTGGGTGTTTATGCACTGTTTAACTACGAAGTACGTTCTCTGTGTGGCATTACATCCAGATGTTAATTGACCTCTAACCACAAGACCGGAGAATGCACGTCATCGCTGCGAAAGGTAATCATTCAAAAACATCTCCCCGCTGCCTCCCACCAATTATATCCCAAAGATTCCATCAGTGTCATGTCAAGAGACTGAGACAGAGGATGGCCCTGGAAGATTGCTTCACAAAACTACTTCAGAAGTCAATGTCAAAAACCATTAATCCACCTGACGCATTTTGTTACGCAAATATTTGACATCGTTTAGCAATCAATCGAATCATCATAGGTCCCATTGCCGGAATATGCCAAATTAAGAGATAGAGCAAACTCAAGGTGACGTTTCTTTGTGTGCACAGTTATTGCACTTGAGAACCCAGTTCAATCACGGATGGCTGCCCACATTCATACGTGGGTTTCCTTGAAAGTGGTCATCGATCCACACATACACATACAAAGACACCTTTCCAGTGTTTGAGCTTTAAGTACACATTAGGGTGACAACAGAATATTAATGGGCGGCCAATGCAGATGGGGCCACCTAACTACAGCACACTGTTCCTCGAGCGGGCTCTTCGTGTTTAATCCGTTACACATTTAGACATACAATGCATAGCATTTCGTCATCACCATCGCACGAAATTAATGAACCCATGAACCTCGTTCAACCCCAAACACCTCCGCCAGTTCTGCATCGGCAGCCATCCGTAGAACTGTGATCCCAAAGCCAGCCGTTGGGCCTCTCTGCTGCTGGGGAGGGTTGCGATGATACCGCTACGCTCCTTTAATGGCTTCGGCTCAAGAGTGACCGCGAGGTACGTACCAGGTGGTCAGTGTGTCAGACTTCACCAATAACGTGGAGTTTCAGGACAGAGAAAGAGCCGTTCCCATAAGCCGAGGGTGTAGAGGAACACCGTTGCACGTTGTGGAAGTTGCAGTCTTCTTCCTTCTCCTTCCGTATGGCAGGGTGACGAGTTCTACGCCGGAATTGTGGAGCCAGCCGAGGGCCACGGGAGTGATGGCGGGAATGTCCAAGATTCCACCAAGCGAATTACCCAAGTGGCCATTGTTGCACGATGCATTCCGTGGCACTCGCACTCCCCACGGAGTTGTGCTCATTTCATCAGCGGCAGAGAGATGATGGGCCGAGTCGATCAACGGCTGAACTTTGAACTTGGGGTAATAGGATGAGTGTAAGTCAAGTGCTCAACCATCTGCGCCACCCTGTCTGCAGATATTGCTACTTCTACTATTATTACAGTAATCCCTCGCCACTTCGCGGGTTCAAGTTTCGCGGCCTCAGTGCATCGCGGATTTTTCGAACTGATTTAAAGGCCTCATTATACCTGTGCAGTAACACCATCATCATCATTCATCATCACATTCATCGAACTGCACAGGTCTGTCATCGTCGTCATTGTCATCGTTATTGTCATCGTCGTCGTCGTCATTACTGGAGTCAAGTCTCAAGATACTACTGTCATTGGTGAGTGTAGAACACCATAATACGTATTGTATGAGAGAGAGAGTGAATGTATAATATTAAGGTTTTGTAATTAAATAGATTTAAGTAAAATATATATATATAAAGTATAAATATACATATTTTAAACATTCTGGTACCCACACACACATATACGGAAATTCCTAGGGGGCCAATCCTACTTCGCGGATTTTCACCTATCGCGAGGGGTTCCGGTCCCCATTAACCGCGATATACGAGGGATCACTGTATTACTCTTCCTCCTCTTGTTCACCCAGGAGAGTCTTGCTGAGTCTTGAGACTCTTTTTCTGAAGGGCCTTGACAAGTTTTTATTTTTTTAAACAGGGGGTGATGTTGCTGTTGCTTCTATGTGCGACGCCAGTTGATTACATTTGCAAGGCAAGTTTTGGACATTGGTATGTCAAAGCCAGTGAGAGTGCATCATACAAGTTACATTGTAGCAGTTAAATTGTGTGTTTCGTTTAGCTATGGCTGGAAACTTGTAGAACCCAGAGGAAACCCATGCAGAACAGGGGGAAAAAATAGACTTCACACAGAAAGGTGCTCGAATCTGGAATCAAACCCAGGTGCTTTTTGCTGTGAGGCACGAGTGTTACCACTGTGCCACTGCCCTGTTGCCCCAAAATATGAAAGTATAACATCAAAAACATGAAAGGTGCATATGAATAAATAAATAAATAAATCTATTGTACGCCTTCCACAAAAGAAACATTATGAATGCAAAAGCCTTTTTTGCTTGAAGACATTTTTAAATTAAACCGATTTTTTTTTGTTCTGTGGCAAGCTTTAATAGCACACGGTATGTTCGTTTTCTCAGCTCGACATAGTCCAAAGCCTAAAAGCACAGTCTGTTCATTGAAAACCTATCGCTTCTGCTTCCAAATCATATTTCGTGTCTTTTCCCCACGCCACCCACCCCCCTTTATCTTTTGGCAAAAAAACTCACCACCCTCCGTTCTCTTCATCGCCCTCGGTGAAATTATACCAAGCAAATTACTTCTTTAAAACACCGCTACCTCCTACAGCACCCACACCCCTCCCGCTCGTCCCAAAAATAATAACCCCTCCCCCGCCTCGCACGGTGAACGGTTTCGCGTCCGTTCCCTTATGGATGATATCAAATGGAAGGCGTTCCACTGTGGAGGGTTACCATGGAGAGTGCAGGATTTTGGTGACTCATGTCTACACCCGCCAGAGCTAACAAGTCCTCGTGAGCGGGCTGGCTAACGGCAAAGCATCAGTATGGATTAGCCAAAGCCACCTTGCTCCCAACCCCACCGCACACACCCGAGGCTTGGTCCTCTCCTAGGCCCTTGCTGCCCAAACTGACATTTCACTGCATCGCCTATCGGCGTTGCCGGGCACAATGCGGGCGATGTGGACGGCGCAAGAAAATCCAGCGCTGGCGCTAACTATTAACTAATTATTTGACTTTTTTATTTGACCAGGTAAGGCCCACTGAGCGACCTGGCCACAAATGATAGCCCTACGAAGTTGTGTATCATGCATGTGGAAATTGATAGCAGTCAAATACTCTAATTCTAAATATTGAGGGAAAAATGGATGACCCGGAGAAAAATCCACACCACGGGGAGAACACGTAAACTCCAAATACATACAGGTGCCAGGGTCTGGATCGAACCCATAACCTCCTGTATACCAGGCAAGGTAGTTAACATCTAGTCACCGTGGTGCTGGGCTATTAAAGGCACGAATATGCGTTGGATCTCCACCTCTTAAATACCACATTTTTTCCTCTTCAACGGGTGTGTCTGTCTCTCAAAAAGCTCCCAGCACGTGGGCTGTAAAGTATGTAAGTTCAACTTCTTTCGCACCATACACAGCCAAGCGTGCTAATTAGAGGTGCACAACGTCGGAACGTTGTGCCGAACAACGCGCGGTCCGGCGCGAAGACCCCTCGGTGTGCTGTTTGGCACGGCCGTGAGACCCTACCCAGCAGCGTGTACATTGTGTCACCTGTTGTGATTATGGCAGGTCAACGGTGGTCATCTCAGGGAAGGACTGGGCCTCGCCCTGAGAATGTGGCGTTTCCCCGATTGGCTCAGGGTCGCCGGTAGAATCGGGTGCCGCCCAATTGCACAGACATATTTTGACTTTGTTACGATCGTTATAGCAGGTGAATATTTTATTTTGTCGTGAATTTATGTGAACGTGTTTATTCGTTAGGTTGGATGGCGCTGTGCCAGAGCATTTTCCCTGCAATCTGTAGGTTGTGGGTTCAATACCCAGTTGGAGGTCCATTCAGCCCATCATCAAACATCAGCATCCTCCTCCCAGGGTCAATACAATATAACATAAGTCACGTTTTGTGGACACTGAACAAAAGCTGTCTTGTTAATATCCTGGGTTCTGCCAGAAGACTTACAATACAGAGTCAAGGCCTCGAGTGGAGATGAGCACTGCCTAATGCTCAATTGAGCAGGGAGAAATGTTTTAACGATCATTCATATTTCCAATACACTTCTTAGCTGAACATATTTCTGAAAGTCGGTCACATGGGGTTTCCTTAACTTGATCGCTTATCAATACGTGCATTGAGGCATCTTGCCCTGTGGCAGCGGCAACTCGAGCAATTGCGTGCTGCTTATGTCCAGCAAAAAAAACTGCACGGCAGTCCACTCAATCGCGTCATGATAGTTATAGGCTCATTTAAGAGGACGTGAAACCCGGGAGGAAAATATCGGTTATTTTGTAGGCAGTTACCTAGCCTGAGTGTTCTGGGTATTCCACGGCTCTTTAGAATCTTCCGAGGCTACAAGAGAGTTGTTTTTTTTCGCACAGAAATGCGACTGTCAGGTGTGCCACCAAAACTGCCCTTTGAGTAGCGTCACTGGACTAAGTGCGATTCGCCTTGTGTAAGGAATTCCGCGTAAAAAAAGAAAATCAACACTCCAGCTCTCCGACGTGTTTTTCTGGACGTTACCGCACGTTAATTCGGCGCGATGTCCCGGCGTTTACGCGCTGCGTGACAGGAGCTTCTTTATAATCAACGTTTTTGGGTTTAGATCGCGTTATTTATAAATGTGTCGTAACCCTCCACCACCCGACACGGCCAATCAGCTAAAAAGTGGCACGTTGACAAAAGACAAATAGTTCACTACTTTAGCCCACCGGTGTGTTGAAGCGTGAAACCACAACATTTACAATTTTTGAGTACGACGTTTCGCTGGTAATTGCATCCAGCATCATCGGGCAATTCGCCAGAATTGCCCAATGATGCTGGATGTCAACGTGACACTTGTTTGCTGATTGGCCGTGTCGGGTGGTGGAGGGTTACGCACATTTATAAATAACGCGATGTAACCCAAAAACATTGATTATGAATAATATTTGTCGCGAAAGCCTACGTGTTAAAAGGAGCTTCTTCGGCAATCAAATCGTACCACGGTTTTTTGTTTTTTTTCGAACCCGTGAAGCACAACTGTGAAGCACAACCTCAGCGCTAACTTGCAAGCCGTCCTGCAGTCGTTTCACCTCCCAGTTACGTCACGACCCATACGCACGGTGTCATGAGACACTCTCCTACACGCTAATCTGAGTTGCGGGGGAACGACAACAAACTAAACACAAAAAGCAGTTGGACAAGAAGTGAGTTTTCAATCTAGGTGATTTAAAAGTGCATAGCTCCAGTGGCTTCCTAATATTGGAAGAGCGTTCCAGATTGCCACAAAAGCGCGTCTGAAAGCACGCGATGCGGTGACCGTCTTCGTTCGATGGCCAGCCAGAAGCCGCTTGCGAGGATGACCGGAGTTTGCGTGACGATGGTTTATGCTTCTTGATGAGGTCAGCAAGGTATTGTGGTTAGAAGCAAGGTATTGTGGTTCTATGACATTCCACCCTATGGGGTTTCGTGCTGACATTTGAGGGCTGTGGGCCTTCTCCCTGCTTCCAGTCCGAGTGCGGTAAAGCGGGGAGAATAAAAAAAAAGAGTACATCGTTATCCTGGCGTGGAGCATAATTCTCTCCCACGTGTGAAAAGTATTGACCTCTGCCCAGTCGCTGGCAACAGTGTTAAAAAAAACCCCCAAAAGGCAGCTCCAATGCCGGTGCATGTGGCCCCCCCACCGCCCCCAAACGGCGTTTGGTCACCGCCAGCAGCTCGGGGAGATTCGGCGGGGACAGCCGAGACAGATTGCTGCTGGGTGCGTCGACTGGGAGGCAGCGACCGTCTGCAGCCTGGGTGCGGATAATTAACGTGCCCTCTGCGCTGGGCCTTGCGCTGCGCCTCCGTGCAAAGCAGCGCGGCCTTCAGGGGTTAATCCACGCTCACTGTGAAGGGAATCATGACACTCGAGGAGAAAAAAAGTAATGGTGATAAGATTAGATTTTTTATTTTGTGCACCCGCCGAAAACAACTGTTGAGGTACAATTGTTGGCTTACGTGGAATTTATTTAATTTATTTAACCTTGCATGTATGCCACGACATTTCCGTGACTGTTTCCACGGAGATGGCATTGCGACAAAGCGTAATGAAACGTGATAACCACGTGATTTAACTTGAAAATTGTTGCCGTTTATAATGTGGTGTCTAAATATGCCTACAGAGCATATCTGTAGATTTGCACAATGCAACATGCCTGGTATGTCTACATTGTAGTTTAATGTTCTGTTCCTGAGGAATTTACCCTTGCATCTGAACGGAATTGTTTGTGTTTTCAATTATACTTGAACGCACCTCCCCCCCCCCCCCCAATAAAAACCCAACAATGATGGTATTTATACATTTAGGGCAATTTTTGCAGATTTAGAGCTTAATGATGGTATTTTTTCAGGAATTAAATTTGGCTTTCCTAACATCGCAAACCTACTTTGAGCAATTAAAAAAATAAAAAATATATATCATTGTCGAGTGTACGTTCCAAAATGCTAGGGTCAAAGTGTATCTTTGCTCACGAGTATTGACATGATTCTCATCTTCGGTGGTGACCCTGAAATGACACATTCCTCTGGCGGGGACGAGTCTACACACAAGACGAGCACTGTTGACTTCCCCACAAAGCGGGACTCGTTTTTATCAACCCTGCAGGTGGGTGATGGGTTAAGTCAAATCCAGGCAGTCACCCACGGCGATAGCAGATTCACAAGTTACGAGGTCGATTTGTAACATTTATAGCCGCCTGTGAAATACAGCGATAGCCAGGTGTGGTGACACTCGCCTGTCACACAGGAACTTGAAGCGAACATTTGTGGATCGCCCCCCTGTGATCAAACACGGAGGAAGGCACCCCACCTTCGGGCAGCAGTGCAATGCAGGAGAGCAAGCAGGAGGTGCCCACCCACCCGCGAAGGGTTTTGAGCGTTCTCACACTCGCGACGGCAACCTGTTACCGGCCTCTCTTTATAGCCCTAAGTGCTAATAGTTTTAAGTCGCGGTCACAGACTGGACATGGGGTTCCATCAAACTCTCACGGAAGACAACCGTTTTGAAGGTGAAGAAACAAAGAAGCAATGTTCCATTCCCTTGTCTGTCCTGGGGCTTAAACTAAGAAACAGAGGTATTGGATCAGTGGTCTGACATGTATCAGCCCCCCGGGGGGGCTAGTTTAAAAACAAAGGGCTTTTTCTTTTCAACTTTTACCTTGAATCATTCCACGCTGTCATTATTTTGAAGAAGTATTTTTTGAAAGCAACAAAATATTCTTGAGCATTACTGACCAGCGATTTAAATAGTATCTACCTGTGACCAGGCCTACACGTAAATATCATCACGAGACACTCATTACTGGCAATTCAGTTATAGCAGATGCCTCTCAGTGGAGACATACGTGTGTTTAATGAAGTTACCGATTACCGTCCTGGAAGGAAATCCATGGTAACCCACCAGTGGTGGATTGTTCAACTCACATTCAAAAAGTCACAAATTCACATCCAAGTTGAGAGGTTGACGCAACCAATAAGTTACCATCCTATAGATTGTTCCCTCCAATAAGAATGTGGAATTCCCACCACTGGCTCAGGGCGACCAACAGAGATTTAACATAAATTATTGAAAACCTTTTTATAGAGCTATTTTTCAAACGCGACCTGGCCACGAATTATAGCTCAATGAAGTGGCTTATTATCACGTGGATATTTATAGCAGCCACATACTCTAAAACACATGTTTCTAATTGCGGAGAGAAAAACCGGAGGACCCGGAGAAAAATTCACGTGACCACGGGGAGAACACGCAAAGTCACCTGGTATACAGGAGGTCATGGGTTCATTCCCAAACCTGACACCTGTATATTTGGAGTTTACATGTTCTCCCTGTGGTCGTGTGGATTCTTCTCCGGGTCCTCCAGTTTTTACCTCCATATTTAGAATCCACACGCGATTAAGAGTATTTGGCTGCTGTAAATTTCCACGTGCTAAGCCACTTTGTAGGACTATAATTTATGGTCAACTCGCTTCTGAAAAAGAGCCATACAGCTCAATGAGCCTTACCTGGTTAAATAAAAATAGTTTAGTGTAATTGTAGCTGTGCCAGACTAACTCGGCACGGCCCCAGCATGGCTCGTTTGTGCAATGGAAAATAGATATACGACTTGAGTTTTAAGGGTTTAAGTACAATTTGGCAAACTGCATCTCTTTTACCAGCAGGCTAACAATTTTAAATGATACATTTTAGAAGCGGACAAGTTAAACCAGGCAGCATGGAGAAAGTTACGTGAGGCTATACGTGAATAGAACATGTTATCAATAGATTCGATTGAGAAGATTCAAACCATGCCCACTACAAAAATAAGTAGTATATGGGAAGCACATGTAATGACCGCATTTGGTCATAATAGTTTTATAGGAATGCTCTTTAGCGGTGCGGTTGTTGTTATTTGAAAATTTGTCACGGAGGCCCAGACTATTCAGATATGCTTCTCATGAAATGGCTTCTGCCTCGACGGTTACTCTGCAAGAGTCTACGCTTACTCCAAACGTCCTCACTTTCTGCTCGTTTTATATCCAAATAAAGAGCACTGTTGCTTTGCCATTCATGGGAAACCGGGCCCTAGCGTGAGGCATCCAGCATCACAATGCACGAGCGAGCAACGTGAAACAAGGCTTGGTCAGAAACATAATAAACGTCTCCATAATGCAAGTTTTTTGGGTTAGATCGCGTAAATATGTGTCGTTAAACCCACCACCACCCGACACAGCCAATTAGCATGCCATAAGAGAGAGAAAATACGGCATAATATAAGTGAATTAAGTCACATTTCGAAATCAATAATGAGTAACAGCGTCACTGCAAATTACTGGAATATAATCGACACATTTACACAGCAATCAGCCGATAATATATTTAACAAAACTGACACTGCAAAAATGAACAAATTTGCTAGACTAATAAACAACTCTCAACTAAAAACGAACATTTTATAAACAAAACGGTTACCAACATGACTAACATTGAATTAATTATCCAGCGATATGGTTTCAGTCCTGTCGAAAGGTCTTAACGTTGCTGTTGCCCCACGTACAATCCCTGTCGATGAGCATATTGCTGAAGTGGAATCAGCAGTCAGACATGTAAATAATACATTGTTACAGGGAGGAACAACAGGTTCCACACTGCCCACCAGGGATTTTTTATCTGTCTGTCGTGCATAGCCACGCCCTTGATTTGTATCTCATAGAGCGCTTCGGGCGGGGTCAGCACCACGTGACGCGCCGCCGCCCCACGTGACACGGATCGCACGAACGCGCTGTCCAACCAAGTTCCTACCTGCCCACTCCGAAGGAACATGTTTAACACAATACTTCAATACGAATTACCGCTTGTACGGCTATTTTAGTACACACAATCGACAGGAAGTACAACAGCAATGGGCTTGTATAATGCACATGCATACTGCACGTTGATTACCATATACATAACCCAAACGGCAATGGATACCCATAGTCATTTATATACATTCATTAATCCCCCCCACCGCCACTTCGCCAATAAGAGCTCACAAGTGTTGTCATCACATATTTAAGGAACGAAACAGGGCTGTCGCCTGATGAAGCTAGTTGTAATTACTGGCGAAACATCGTACTTTGATGGTAAATGTTGTGGCTTGGCTCTCCAACACACCGGTGTGCTGTACTAGTAACGAATTGGCCACGTTCTGTTTACGTGACAAACCTTACTAGTTGGCTGTGTCGGGTGGTGGCGGGTTTAACGACACATTTATATATTTACGCGATCTAACCAGCAAACAAAACCCCCTGTATTTTGGATGATATTGGTCGCGAAAGCCTCCTCCGTGTTAAACTGACTTCACGTTCTTGTTATCTGGCCATGCGGCGCTGCGGTTATAAGCGCTTCACTCAATCAGAGGGGGGGTCGTGGGTTGAAATCCCAGCCGGCTGCCTGAAAGAGAACTGGGACGTGAGCAGTGGTTAGGACTGTTTAGTGTCTAAGAAATGTGGAATTTCCGCAATGGCGCGCGGGACAGCCAACAGCAGAGCTGGCCAATGTATAAATTTGTTTGAGCAAGGAGACGTGAGCCGCTCTTTGTCCACTGCACAGCCGAGCTGCGTTTGGGCTCTTCTGGGCCACTCCCGGCACGGCTCAGGAGGCCCCAGGTTGCTTCTCCACCGCAGAACCCATGCCGTGCCACCGATGTCGCACCCGCAATGAACGAGTTGCTTCACCGCATGTACGACAACAATTATTGATCCAGCTGCAGGCCCTGATTGGCCCAAAGCCAGCTTCAGTAAGTTTTGTGGGGCTCGAGTTTAATGGTTTGAATCTGGCTCAGCTTGACAAATAGCCAGTTGAAAACCAT
The DNA here is from genome assembly GCF_964198595.1 of Lampetra fluviatilis. NCBI lineage: Eukaryota > Metazoa > Chordata > Hyperoartia > Petromyzontiformes > Petromyzontidae > Lampetra > Lampetra fluviatilis. The sequence continues at coordinate 10,769,228 of NC_136278.1, read as the reverse complement.
CGCCGAGGATGGCAATGCTGGTGCAGATAGAATGCTCCAGTGGAATAGCGTATTCGATTTTTTTGTTTGGTACTGCTTTCCTATGGCAAAGGGAAATTAGCAACGATACGTGTGGATATTGAGGTTATTAGGACATTCAATAGCCTCTTGGTATACCCTTTGGTTATTTCGGAAAAGTCACGTAGGTAGAAAAAATAATAGTTCACAAGGTTTCGATCGCAACACAAGCGACCGTCATCAGGTGAGACAAACACAGCAGGACTGCTGTCCCACCTGATGTGTTGCGATCGAAACGTCGTGATCTATTATATTTTCTACCTACGTGACTTTACCGAAAGAACCAAAGAGTATGGATTCCTGCAGTCACGAAAGCTTCAAATCAAGCCTCTTGGTGCTGTATTGCCTTTTTGTCATCAGTTTGCTCATGGGCTACTTCAGGATTTATTTTTTATCACAAGCATGCACTCTTTCATGCGAATTATTTTTCAAACCAGACTCTTCTTGCTGAAACCAAGAAGGATATCCAGAAAGTTGCATATACATATATTATGTCATGAGTTTCCGATTAATCAAGCAGCCAAAGTCACGTATCGCAGGTGTCGCCGCACTCAAACGAGCACTGGGGCAGTACTCTTTGTTTTTTTCGGTAAAGTCAAGTAGGTAAAAAATAAAATAAATGAAAACAACTAAATAAAATCACGACGTTTCAGGCGCAACACAAGCGTCCTTCTTCAGGTGGGGACAACGTAGCGAAAGCACAACCGCTTAAGTGTGTCTAAGAGATGGCTGTGACGAGGAATTATATAGTCGCGGGGGATGGAGGGAGGGGAGGGGCCATGGTGAGTGTGTGGGCGGGCTGTGGACTGGGAGGCAACGTTGTGAAAGCAACGGACGCTGGGAGGCAACGCATGGAGTTCAAACCGAAGCTTTGTGATGCAGGGGGCAGAAGTAGATAAGAAAGCTAAGATTAAGCAGCCTTTTGTTATGCTGCCGGGGGGGGGGGGGGTAAATTAGAAATGCGCAAGATGAAAAACAACGTGTGGCAATGGTGATGGTAGTGTGTGAAGCTGGGGGTAACAGACTGGGAATATGGATATGATTATGAAAATAAATCTAAACTGGCTGTCTAGCAGTAAACTGTACGGCAGCTAAAGTTTAACTTGGTTTATTACATCCTTCCAATGATTGCTCAATTTGAATCCATCCTCTCGGTTGAGAGAATGGGGCAGTACTCTACTCATCAATATCGAGAGGCTGGGTTCAGAGGTGGAAAATTCCACATTCCCATCACCAGTGCTACTAGTCTCTGCTTTGGACACAGTGGTAAGAGTTGTATTAACCCCGGAGAGATTGTGTAAAAAAAAAATCAACCCCCGACTCCGATTCCAACTCACAACCTTCCAATTGTGAGTCAAACGCTCTGCCAAGGGGCCCCACTTGGTCGGTTCCAATGTCACGGGATACTCCGATTCCGTTAACGTGATCTCAATGTGTGTCGGAAGCCCGCATTGTTAACCTTTTGCAGACGCATATAAAATCTTTAAGCAATACATTATATCAGACATGCACCCGCATTATTGCTAAATATTTTAATGGATTTCAGATAAATGTATTATATACAAATGCACATGGTTGCATGTGCACATGTACAGTTAGGTATGGAAAACATATCCCGTCATACAACAAAATGTGTGCGTACAACGCTCTACTGATCGCAGCTTAAATACGGCATTGTAACGAGCGCCACGATTTGCCGACCAATGGAGCACGCTGGACATAACAGGAATAACCTGCGCTAAATGCCTAACATACATCTTTATATTGCCAAATAGGACAATTAAGGCCTTCTCGAGGATGTCTGCTTGACATTTAGTGTCGGATTCCGAGGAGAGGCAGAGAAAAGGTTATTGATGGCCCCGCGCAAGACATTGATGGCCATCCAAAAGCCAAGGTCTGATTTGTTTTGACAGCGCAGGATACGGGTGGCTGCTCCCTGGCGATCTCGAGGCACCCGTAGCTGACTAATCCATCAGCGGAGTTCCCTGTGCCGCTCTGGCCCCCAACACACACCACCAAGCCCCCCTCCTCCCAGTGCCGGATTAAGCTAGTGCGAGACCTGTTGCATCTGTTAAAAAGGGGCCCTAAATATTAAAAGAAACATAAAAAAAAATGTACTTGCGTAGTCAAATTATTATATTATTTTTTCATTTGCTATGCAGCCAGATAATACTACAAATCGCTAATCTTAAACACCCAGTCGTTCAGAAAAGTTGAAGGCAGTATCGTACTATAGTAATCGAGTAAATGCACCGGAATTGATAGCTTGAACGCATTTAGCACGGGGCCCTTGAAAGTGCGGCGCTCGTAGCTACTTTTGCTACGAGGGTAATCCGGCTCTGCCCAACACACACCGCAAATCCCCCGCCTCCCTTCATCGCCGCCGCTTCCCGGTCGCACCGCACCGCCGTTTAACAGCGAGAGCAGCAAAGGGGCGCGCTGGGCACATGGGGGAGGCGCGTTCCCAGTGGGGAGAAATAACACGCACGCACACCGCGGGCACACACACACAAACACGCCTCTGGTGTTGTGGAATTCGGAGCGAGGCCACAGACGCGCGCGCGTGAGTCCACTCGCACGCCGGATCGGCACGCGCGCCACGGTCGACCTCATTTAAAGTGAGGACCAAGGTGGTGACCCCCAAAAACATCCTTCGCTCTTAGACCAATATTCACGACCGTGCAAAATTCAACTGCAAGAACAACAAGAATCAGTCCCAATTGTAAAACGTGTTTCAAATAACGACCCCCCCACCCATAGCAAGACAAATATTCCCCGTGTAGCCTTAACACAATGTTAGGGCAAGCGCTGTTAGCGAGCACCTATGAAGGCCGGCACGGCACACGAGGGGGTGGGTGGTCAGCACCACGCCCGGCCGCCTTTGTCTCCCCAGTGGCGATGTTTACACACCGCACTAGGTACTTATTTGAGGCTGAGCCGACCTAGGTGAGGCCAAGGATCGATCCGTCACTGGTGCTGGCCGTGAGTGGGAATTGAACTCGGGTCACCGAATTTTCAGGGCAGCGCACTTACTGCTGCACTACCGCTGTTAGCAAACAACGCATACCTACACACAAGCACAATGATACTTAAACGTATAGCCTTGTATAGCCAGAGTGTAAGGGATAACACAATCACAAAATAAATTACTGCCAATACGCCAATACGTGAAAGAGGCACCTAGTCTGCTGACTTATTTAAACTCAGTGATGCTTTCACTGCTAAATAAAAGCCTTATACGTGTTGAGCTTGGAATTATCGATAGAATTACATTTATAATTAGTGACCAGTGAATATAGAATTAAATGCAAAATATAGGTTAATTTAATTACTATAATTAATACATGTTATGCTTAGAATTATTATTAAGATTATGATTCGTGTCAAGGATTAAATTATGGTTAGAGTTCCAGTTTGCATGATGGTTATTTATGATTTTGATAAACAGTGTCAGTACTAATGTTAGGGTCAGAGGTAAAACTCTGTTCAGGACCTGGGCCTGGTTTGAAGGTGTGTTAAGGATTATGATACGCTTAAAATTTGGTTTTACAGGCACACTGTTTTACGTTGCATTTCATTCTTGAATTCATATGTCCAAAAGTACTCCACCCAGCTCTTGTTTTTTGTCTTAATTTCATGATTTCGATTCCAATCTGCCTCCAATAATGTCAGTATGGATGTACACTTAGTTATGTTTTTGCAGTAATGTCCTTTTATCCAGCAGTGGACTGATCAAGTCGTAAGGTCACATTTTTTTGCTTAAACACGTTGCGCTTTTTCTCGCACAAAACTGCCACTCAAAGCGCCATCACATCAATACTCATAAACATAGAACATACCATACAATGAGAAATAAATATGCACTATCTGGCAATGGCAGAGCCAGGAATTTCAGGGAGAGGGGGGGGGCAACCCCTCCAGCAATGAAACATGATAGAGGAGTTGTTAGTAAGTAAGGACTTGTCCCTTGCTTTTTATTCAACGCGTGTGCGGCGATGGTGCAGCCATCGATTAAGGGTCGCATTCGAACCGTGTGTGATCGGCATCGCGCTCGCTGAAGGTGAATCCCTTCAGGGAAGTCGTGAACTGTATACACAACTGCGCACAATTCTGTGAGTCACTTATAACTGCTTTGCCGTTATTTATTGCCAATTATGGACTCAGACTATTGTCCTATCATCTCATAGAGTTCTTGGCATGTAATAACATGCTACACAGTGGCAGTGGGGGTCGCGAAATGCCGATTTATTACTAATAAACCCCAATGATCCGATCGAAATTCGGGATCATTGGGGGGGGGGGGACGTGCCACCCCACCTCCACTGGCTCCGCCAGTGCTATCTGGAAGGACAAGGATGATGATTCCCTTGTTTGTCAACCTCTGAATTCTGATTCGAATGTCTGTCTGAGTTTCTCACTCATCTCGAGTTTCTCACCCATCACAACCTCCTCTCGTGATTGTGGCTTTGCCGCTTTCTTGACACGCTTTGTTCCGAACTGTGAAGTTGCTAACCCTACCCCTGACATGAAATTCCTAGCATCTTCCACTCGTGCCTTTACCCCATAGTGCCAGAATAACCCTTTGTAGATTATGATTACTGTTAGTTCTTTACAGCCCTTTTTTCATGTCTGTCGAGGGAGCTTTTGACGAAACTTCACCATGGTGGTCACTGGGGGTTCATGAAGTGGAAGGGTGTGGGGGAGTGGTCTGGGCCCGGGTCAGACATCACTTGCCACTATTAACCGTGACTGGAAATCGAACTCAGGTTGCGGGGTTCGCAGCACAGCGTGATAGCCACCGCGCCATTGGTTATATTGACGACGAGATCAAAGCTAATGTATTGCACCTAGCAGCATTTCCGATGCGGTGTCCTAACTTGGGCATCACAATGACTCCTCTTTACGAGTAAGATTAGTATTTAACGTGATTCTTTGCTTATTCATGGCCGAACAAAACGCTCTACATTGAGGAAAGTGCACATTCCGTGGACGCTTAGAATTCTTCCTGTGCCAAATCTATAAAGGGTACATTTATTGACGCTCTGCACGGCTAAATAATTGTATTATTAAATATTTATTTTCCTTTACCGCCGAACGGATTTGCAAGAATCACTTTCTCTGTGCATATTGCCGCATCAAGCGACGGCGACAAACGTCGACCAACGCGCGTGATGTTGCAGCTGCCGCTGGCGGACGCAAAGCAAAAAAAAAGGGCCCAAAAGTGAAACGTTTTGCTAAAATTCTGATCACGGGGAACAAAAAAAAAACCGGCACTGCGGCTGCAACCGCGGTCGCGCACGCATGCCAGGCGGAATATGCACGAGGCGCCAGCCGGCGATGTTTTGAGCATCGCGAATGCGGAGGGGGTCCGTCCAGAACGCGCAGTGCGGCTTCGGCAGTGCCTGCTCGGCCTGCACCCGGAATGTCACCTCCCCCGTAATTTCTGATGGAGAGCCACCATTACAAAGTTAAAATATTAAACTTTGGCAGGGCTAACTGAAATCCCGTTTGCACATAATTGGATCCTGAAAATGTTGTAATGAGTTCCTCAAACCTAATGACTTTGAAATGATTTCTTTGCCGGCAAAGTGTGTATTTCAGGCGTATTAATAGGATTCCCAACGTACATTAAATACCCCATGTAACAAGCTTGTGCTTGTGGCTTCAAAGGTCAATGCCATGCATTAGCGTGCTGCGAGTTTAGATACAGCCGGCAAATCAATTTGTCACGCTGCAATGTTGCTTTTCACAATGATACACCATGGCCCCCGTGTTGTTGAAAACATGGCCCTATTTTATGCAGGGTCTCCGTGGCCCATTGCATATAAAATTAACAGTCATGTACGTTTGTGCTTTCTCCAAAGTCAATCTGAGAGTCATAGCAGACTAAATTCAGATTTTGTGACACAACAAATGCATTAAATTGTCAAATCTCATCAGTAAAAAAATCTATCGTGCAAGCTCTTCGCAACGGATTAATCTGCTTTATGTATGTAACGGATCTGTTCGTTAAGTAAATCAAGTCACTCAACCTATCCTTTCCTGGAGAGGGGAAATGAATAATCCGGTGTACTGCAGGTGTTTCGAAAGTTCGAGTGCCTCGAGAGAGAAAATCCACGTGTGCAACGGGATAACACTCAACGATGTCCATGCTGCCTGCTACTGGCCGTCTCGTGGCCCTGCGGGCTGGGAGTCTCAAGATGACCTCGGCGAGTTCCACCAACCGTTCCTTAAAAGTGAGATGACATCATCCACAGTATGGCAAATCTCAGCACAGTAATTTTTAGCGAATAAGATGCCGTTATTATTTCCTCCATTCTTCACTCGTGAGGCGAGATGGCTAAAACTGCACACAAAGCTTCAATTTAAATTTTGACTAAAAACTTTAGTGACTGCAGGAATTCGTTTTCTATGTTTCTTTCGGTAAAGTCACGTAGATAGAAAAAAGCAATAATAAAAATAAAGTGATAAAAAATATCACGACGTTTCGATCACAACACAAGCGGTCGTCATCAGGAACATGGATGACGGCTGCTTGTGTTGCGATCAAAACGTGGTAATATTTTTAATCACTTTATTTTTGTTTACCAAAAGAACCATAGAATACAGCTTCAATTTCTTCCCCAGTGCCATTATTGCTCAAATTTGCATGGAGCGGTGCTAATCTCTATTGAGCAAGCGGTGAAAATTCCACTTTTATTCACCCGGGAGAAATCATGGGCCGATGGGACCACAATCGATGATTTTATTCAGCAAATTTTGGTCCGACCCCTGTGCCACCAAAGCCAAATAGTACATGTGTGTGTGCATGCATATATAATATGGTAGGCTTGTTGAACTTCTTATGCACCGCGCATAGCCAACCGTGCTAATTGGAGGTGTGCATGAAGTACCTGAAGACATCTTCACTCCAAGATATTTTAACGTAGGAGACTGTACGAGAACATATTTATACACTGTAGCAAACGATAAAATGGGGTTTCAAAAACAAAAGTCTTCGAGAGACTAACGGGGTTATGATTTTTCGATGCGTGCCACTTGTGCAGAGGGTATTTAGCGAATGAACAAAATGAGGTGTTTAAGCTACTGGATTTTATAATTTAGCTTTGCATTTAATGCAATTTCTGCGAGTTAATCAGCCTCAAATTTTAATTTTCACCAAAACATACCCCCCCTTCAAATCACTTCTGCAGAATCATTCTCCAGCTGCAATTTCCTCAAATGAGCTTTCTGAGAGAGAGACACGGATATGTTAACCGCTAATCCAAAATAAAGTACCCGCAACCAGTGACTTTGCCACCGCAAAGATTGCTGTTGGCTTAACATTTGTGAGTTACAAATGTAAAAAAAAAAAAGATTAAATATGAGTTTGCAAATGCTACACTCCAAGGGTGCCTTGCCATATGTACAAAAGTTGTTCGGAGCATGCGGTGTGAGAATACATTTTCCCTCAGCATGCCACGGTGATATCCGGCAATATGGCTCTGTAATTTTATTATTTAGAAAGAAAACATGTTTTTGTTCATCTAATTTACTTGAAAGCACATGGGGAAACTTCATTTGTGAACACATTTGCAATCAAGAATCTGTTATTGTCACAACTTGCATTAAGGACTTAGGTGATTGCGCGTGTTGCACCTGGTATATTAACTGCTTGTAATTAGACAGTTGGTAAGCTAGGGAGAAAAGCGAAAAAACTTTGCAAAACAGTCTCATGAGCTTAACACAACACGAGAGGGAGGCTTACGATGAGACGTTCAGACTGCTACTGTTGGAGCCAGTTTGGACTTTAAAAAGAACAGGACCGGCCACCAGCACGATTTATATCAAGTTGTTGGACACTGGAAAAGCAAGTGATTAAAAAATAATGTGACAAATGCACAGTGCCTGGTATTGGCTAAACACACATTGGCACTCTCTGCTGAATAGAGCAATGGGGTGACATCTCCACTGGTGGCCCTCAACCGGCGGTGGAAATTCGACATTCCCATTCCAAGGGCCAGTCTGTTTATGGGACGACCACAGTTGACTTAACACACAAAAATGGTATCAAATGTATCGACCTCTGACCGGGAATTGTGCTTGCAACCTAAAGATTGGACGTGGACTGCCTTAACCACTGGCAGGCGAGGTGTCGTTTGACTGCTTCTGATGTCGGTGGCAGAGTGGCACAACCTGTGCCTCGCGGCAAGATATCCTGGGTTCGACTCGGGACACCGTTCCGCATTGAGTTTGCATCTTCTCCCCCTGTTCTACAGATCAAAAACCCCAAAAATGCAATGTAACTGATATTGGCCAAATATCCAAAATGCTCAAAAAAATTACCTGGAAATTACCCAAATGGAATCTTCCGAAGTAAAAAAATCACGCCCTACTGCAACAACCCTTGGCAAGACCCTCCTATTAAACAGTGTTGATAACTCTCTGTGAGGCTTTCTCGGGTAGGTAAACAAGTGCAATAATAATAATAATAACCACAGTCTTCTTATTTCGTATGGCTGATGATGTAGATGGCAGAGCAACAACTAACAATGTCACACTCAGGTAGTTGTGGATCGGGCCATTGCGTCTTGATATACGTTGTACGATGCTACGTACAGTACTGCCCACCCAGATAAATAAGCAATGGCTGAAATGATGTCAAAACAAGTATTCTGATGATTTGGGTAATTTGTTTTGGCTTCTTGGTGATAGCTAACACTTTTAATCAACCTTGCAGCAAGACAAATTAACGTTGAGTGGTATTGACTGAGCCTGGCTGTGGTAGCATATGGTTTATATTATCTCAGAACTCATAGCGCTTTTTCCCACCTGTGAAACATTGACCACAGGGTCAAAGAAACCCTCTTAGCTCCATGAGGTGCAATGCGGACGTTGCAGCGGGGCAACGCCGAAGATGATCCCAACAGAAACGACGAGGTGTGTGCAGTACTGCAGAAATATGATACCAACTTTTTGGTAATGTGCGTGTTTACCCAGGGTAAGTGCCCAATTTAATCAGATCTCAGAAGTTAAGCAAAATTTGAGCCTGGCTCGTGCTTGGATAGGTTTGACCACGTGCGTAAAAAACACTGTTTGTTGAAGGCTGCTGCATGTTATCAAGCGAGAGGGGCGTTGCAGCAGAATCCACAGTTGTAATGTACTCTGCTCGGCGCTGACTAGCATGGTGAAGTATGGTAAAATAACACCCATGACCCACATGGCGTTGTAGGGAAGGCCTTCTGCCAGCAGTTGACTGACATAGGGCTGTCCAAGTCCATGTATCGTACGTGTCAGCTTTATTGCCTTCTATATTAGCAATAAAATCACCCCCCCAATTAGCACGGTTGGCTGCGTACGGTGCTAAAGAAGTTCAACATCCATACATTATATCATTTAGCAATAGTTGTACCGGCAATGATCAGCTTAAGTTGTATCCATTTACGTCTTATCGTTTTAACGTCGTTGGCAGAATAGGGGACATCGTTATCAACTTAAGTCGTCGATCAGTTTCACTCGGTCACTCACTACTAAGTTGTGTCTCTGTGCTGTGCACGCGCTTGCTCTTGCGTGGCGAAGGGACTACTTTGAGCAGTTTAGTGGTACAAGTACAGTCATTCGCACGCACTCATTACACACAATGTGCTTGCCACAAATGAAGCGTAATACCTCGCTGGTCTCGTCAAGGAGCATAAACCATCATCACGCGAACTCCGGTCATCCTCGCAGCGGCTTTTGGCGAAACATCGAACAAAGATGGTCGCCGCATTGCAGCACTTTCAGATGCGCTTCGGTAGCCGTCTGGAACGCTCTTCCACCCTATATTCGGAAGCCACTCGAGCGATGCACTTTTAAATCTAGATTGAAAACTCATTTCTTTAGAATTTCCTTTTGTGTTTAGTTTGTTGTCCTTCCCCCGCACCTCGGATTAGCACGGTTGGTTACGTACGGTGCGAAAGAAGTTCAGCATACACACATACATCATATATCAGGGAGCTGCAAAAACTAGGTGCTCATGAACCTCCAGCGTGTCGTGCACAGTTCGCTTGCTCCGAATATTTCGCACCTCCGTACGGCACGTGAATATCAGTTTTCGTCAAACGATATTTGTATTCCAAATAAACACCACACTGTACTACGTATCGTTGTGCAGAAGTCCACGAACAAGGCATTTGTGCAGTCTGGATGATTCCGCTGGCAATGTGTCAAAGCGTCAATTGGGACGCGTTGTGGTGAAGCGCAGGTCCTTATCAGCGACAGATGGTGGATTTCACACATCGCCTAAAGTAATGCTGTGAATGTGCTTTTGCAGGTGGTGGATTGTCTCTAGATTATACATTGTAAATAAATGAAAATACCTTTTATAAACTGGCATTTCCTTTTGAGATTGATGTAAAACATCAGGTCCTTTACATGATTATTTTCATGACTTACTGTCATACATTACCAGCAGGCCAGTGGCACTGTTTGGTTGACTCACAATCAGAAGGTGGTGAGTTCAAATCTTTGGCAGCGGTGGATTCAGCTTCATTGTTCTTCGATGCGGTGCTCATGCTAAATCAGACTTAGGTACCCACCTTAGGAATGTGGAAATTCTACGAAGCTCAGGGCTGCCAATGGAGATGTTTGCCACGCTATTTGCTCTTCTTAGCAGGGGGGCTCTGATGAGATGTTAACTCCCTTTCGTGGTATGCAGGAGGTTGTGGGTTCCATGTCGACCCCGATGCCTCCATATTTGGAGTTTGCATGTCTCTCTCCCCGTGGTCGTGTGGATTTTTCTCCGGTTCCTCCGGTTTTTTTCCTCCACATTTAGAAAGGTGCGTTTGGAGTATTTGACTGCTGTAAATTTCCACGTAATAAACCACTTTGTTGAACTATCATTTGTGGCCAGGTCGCTTCTAAAAAAGAGCTATAGAGCTCAGTGGGCCTTACCCGGTAAAATAAAAAAAATTGTAGTTATAGTCAATCTTGATTTGAAGCTTTCGTGACTGCAGGAATCCATACTCTTTGGTTCTTTCTGTAAAGTCACGTAGTTAGACATAAAATAAAAGGGCCCCTTTTGCCTGATGACGACCGCTTGTGTTGTGATCGAAACGTCGTGATTTGTTTTATTTTATTTCTAGCTACGTGACTTTGCCGAAAGAACCAAAGAGTATGTAGTGATAGTCGTTGATAATGTGGCTCATGCAACGGAGGAGTGGTTGTGCAGTGGTTATAACACTGCACGCTGAACCCGGTGGACCTGAATTAAATTTCCAATATCGATGGCGAGTGATATCCGATCTGATCCTGGACCCTTTCTCCCCCTTCATCAACGCGCCCTGAGCTGCGCAGTGAAGTATGGTCAAACCCCCCCTCATGACTGACAGAGCACGGGAGGCCTCAATGCAGCAGTGGATTTAATAAAGGGCTACGAAAACCATAATATAGTATGGGCGATGTTACAAAAGAACACTCGCTTGTGGGATTCATGGATTTGCTCGTATAAATGTAAGATATGCATTAGCTTTAAATGCCAATAAAACTTATGTTGTATTAAGCAAAACAAACGGTCACAATTTTGCTTTACATTTGTAGCTGCTTTCAACTGCATTGTTGTAGCAATTACAAAATCAGTCCGTAATTAAACTTAATTAGGTTGAATGTTTTCTCAAAAATTAGGGCTGGTATTTAGTCCGAGTTGTGATAAATGTTAGGGTTAGGGGGTTATGATTAACACTGGCTGGTGAAAGTGGCAATTACATGTTATTGTTGTTTGCCTTTCTGCATAACACCAACTTTCACTTTACGTGTACAATTCAGAGATGTTTACTGACGTAACACAATGCGCGGCGTGCCCACAGGGGATGCACACAGCGTACGCAAAGCATACACTGCACGATGCTGCTCTCATCGTGTGCATCCATACGCTCGTTCATGTAATATCGTGTTTGGGCATACGTTCACTGTGCGTATACATGAACATGGCAGGAGTCTGGCTGTGACGGTCCCACCTGATGACGGAGACTTATGTTGCCTCCGAAACGTCGTGATTTTTGTTTTTATTTTATTTTACTTTCTACGTGACTTTACCGAAAAAAACTAAGAAGATGGCAGGAGAGCATTGCTGACATAATCAGGCAAAGGGAAATGTGATGGCTGAGACACAGAGGTGGGCAGATGCTGTGGCACCCACGGGCCAGTCAGTAAACAAGGCAAAGCCCGAAAGCAACGGAGACTAAGAGAGGACATTTGAAGTTGGGTGTTGTTTATACAAGAGTTTTTGGCAAGCGGAATTGTGGTGACATCGCCAACATTGGCCGTGATGACTGAGACCTATTCCGAAGTACGCAAACTAGATTGTCAACAAACGCGATGCCAACATTTTACACGGAGGCATTCACGATCCATGTCATGATTGATTCGTAATTGGTCTCTTTTGGGTTAGGTGGTGTAAACACGCGCGTCGTAAACCCTCCTCCACCCGACGCAGACGGCCAATTAATAAAAGTGTCCACGTGACTCAAACGCGGCCATGTTTATGACCGCTTCAGAAGCACCACAGCTGGGCGGTGTTGTTGGGGAGTTACAGCACAACATTTACGTGGGCCACGACGTTTCGCTCGAGATGACACGCAGCATCGTTAGGTCAACAGGTGCTGCCGAAGCGATAATACATTTAATCTTCTTGGTTCTTTCGGTAAAGTCACGTAGAAGGGAAGTAATAAAATAAAAAATAAAACACGATAAAATAATTCTCACGACGTTTCGGCCACAACGCAAGCAGCCGTCCTCAGGTGAAAACCAGGTCCGTCGAGGCGACAGAGTCTGAATCCATTCAGACTTTACCGAAAGAACCAAGAAGATGAATCCCTGCAGTCACGAAAGCTTTAAATCGAAGATAATACATTTGTCACGTTTCATTCACGTGACATTTTTTATTTATTGGCTGTGTGGGTCAGAGGAGGATTTACTCCACGTATTTTTACGCCGCCTAACCAAAAATAAACAATTATGGATCGTGACGGTGAAACGTTCAATTCTGACGAAATTAGAATTTAGTCTGCAGAAGGGAGCCATACAAACGTGTTTCTCTGCCTTTCAAGAACAATGGAAGTTAATTTCAATTTAAAGCTTTCGTGACTGCAGGGATTCATCTTCTTGGTTCTTTCGGTAAATTCACGTAGAAGGGAAATAATAAAATAATACAAATAAAACATAATAAAATAATTCTCACGACGTTTCGGCCACAACGCAAACAGCCGTCCTCAGGTGAAGAACAGGTCTGTCGGAAAGACAGTGTCTTGAGAATTATTTTATTATGTTTTATTTGTATTATTTTATTATTTCCCTTCTACGTGACTTTACCGAAAGAACCAAGAAAATGGAAATGAAGTTTGCAAAAGACTTTTCATACTGCTCCAAAATGTTTGCAGGTTTTTTTGTTAAAGCAAGCTTGGCTCTTTAAACTGCCTAAAAAAACACCACGCGAAACGTTACTTTTTCTTTATTCCACTTTTAACACCTGACCTTGGACAACACTAAAATGAGAGACAATCTACTACCAAGAAAAAAAAACCTGCCTCCGACTCGAAAGGGAGCCGCGGCAGAGAATATCTGCAGCGGCTCGTGTGTTTTACCGGCTCCTTCGTGTGTGTGTGTTGTTTTTTGCTTCGGGCTCATTTGCTGTCGACCTTTTTATTCGGCTCTGATGAGACCAGCCGAAGTGCGGGGCGAGCACGGCCACAAACACGTACGCACACGGCCAAAAACACGTATGCACACGCGCCCGCAAGCGCTCGCACGCACACAAACGCACACCATTCCCCCCGCGTCATTCGTGAATGTCTCTCATAGCCCCATTGACACCTTTGAAGATTACCCACACCTCCATTGAAACATAATAATAATGATACAAATAGCTGTGACCACAGTTTACCAACAAGTATTACCTTCTGTTGCGAACTGTCACAGAGGATTTGTCCGTTGGCCAAAGTTTTCCAGTAGCATTTATTTAAGTAGGCAAAAACCAAAAAAACTGGAACGGTTACAATTTCTGAAAACTGTCGTCAGCAGTGTGTGGCCTTCTGAAATAATCGCCATTGGGTTGCTCGGTGTGATAGGCAAGAGCCCTCCACTCACATTTTGGTCCAGTCCAGCACCAATAGAGTTACATTTGACAACATATACATGATGTGCTGTGCGTGGTAAATTGTAGTTAATAGTTGAATGCTTCAAAAAAAAAATATCCACGTTCTGCTGAAAAAACTCAGAGTCAAAACCAGCCAGCCCAGAGCTATTTGCCGAGTTAAACAAATGTTGCTAGCAAGCGTTGACCCAGAAGTCCTATACGCAGTGGTGAAACAGCCCAGTATCTGTTTATTAGATGATGATCCAATCCATCTCGTCGTTGCTATTGGCAGTGCACTCTGCTCACAATCAATTTCGAGTATCACTCTGCGGAGAAGTCAGCACAGGGGGATACCCTCGAGATAGACCTTCTCCCTCCCCATGATGGGATCGTGGGATTTCTACTGCTGGCTCGGAGCCACCAATGGAAATGAGTGACACACTTTGCAAAGTTTGGGCAGACGGAGGCGTCGGACATGAAACAAGCAATTCACGCTTGTTGTTCGATGCATGATTTGCTCGTGTCCCTTAACACTCATGTGATACATTCTTGGTTCTTTCGGTAAAGTCATCACGTAGAAGGGAAATAATAAAAATAAAACATAATAAAATAATTCTCACGACGTTTCGGCCACAACGCAAGCAGCCGTCCTCAGGTGAAGAGCAGGTCTGTCGGAAAGACAGCGTCTGAATGGGCACCACCAGGTGTGGTGGTGCTTGCGTTGTGGCCGAAACGTCGTGAGAATTATTTTATTATGTTTTATTTTTATTATTTTATTATTTCCCTTCTACGTGACTTTACCAAAATAATCAAGAAGATGAATCCCTGCAGTCACGAAAGCTTTAAATCGAAACTCATGCGAAACATTCTCTTAGCATGCACAAGGGACAGGGGCCCGCGTGTGCCTTGACTCCCAGGATTAATTATCCCAAATTAATTGAATTATTCAAAACAAGGCAATTACATCTCCAATAAGATGAAAGCGGCACACACTTTATATCACTGCCCTGCTTACGGCGATCACATTCAATCCTCCCTCCATGTTCAACGAACGTTCGGTAACACGCAACATTAGTTTCATGTGCCAGGGCCTGTGGTGGAATATTCACAATATCATGGTTAGGGCCCCAGTCGTTTCATAGGACAGTGGCGTTCATTGTTTTGAGCAGAGAGGGAAAGATGGGCGAAGCCATCTCCCGGACCGGGCAACTGGAACTCACGACCTTCCAAATGCAGGTCACACACGTCGTAATCGAATTGTAAATGTTGCAGTGGGTTTACTCTCCAACACACCGGTGTGCAGAACTCGTCACGAATTGGCATGTTTTGTTTACGTGACAAACCCTACTAATTGTCTGTGCCGGGTGGTGGTGGGTTTAACGACACATTTATATTCACACGATCTCACCCAAAAAGCCTCTATTATGGATAATATTGGCCGCGAAAGCCTCCTACCACGTTTTAACAACCGCCATTCGCCACTAAGCGGCGGTGACGTCACCACAGCGCCTGTGCCAGGCTAGGTGCACGTTGAGGCCGCGTGGAGTGTCGAACGCCCGCTGACAGGAGGTCACGGGGCAGACCCAGGTGCCACGGGTCGACTGACTGAGATGACTGGCCGATGCACAACCTGTGCCTTCTACTGTGCCATGTTAAACTCACACACATGTTAAACTCTCACACACACACCGCGAGTTGATTGACACAAGCAAGCGGCTGTTATGGATATCGACATTGCCGTGTGGAGCCCCGCAGAGTGCGAGCGCATTGGCCCATCTTAATGTAATTCACCTGCTCTTAGCTCCCCCCCCCCCCCCCCCATAATCTATGCTTGTTGCTTTTTTTCCCATGCTGGAGTGGTGGCCAGCAATCGATGGGCAGAATAACTATAATACCGTGAGCGGAGTCAATCGGAGGGTACATTTACAATGGGAAATTACCGTGAAGAGACAACAGCGAAACGAATTAAAAGCTACACAGGCCGCAGAATAAACAAGGGAGGCACAGCACATCCTATACAGCTCACTGGAGCGCAGAGAGTATTAAGAGTGCATTAAACAATGATAATAGTGCGTTTTTGTTATGCGAGTATAATGGCTTATCTATTTTTTATGGAGATAACCTTAAGAGTGCAATAAATCTTCCGCTGCTGCTGCAGCAGCACAACACAAATAGCAGAGCGGGGCGGTAATAGATTTAGTGGTCGGGTCTGCGATAATGCAGTTTCTAAAAAAGTGTTATGAGCCCTGCATTGAAATGTTCATATTGACCAATCCTTAATGAATGATGCATGACTTAATGAGGCATTAATGAAGGGTTTCGGCTTTTGGTTCCAGCCATTGATTTGCCTACTCTGTCTCGAGTTTGTATGCATCGTAGAGGGCTTTTCAGTTTTCAGTCTCAGTTTCATTTATTTGGTATAGCCCTGTGAGCCATTCGGCTCTTGAATCGGGTGCAACCGCAACAAACAAAAAACAAAAACATGAACAAGAAAATATCTTAAAGTGACATTGTGCAAACAGAAAATCCAAGAAAAGACAGCAACATATTGCTGTCTTTTCTGTGTGCAAAAATCCCAGTGGGATACAAGTCAAACAACAACAACCACAAGACAACTTAGATTAATGCCATCAGTCTAACTCCGTACTACAACAAACAAACATGGCCAATTGGCTTGACTCGACAATACTTTAATATCAATAAAATGTAGACATTTTCATTAGACATTCACTCGGTCGTCATGCATTGCTTATTAAGGTATTCATGCATTCTGAATAAATATATTGGCTTAACAGATTCGCATTGCTGTAGGCAGGAGTAACGTAATGTAACAGAGCAATTGGAAAAGACACCTTATGGCATTGAAAAGACGCTAGGAATTCAGAATTAGAATATTTATACTGGAAGAATCCGATGAGCTATAAAGGGGTTTTTTTCCACAGATGTTCCGTAGGGGTGGGTAAGAACGTTACAACAACAAACACTACAACAACATGATAGTAGTGCAAAGTACAAGAAAGGTAAACAAATCACCCAAACACAAACAAACACAACTGAACCATCCCCATCCTACCAGACAAAGCCCACAGAGCTATTCACTTATTTTTCAAAAGCGACCTGGCCACAAATGAAAGTCTTACGGAGTCAGCGCTGCCACAGACCAAGCCCCTCAATAGAATGATCACTCCTCTACAACCTCCTCCACACATTGGTGCCCATGCATTTCACTGACTTTGGAAGGATTCTCTGTCGAGTCAAGCCCCCCCCCCCCCGACTGAAATTTAAACTCACAAAGTGGCCCATCATTTGGACATTTATAGCACCAAAATAATCTAAATAATCTCAATGCATGTTTGTAAACGTGGAGGGAAAAACCAGAGGACCCGGAGAAAAAATCCAGGTTACCACGGGAAGAACACGCAAACTCCAAATACACAGGCGTCAGGGTAGGGATCGAACCCCCGACCTCCTGCATATCAGGCGAGGAAGATGACATCTCGTCACTGTGAACGGGGGCAATGAATCAGTGTACAATTACTGTAATCGGGAATACTTTGTTGCGATTAAATGTTTCATCACGACAAAGAGCAAGATGGAGGAGGGAAAACCACTGAGAGCGGCACTGCAGTGGCACCCGGAGGTTGGTGACCAAGGGAAAGACGTCATGGCCAGATGGTGGTGGAACTGCAAGAGCGGACTTTAAAGGTCAGGCTGTTGACTGTGCAAAGTTCTGCGATTCGGCAAAAGGAAGCAACGCCGAGGTGTTATAGTGTTCATTGCATTGGCAGTGACGACTTTTTTAAACGTTGACTTGATCTAGAATGTCAAGCAATAGTGCTACGGTAACAGCTAGACATTATTTGACGACTGTAAATATGTTGGATGAAGAGACTCGTCCAACAGAGTACGCAAGGGTTTTATCCCAGTGCCTCATTGAAGGCTAAACCGTGGACTTCCAGCTAGACGGCCATGACCGCCTCTGCCGTTGGCAGTTTTCGCTGCACTGGTCTCCCACAAAGAAGTGAGTCGGGCTGAGCGTAGCTGTAAACACGTTCATGACTCCTCTCGAGTGATTCCGTGCCGTAATCTGTGCCGAGTGACGGAACACAAATGTGACGAGCTAATTACTAGCAAACAAACAAAAAAACACCACCACTGGTTGAACTTTCCAAAAGTTCACGTGCATTCTCAGTTCAAATTAAAACTGATGAACATGTCCAAGTCTACATTTAAGTGACATTTATGATTCTTTGATGTTGTTTACTCGACATCGATAATAGAACTTCATAATTTCCACCGTAAATTGTTTACAGATTGCTGTCTGTGAGAATGCTTTAGATATCTAGTAAAGAAAAGCATGAGCACATAGAGGCAAACAAAACATTCATTACGGGGGTAAGATGTGTCAGATGAACAGACAATGAAAGTGTAAATCAAATGTGTAAGTCAAAGAAAGGAGATGCTTGTTTTTTTTTTGGATGATAGTCCCCAGCCAAAGCATTGACAGAACTCATCCAAAAAAATGCGCTTAATAAAGAGACAGCGAGAGATGAGGCTCAGAGGTGCTGAGGCTGGATGTGCGGCGGGATTTTAAGAGGAGGCAGATGTGCTGAACGTTGTCCCTCAAATTTGAAATAAGCAACGTGGTGTTACAATTCTGTCCGTAATGGGATTCCCGTTTTGCTACGCCACAACTCCCAGTGGAAATACGGACTCTGCTGCCACGGCCTCGGGTGAGAATTCCCGCATTAAGGCCCACGTTGGTAGGAAATCCGATCAATTTTCAGCACCAATGTTAGAGGGGCTTTGTTGACATTGCTGCACGGATTTCATATGCAGAAGTTGTCCTCGTAAATATGGCAAAATGTTAACTACCTTGCCTGATATGCAGGAGGTCATGGGTTCGATCCCGACCCTGACGCTTGTATATTTGGAGTTTGCATGTTCTCATCGTGGTCACGTGGAATTTTTTCCAGCTCCTCCGGTTTTCCCCTCCAAATTTATAAACACGCCTTTAAGAGTATTTGGCTGCTAGAATGAACTCAAGTTATAGTCGAGTCAAAGTGTCTCCCTGCCGCTCATGAGCTTGAAGTCAGGGTTCATCTTCTTGTGTTGGCAGCCTTTTGAGCCAGCGGTGAAAATTGCACATTGGCCAGTCTCTCTCAGCATCGCACAGCAAATGGGTGATCATTTATTCTGAGCGTTGGGCTGGGATTGGAACTCACGCCGTTCCAATGACTAGGGTGGTGAAGTGCTGTAAAATAAACCCGTGACTGACATGGCACGCGGGGAGGGTGTCATACATTGGTCGATTGAGAATGGCTGGAATTTATTTTACTTATATGCACATGGATATACGTGTGGAGATACAATGCATGTACTGTATATTGTATGTGTACATACTGTGTACACTATACGTGTGTAATTGTATGGTAGTCAATCAAACAATATTGATCAGAGCTCATCTCTTTTGGAGGTTTGAAACCTCTGCTTTAAATACCACATTCCAATGGCAGAGGTGTAGATCTTGGGTAAAACAATTGCCAAATGAAAATCCATATGGTCCTTAAATGGTACTCAGTCGATTAACCTCTGAGAAATGATTGACTCAGCTGACCTATGACTGTGAAATCGAACTTTAGACCTTCCAGATACCCGTGCTATGAGTGCTTCATTGGTAACACTGTAGTTTTATCCTTGAAGACGATCTGGATGCAACAAAAACAGAGGAAAATGATTCAACGTTTATACTTCTCATTAAGGATGTGCCATAATGAAGATGATAATAACAAACGATCCGGTATTTAAATTTTGATTTAAAGCTTTCGTGACTGCAGGGATTCATATTCTTGGTTCTTTCGGTAAAGTCACGTAGAAGGGAAATAATAAAATAAAATTTAAACAATACATCTTCTTGGTTCTTTCGGTTAAGTCACGTAGAAGGGAAGTAATAAAATAATAAAAATAAAACATAATAAAATAATTCTCACGACGTTTCGGCCACAACGCAAGCAGCCTTCTTCAGGTGAAACCAGGTCTGTCGAGGCGACAGCGTCTGAGTTTATAAATTTGGAGGGGAAAACCGGAGGAGCCGGAAAAAAACTCGCCTCGACAGACCTGGTTTCACCTGAGGAAGGCTGCTTGCGTTGTGGCCGAAACGTCGTGAGAATTATTTTATTATGTTTTATTTTTATTATTTTATTACTTCCCTTCTACGTGACTTTACCGAAAGAACCAAGAAGATGAATCCCTGCAGTCACGAAAGCTTTAAATCGAAAATTAAACAATACAATTTCATTATTTCCTTTCTACGTAGAAGGGAAATAAAAAAATAAAAATTATATTAAACAATAAAATCTTATTATTTCCCTTCTACGTGACTTTACCGAAAGAACCAAGAATATGATCCGGTATTTGATGTGAGATACCAACTCACGACCTTCCAAATACGAGTCTAACGCTCTGACCACCACCACCACCACCGCAGTAGCAGCAGTTTTACGCGGTTGGATTATCATTACCCTGGGGAGTTCGGGGGGGGGGGATTTCAACCGTAGATCTCAGCGGGGCTGGCTCAGTGCACGAAACGACGACCCATTAGCATTGGCCTCTCGAGTCGCCCGGGCATTTCCTAATTCACAGGAATCACGGGGAGACTGTCTCCGTGGAAACGTGCACGCCCTGGCCGAGGGGTGGGGGGCCACGGGAGGGTGGACCCCCCCCCCCCAGCCCATTAGCGTCTGCCCGGATCACTCGGAGCCTGGTAATTACCGCACAATGAACGGAGCAAATAGGTCTTCTTGTGTAATTACGATTTCTGGGTAAATTGTTAATTAATTACAAGCGCTAGCAAGGAGGCAGACGAACTGACAGATGGATTTTGGGGAGCGGCCAGAAGGAGATGTGGATTTAGGGAAGTGTAAGTAGACACAGAGGATGATGAGTAAGTTAGACAAGCAGAGAGAGACACTCCACACAGGATGATGAGTAAGTTAGACCAGCAGACAGAGACACTCCACAGAGGAGTCGGTGCATGAATCGGCAGGTAGCTCGGAATACAGATAGATAACGGAGTCAATGGATAAGTGGCCAGGCATATTGTCAAGCAAGGACGTGAATGGATTGACCAGTTACATCATGCGATTATCATTCACGATGAGATAATAAAGTCTTTCTAGGGTTGCAAGAGCTGCGAGCGGGGTTCTCGGAATCAACCGGGCATGCGCAAGGCACCGTCGCGGCTTGAATGCCGCTTCGGCGTGGACGCTGTCGCGACGAATCGCGCCTCCTCGCCTCACTTGAGACAGGACTGAGAGAATTAAGAGGGGGAGGCAAGCTGCGACAGTTTTGGCCGTGAGTGAGGCGAGGAGAGGAGAAAGCGGGTAACTCAACGCAATGAAACGGTGGTGACCTCCCGGTAAAGACGCGAAACGTCGGGACCAACGTTGGTATGACGTCGGGCGAATGTTGGTTCGATGTTGGGCCAACGTTGGTATGATGTTGGGAGGTTGGTATGATGTTGGGGAAACGTTGGTGTGACGTTCGCCCAACGTTGGTTTCATGTTGGGTGGACCAACGTTGCTATGACATCCAGCCAATGTTAGTATGATGTTGGGCCAACGTTGGTGTGACGTTCTATCAACGTTGGTTTGACGTTGGGCGAATGTTGGTACGTCGTTTGCGAGTTTACTGGGCTCGTCTATCGGAGAGGAAACGTCGACGATAAACTACAGAGCGGGATTCTTCGTTTCCTCCAGGAACAGCGACGTTGAAAGTGCATGAAGAATGCAACAGAATGCAAATGACAAGATAATTCGGGCGAGGAGTTTCACTTTCACCGTTTGCAGCGGCAGCTTTAGAAGAGATTCTCCCAAAAAAATGTAATGGCACGGAACATAAATCTAGTTCCGTATTAACCTTCTCACATTTGCTGGAAATGGATGAATAACTTAACGAAGAAGGCTGCAAAGTTGTGCTTAAGATAAATACGTGAAAAAAAACAAAGTCACGGAGAACAATTTCGCAAAGCGAAAGGCTATTGTTGAAGACAACTGGAACAAACAGAACACGTATGCATTTGACACATATCATCTATATAATAAGTATATGATGTATGCATTATATATATCTCATGTATACAATATATATGGAAGTTACTGACAGTGCAATTGGATCAAATTTATGAAATAAAGAAGTAAACAAGAGTAGCTTGAATTGCTGTTTAAAAAAAAAAAATCTGAATTTGAAAATGAAGAGCAGTGTAGCAATGATCCTAGGGATGACAGTAAATGTTACCAGCTATGCCACGGATCACAAACATGGACCATGGCAATGAATAATACTGTATAACAAAGGCCAAAGAGTGTGCAGAGAAGACGGAGAGATGCATGCTCACAATTACATTGATCGGAGGACACATGCAAATGAGATACACCATCTGGATCGTTAGAAAAAGTAAAGTGGCCATCGTTGGGACAACAATGATCGTGGTCGATGGACAACGCTGGTGATGGAGTGGCAAGCAGAGGAGAGAACGTACCCCAGGGAGACGAATACCTCGGAGGTGGAGTGATGAGATCGGCTCACGTGCAGGAGAGAGATGGATTGTGGCATCACAAGTGCACGAGGGGCCTTAAATCTAGCAGTGGACTGACCATGGCTAATGATGCTGACTGTATTGTATGGACAGGTTGGACATCGAGAAACCAGGCGAATGCGTAATGGGAAAAATAACTTAAAAAAGCGTCACGTGAAGTGTCACGAAATCTGGTTTTCAAGACATCACGTACGTGCGACGATTTCACGCTTCTGTCCGTGTGTTTGGAATTGAACACCCGGCGGTTTTGTCCCTGAGAATAACCATGCGGCCGGCTGCTGTGGCTTCGAGCATAATGCCTATTCACACCAAGTCACTGTGTACAGCCCACAGGGAGTTTAGCTTGTCAGGCGACAGATCCGCAGAATAATTCCCAAAACTCAAAACTGTCAACGAAAAAAAAACTTTCCAGGCAGCTGAACACTTGTTTAGCCACACCATGTCAGATTAAATGTGAAATCAGACTGTTTACTTTTTTCTTCTTTCCAAAATACAACGAAAACCATACAATTGGTCGTCTATCGCTCCGACGTGTTTTTGGATTGCGCCGCGTGTTGTTTGACACGATGTACGACGTTTCGCTCCAGGTGGTGGGAGCTTCTTCAGCACGAATTATTCTTGATACGATTAACACGCGCAAAGAACTTTAATAGCATTATCAACTCGTACATGTAGTTTTGATCTTCACCTGAATTTTTTGCCCCATAAGTAGGATTACATCATTGCACAAGCTGTCAAAATGCTGCATGCAGCTGCTGACATAGAGGCTCATTGAGCCAAAGCCGATGAAGTTTCGGTGGGGCGCCGGCGACGGTTAGATATGAACTCCCTCGCCCGGTATGCAGGTCGTGGGTTAGATCCCGACCCTGATGCCTGTATAATTGAGTCTACCTCTCTCCCCGTGGTCGCGTTGATTTTTGTCCGGGTCCTCCGGTGTTACCCTCTGCAACATTTAGAAACGTGCGTTTCCAGTATTTGGCTGCTATACATTTCCACATGATAAGCCACTTCGTTGAGCTATCATTTGTCATAACCAGGTCGCTTCTGAAAAAGAGCTAGATAGCTCAGGGGGCCTTACCTGGTAAAATAAAAATAGTTTTTTTTTTAAATAGTAATAATAGTTTAGCTTATTATTATTTTTGGAAGCAGAATGACTCACTCTGGTGCCACTCCGCCATTTGTGTTTTGCATCTTTAAAACTGTCACCGATATTAGTGACTTTTGGCATGAAGCGTTCAGCGAAATTCGCGATGGCACGTCACGTGGATCCATCGCGAGGTCGTAGAACGTCACATCTCACTTCCAGTTTCTCCTGCTGGAGGGAAAAGCACTTATATATTAGATTGAGGGTCACATGGACTTATATTCATCTGGACCTCCAGGCAGAAACTCAAACTGCTTAGCACAGCTTCTTGGTTCTTTCGGTAAAGTCACGTAGAAGGGAAATAATAAAATAATAAAAATAAAACATAATAAAATATTATTATATTATTATGTTTTATTTTTATTAGATTTATATTTTATTATGTTTTATTTTTATTATTTTATTAATTCCCTTCTACGTGACTTTACCGAAAGAACCAAGATGAATCCCTGCAGTCACGAAAGCTTTAAATCGAAATTTGCTTAGCATAGCTTATAATTTTTTTCATTCGACATTTTTACACGACCTAAAAAAAGTGACCAGAATCTTCAAGTAAATCATGAGCCCCACCACGCCCCCAACGTTGACCGCTCACGTCATCGCAACCTTCCCGTCGTCCCCCACAACAGGACAACTGGTGAGCGGCGGGCAGTCGCGCAATGATTCACCCAACAGCGCGTCAATAAGGTGTCATGATTCAGGAGTGTGAGTTCATTTAAGAATCCAATACATTTTTTGTCTCATTTTCGCCATCTCGTTTGTGATATTTCTGGTTTGTTCTGTCTAATTTCTATAGTTTTGTTCACTTCGTTTGCCTACGACCAGTGCAGCTACTCCCTCTTTATTTCACGATAATAATTATCTAAGGAAAACAAAGGTGAGATACACTTTGACTTGCACTGATTGCATTTAAGAACTGTGAGTCGCTGCAAGTTGCATAAGTCACACCAGACCAGAATCCTTGCATTCATTATAAATGCCAAGACTCCAACAGCCCTCAAGCAACTTATTAAAGATCCTAAGAGTGTGGAGGGGGAAAAATGTCTGAAGCCGTCTTTGCAAGGCGGCCTTATTAAAGCACTAATTAAAGTGAAAAAAAAAGTATTGTAGTGTCTGCCGGCTCAAATGAGTGCAGGATAGGGCTCATCTCCACTGGTGACCTTGATCCATTGGTGGATATTTCACATTCCTGTGATGTGGTCCAAGTATCTCCTCCACAGGACTCCCACAAGTAGTGTATATATTTTGTTTACGCTCAGAGCAATGATGGGCTGAGTTTGGCTCGGCAGGAATTTGACCTCGCAAGCCTTTCCCACTGTGAGTTCGATCGAACTTTAACTGCCGCGCAACTCGGCAATACTCTTCCTTAAAATTGTTTTTAACGAATTCACATTGTTCCAAAAAGAGTGCTCAGTTCGTAAAATGGACGGTTATACGGTCCAGTCCGAGTCGTGGGTCGACACAGCCCATCAACCCTTTGGGGACAATGAATAAGTGCCACTTTGTCGGAAGCCAACAGTGGCTATTCTACGGAGAGGCCATAGGAATGAGGGATATTCATCATTGTCTCATGAGTACCAATGGGGAGGAGTGCTGCCCCAAGTACTGAGACGCTTTGAACGCGGCTGTTTATCTTTTACCATGCAAAACGTGAGCCTAATCCTTCACGCTCCTTTGTAAAGTGGTGCTTCACTTGCAATATAAACCCACTTGTGGCCAAATGTCACGGAGAGTGCCACCGGGCAGGAATATGGATCAGCCACTAATCACGGTAGCCCTTTAACAATTTAGCGCCGTGCAATAACACCCGACGCAGCTCTAAAAAAAAATGCTGAAAAGAGCACTCTATAGAAGTAATTTTATGTCTTGTGTGCTTGGGTTTCATGGCTGAGCAAAAAAAAACACTTTAAACTGTATTGCATTTCTTGGATTTGCTGTATAATGACACCTTGCATCGCGCTATATACAAGGACTGTCTCAAGGCTGTGCCTAATGTGTTGTGCTTACTTACATTTTAATGCAACTTAGCAGTTGGCCAAGTGGCTTGTGGGGTTAGTGCCCAGGTGTCTCCGCTAAGAAAGTGCTTCTGATGTTTCACTCCCGTGGGACTTCTGTCTGAACCTGGCCCAGCCCTCATTCTCATTAGATCAGTTCCCAAGCTGCCCATCTCATTGGGTTTAGCATAAGAGAGGCAACCAAGG
The DNA here is from genome assembly GCF_964198595.1 of Lampetra fluviatilis. Taxonomy (NCBI): domain Eukaryota; kingdom Metazoa; phylum Chordata; class Hyperoartia; order Petromyzontiformes; family Petromyzontidae; genus Lampetra; species Lampetra fluviatilis. The sequence continues at coordinate 10,743,141 of NC_136278.1, read as the reverse complement.
AGGTGGCTGGCTGAGACACTCAGAGGGGCTAATGCTCTGCCAGTGAATTGAGCCAGTACCTTTGAGGGCCTCGGTTCGAATCCTGGTCTCTGAAGTAGAGTCAACATTTCTCAGGATGTCCGGTTAAATGAGTTTGGAAATGCGTTGAGAGATCACTAATCCCAAAAAAGAAATAATCATGTAAAAAATAATTTAGAATCTAAAAATGTTGGGTTGGGCCATTATTAGTTCTTGTCCAGAATAATACTGAGTCAGTGAGGCAACGTTATCTCTACGTTCAACCTTGCATAGGAAAGTGATCATATTTATCGGTGGCCCCACAGCTCGTGGTGTAAATTCCACATCCTTTGAGTTGAACTTCTTTCGCACCATACCTAGACAACCGTGTGAATCGGAGGTGCGGGGGAAGGACAACCAAACACAAAAGAAGTTCTAAAGAAATGAGTTTTCAATCTATATTTAAAAGTACATAGCTTCAGCGGATTTCTAATAGGAAGATCGTTCCTGATGGCCGCAGAAGCCAATACATCTGATCAGATATATTTGTTCAGATCTATTCGTGACAATAGTTATTCCTTATTGACTCAAGAAGATCCTTCAAGGTTGTAAAGATATTTTCAGAGTCCTGATAGGGATGTTTGGCTACTTCCTTTTCAAAAATAAACAGTGTGTATATCTAGGAGTTGTTTCATACCCAATATCTGCAAATGTCCACATGTCAACGATAGTAAAAATTTCCAGTGCTTTAAAAAAAAAAATCTCAAACTGCGATCTTCAGTCAATCTCACTGCCCTTTCTCTACCACAAAAGAAGGATAAGTGTCTGCAATGTAAGGCTACTATATATAGAGTATATGTCTGTAATAACGCATGAGTAATGACAAAGCGGGTGCTTGTTTTATATCTGTAGTTGTGTAAAGACGGAAAACAAGAGAACATATTTTTGGTTTCCCTTCTACGTGAGTTTACCGAAAGAACCAAGAATATGAATCCCTGCAGTCATGAAAGCTTTAAATCGAAAAAAACAAGAAAACACTTACCTGATATAGTGTGCGTGCAAATGGACAATCAGGAAGTGTGTCAAGGCCTCTGATTGGTGCAGGGAGGCCTCAAAGAGGATTGGCTAAGGACAGAGAATTGAAGAAATTATTGGGAGAGAAATCCAAACGTAAAAAGACTGTAGGGGAAACGGTTGACAACCGTTGGGGAAGGAGGACGGGGATTGGCTGAGGGAAATGGGGAGAGGGAACCTTCCATAACGGGGGCTCGAGGGATATGAGAGGGGGTAGCACAAGGGGAAGGGACGGTTGGAGAGAAGACGAAGTTGGAACCTGAATAACCGAAGTCCGGGCCTAGGTATAGCGTTGGTGTCCACAATAAATGCTCCTTAGTAAAGCAAGAACGTGTGTCGGCGTTGTTACACTTGTACTGCCAATGCCGTCCTCTCATCTTCAGTGAAATTAGATGCCGGTTCTTTCATACGATCATAATCATACGATCATAATATATAATCATACGATCATAATCATCATCCTATTTAAGCTGTTCTATTACACAGGCTGGGCTGTTGTAACCACACCACTGTGATCTCTATTGCATCACCAGAATGTGATTGCCAAAGCATGTTACAGGGGACAGATCAGCTGAGGTCTTCTTGGAAAAAAAACATAACATGCACGTGTTAATATGTATAGCTCTTTAATAATGGATGCCAGGCTTAATGCCCTGTTGGACATCTTATCATCAAACGATGACATCTGAGATTAACAGGGTTAAGGACTTGGCATCGCACATAATCTGCACGTGCGTACAAAGAAAGCCAAGTTGGGAAGATTGCAACCTTGCGTCACAAAGGGCAAGGATTAGCCAGTCAAACGGTCTTGACAACTTCGGAACGTTAGTTTGCAATGCACATTGTCCATTGGCGTTCCAACGCTTCAGTTGGCCGCCTCAAAGAGCGGTTCATCTTGTTCGTTTACCCTTGTATGGCACACACAGGCAGACTGCGACCAGCACAGTGCGAGTGATTATTTACGTATGGAAACATGTGGATGTCACTATGAGCCAGATCTGTAAATAACACCAGTGGTAGTTAATACCATAAATAGATAACACCACCAGTAGATAACACCAGCTGTAGACAACACCAGCTGTAGACAACACCAGCGGTAGATAATAATGGCGCATGGTTTGGGTCTCAAGCAGGTGTGGGGAACCCATGCTTCATGGACCAGACACTGACTGTGGCTTCATTTCATACAGTTCACAGACACATGAGGCTTACCGCTATCAGAACCTTTGGGGGCCCTAAGCAAAATTTGGTTGGAGGCCCCTTTGATGTATGATTTTTTTCACCCACTAGCTAGCAGTGACTCTAGGGGGCCCTCTGCTGGCCACGGGGCCCTTTGCAATTGAAAGGGTCGCTTAGTGGCTGGGCCGGCTCTGCCGCTATGAAGTGGCCCTCAAAATATCTGTATCTGTCATTGCATGCTTTGCATGTGGATAAACATGGGTATTTGAATGTGTGTGTAAATATGATAGTTGTAAAGGTAGTCTTTGCCGACACATGTGCGAAAAATACAACTGCCTCTGCATGTTGCTCAACGTGACTTAACCGAAAGAAACAAATAATAATTCCTGCAGTCACGAAAGTTCTAAAATTAAGATAGGTTACGTGAACTCACTTCTTGACAAGGGTGGCACAGTCGGGTTTTTTACAATCGGGTTTAATTGTCTTTTTATATTAAACCCGGTCATCTGAGATTGGGAGAAATCCGGTTTATTTGGTTTTAATTGCAGAACCGCACTTCGCCAACTTCTCAACGATGGGCTTCATCCATTCCAAGCTAAGGAACTCACTGGCGCCCACGATTGTGGAGAAGCTCGTGTTCATCAAGACCAACCTGCCCGCCGCATTCTACGACTACCCCGTGCCCGATAGCCCCGAGTACGATAGCAGCACCGACGAGGAAGCAGCCTAAGCCTATCAGAGTTTCGTATTCATTAAACCAGGTTTTAATTCCCCGAAATCGGGTTTAATTGTATTAAAGAAAAAACCTCATGCCTGCTGCTGGAAAAATCGAGTTTTTCCACCCATGCTTCTTGAGAACTGTTTTTTTGTGTTTAGTTTGTTGTCCTTCCTTCGTACCCCCGATTAGCACGGTTGGTGACGTACGGTGCGAAAGAAGTTCAACATAAATACATACATGTCACCACTGCAGGAGATGTAAACAAGATGGCCAGAGTGGATATTTCAATCAAGCAGGAAGCTGTGATCAGATCACATCATTAGACCTCCTTTGCCAGTACGAAAATATAAGAATAGGGTTTTTACCCTTTTTTCTGGCAACAAAACTGAAACCTTTTTACAAGGAATCATGTGTGCATTACTTGTGGTTTGCATTAACCACAAAATCGTGACCGTTTGTTTTGCTTAATACAACATGAGTTTTATTGGCATTTAAAGCTAATGCATATTTTACATTTATACGAGGAAATCCATGAATCCCACAAGCGAGTGTTCTTTTGTAACATCGCTCATACTATATTATTGTTTTCGTAGCCCTTTATTAAATCCACTGCTGCATTGAGGCCTCCCGTGCTCAGTCAGTCATGGGGGGGATTTGACCATACTTCACTGCGCAGCTCAGGGCGCGTTGATGAAGGGGGAGAAAGGGTCCAGGATCAGATCGGATATCACTCGCCATCGATATTGGAAATTTAATTCAGGTCCACCGGGTTCAGCGTGCAGTGTGATAATCACTGCACAACCACTCCTCCGTGTACGAGCCACATTATTAACTACTATTACTAAATTTTTTTTATTTTACCAGGTAAGGCCCACTGAGCTATATAGCTCTTGTTCAGAAGTGACCTGGCCAAATTATAATTCAATAAAGCGGCTTATCACGTGGAAATTGATAACAGCAAAATACTCTAAACGCATGATTCTAAATGTGGAGGCAAAAACTGGAGGATCCGGAGAAAAATCAACGCGACCACGCGGAGAGACACGCAAACTCCAAATATACAGTCGTCAGGGTCGGGATCGAACCCACGACATCATGTAGACCAGGCGAGGCAGTTAAAATCTCGCCACGGCAGCACCCCTCGTCTAAGCAAGGAGACACATTTACCTTTACTACCCACATATACACAATTACACATGCATAATACATGTGCATTATTATTACTGATATCCCTCCCCCCCCATGGGAATAGGTAGCGGATGCAGTGCACTCCCGGTGACACGCGTGTGGGATAACGCGTGCGCTCACAAATACGGTCAACGGCGCAAATTCAGGGTGCGGCGAGCGGCCGCCGCTCTCCCAGCATCGATCGCCCGTGGGTTTTTTTCTTTCCCGGCACAAATGGATCTGCTGCTTAAACATTACGCGGCGCTGTGAATTACCCGCGAGGGACTTAGGATACCGGGGGCTCGTTTACGGACGCGGGACACGTCACGAGGTCATTTCCAATACGTCACCGCCGCACGTTAGACAGCGACGAGCTGCACTTGGGGGCTTACGGGCATTTAGAGATTGCCGCGGCGGCGAGATATTTACTGCCTCGCCTGGTATACAGGAGATCGTGGATTCGATCCTGACCCTGACACCTGTATATTTAGAGTTTGCATGTCTCTCTTTCCATGGTCGTGTGGATTTTTCTCCGGGTCCTCCAGTTTTTCCCTCCACATTTAGAAACATGCCCATAGAGTATTTGGCTGCTGTACATTTCCACATAATGGGCCACTTTATTGAGCTATCATTTTTGGTGGCCAGGTCGCTTCTAAAAAAAGAGCTATGAAGCTCAGTTGGCCTTACCTGGTAAAATAAAAAAGTTTTAAAATAGTTTTAAGAAGCTTATTTGCAGGCGGCACGAAGCGCGAAATCTGCGGAAAGTGCACTTGTCAATTCAAGCTCGTGTGAACCAGATTTTTGCCGAAAGGTCGTGTTGCCGTGAATTTGCTCCAAGCAGTCAGGAGGTCAAATACCGCTCCAGAGATGTGAGTCTTGAGAAATATCAATCATTAATTAAAACATGTCCGGGACATTGCAGCAGATATTCATCGTAATGAAATTGTCTCCATACAAGGCAAGACTACAGATCTCAAAAAAAGGACAAACGTGCCTTCCTGCTCGAGATGGGTATGGAGCAGTGTTCGATTTTATTTGTGGCGCTACTTCAGTGGTTACAACTCCACGTTTACTTGGCCAGGATCACTGACTATGTAAGACAATGATGGACTTTTCAAGGCGGTACTGATTTTATAAACTCCAGAGGGATGATGGGCTGAATGTATGATATGACTCCTGCCACAGCATCACATGTTGCAGCATCAAAGGGCAAGAGTTATACAGTGTGTGAAGGGAGACACTGTGTCTCACAGAACTACCCATATCTTTACAAATACAAGGACAAAGATCCCCTGTGTAGCATGAACATACTGTTGGGGCAAGAGCTGTTAACAAGCACCTATGAAGGTCGGAACAGCACACGGCAAATGAGGGGGTGGGTGGCCAGCACCTTACCCTAGCGGCCATGTTTACACACCGCACCAGGTACTCATGTGAGGCCGAGTCGACCTAGGGGAGGCCCTGGACCGATTGAGATAATTGCCACTGGTGTTGGCCGTGAGCTGGAATCGAACTCCGGCCTCTGGGTTCGAAGTGCAGCATGCTATCCACTGCACCACCGCTCCCCACCTCTTTATACCAACCACAAATAACAGGCGTATACACTTCACACAGCATTCAAACGTCTTCTTGCCAGTCCTATTTGTCAAATGCTGTTAATGAGCACCTGCAAATGTGTTAGTGCTCAGCATATATCACAATTAACAAAGCGAAGGTGCTCCCCGTGTTTATTAAAATTACGTCACACTTAACTCAGCCCATCATCCCTTAAAGGTCAGTAAAGTAAGCACCACCCGGAGAGGCTGGGCCAGTCAGTGGAAAGTCTACCAGTGCTGTGTTGTCCAAAGAAGAAATGGGTCTCCGCCATAGGACTGTTCAAACCCCACCATTGGCTCAGGACAGCCAAATGATTGCCCATCAGTTATTTGAGTGGGGGAAGAGTAACCTTTTCTGCTTATAGTCAGCACACTGAATTTTGAGATAAATGTCTCCCGAGCTAGTGATAAACTTTGCCAGGAGCTCAATTTCCACTGACTTGACCTAGGGGTAGTCCATTCTGTGACAAATGCCAATTGTCACTAATGTGAACAGCCAGAAATCGAACTCTGGGGTCTCGGACGGAGATTGTATCACAGTCAATAACCACCAAGCCACAGCGCAAAACGATCCTCTGTTGAGCAGCATTCACCGTCAGTGCAAGCGTTGTTAGCGGACATCTGCTAAGGCCGGCGTGACAAGTGAGACAATGATTCGACCTGCACCATTTCCGCCCTCCTCTGTCTCACCGGTGTCTATGCTGCCAATGCAGCGTCGGTGAGCAATTTTAGACCGATTAAACCGTGGGACAGGCACACTTCGGCAGCGGACACCAATTGCCACTGGGAGCGTGCATGGCCCACGAATTGAACCCGACACGCTGGGCTCGTTATCTTGGCAACCGGGGGAACTTCGCTCTGCCATCCACTATTACCCATAGCAGTTATGCCAACACCACAGACAAGGTCACCCTCTGCATTGCGTGCGTGCGTGTGTGCATGGCCCCCTTCATGGTCTGTCACTACAGCGGCTGAGCATGTCGGAGTGGCCCCCGGTTGCTACCTGCTGGCAACCACGTTAGCTACAGCTCACCATATTGGACGGCAGCGTTAGTTAAGGCAGCGACCCAGAGCAAACTGTGTGCACAGAGCGTGCGTGCGCTGTCCCAAGGGGAACACGATTTCCTGCCCGCAAGAGACCAGTGAATTCCAACAGCTGCCGCGCAGGTCGATCCTTGGCCATTACAATTTAATTAGGAAAGTAAATGGGGTTTCCCTGTAATTGGGATTCCCTTCTGCGTGGGAATCGGTGAGGGGAGATTGCAGTCGCAGCGCTCGGCTAATTTGAGGGCCATTTCGGAAGTTATTTTCATGGTGCGGATGCCATAAAATTGCCGAGGCTGAATTAATGACTCAGCGCTCACTTTAAAGAGGTCTCGCATTTTATTATCGCCAACCGTGGCTCAATTTATTTCAGTGTAATTCAGTACTCTCAAATCGCTACATTTCTGAAACACATCGGCCTGTTATTATGACTTTTCGACATTCTGTGTTGTTTTCAGTAATTGCATGGTAGGATTCCTACGTGATATCGACATGATCTAACCTCATAAATATTATTCAGGGAATCATAATTGATACATTGTCCTATTATTTATGCGTAATTGCTTCGTGAGTTTTTTTAATATTCTAACCGTTATTTAAAGATGGCGTACACATTTGACTGGGTGGCATTTTGGAAGGGCATTCAATTGACAAGCACGAGTTTGACAATTCAAATCATAGCCAGGAGTTGACTGAGCCCATGATCATCTCTCCAGGGTTGAGACATTTATAAATGCTACGCAGTAATTCAACAGTAGTTGTCCTTGAAAGAGATCAGTCCCCATTGTACACATACATAATTCCCACCACTCACTGACGGTGTCCAATGGAGATTTCATCTTTGTCATTTGAGCATGGAAAAACTAAAACCTATACATTTCTTATGCTGGTGGCTATAACTTGCTATGAAGGTACCAGGTTACTAGAGTTTTTCAGCGTTGCAATACTTTCCCTCTCTGATAATATCATACGGCAATATCGAAGCATGCCAGCTGCACTAAAACCAATATTAAAGGTCCCTTGACTTCATTTGCAAGAGTGTACTTTCATTTCAGACAGCGTGGCCCAGTGCCACGGCACAAATCTCAGGTAAAAAAAAGTTGTTGCCAAATTATGAAAAATAATAATGGTATTTTCCTTGTAAGCTTACTGGAGCAAGAAGGCCCCATGCTGGGCTGTGAGATTTAACCCGAAGGCAAACTACACCAAGGCAACAATAATTGGTGCAGTGACAAATGAATAATGCATTACGTGCCACTTGCCAATGCCAAATGCAGAGCATTGTCCTGCAAATCTAAGTAAATAAACTGGTCCTTCATGAGCACTTGACAGAGTTAAATTTAAGTGGCCCGTATGCGAAACATTCGTATGGAACTACCAGTGGTTGTCCAACGGAAGGACTGGTCCCCACCATGGGAGCATGACGTTTCCACCACTAACGCAAGGAAGAGATGAGCAGCGATCGTTTACGATATGATCTTGCCTGCACCAATAAAGCAAAGATAGGGAAATGGTCTTTCGGTATTCCGTAATCTGTAGTTATTTATATAAAAGAGATTTTCATAGCGATGTGACTGCAAGCTTCAATAAAGAAGACACAACCCACTCTGGATATCGGAACAAAGTGACACATTTACCACCGATGGCGAAACAAGCCATTAAATGAAGCTACACAGGGCTCCGTGGTTTAATTCTGAATAGGAATATACTGATTGTGACTCAGCCCTTCCACACAATTGCTTTAAAGACACTTGTAGCTCTGCGGTTAATTATAAATGTCTGCTGCTTGCAGATTGCAACACTTCAGCATACATTGGCACTGAGACCTGCCAGTGTTCTGCATCATGGCAGGTACGGGGGTGTGCGTACACAATAATTTCCTGATATGGTGTTGAGTTTGGTCACGTGACCAGGAAGTTACGATTTAAGATTCTCTAAGCCATGCGGCAGGGTGTCAGCCATTACACAGTACAAAATGGAGGCACAAATAGGATCTAAGTGAAGACAGGTGCATCTGTTCATTGTGGGACTTTAAGAAGCATTGTCTGTAAGTTCGTTAATGTTCTTATAATACTGGGAATGCTGTTATAATGTTAGGATTGCCGTTATAATGCTGTAAATGCCTTTATAATGCTGTTACATTGTTATGATAAATATGAGGCCTAGTTAACAATAAAGCCTGCCACTTGCATTATTGGGAATGTTACTTGTAATTGGAAAGGTCGAGCTAGACTTTACCCATGTAACTTTAATGCGATCTTGAGAGAAGAAGTATCTCATCCACAGTTCAGTGTTATGTGCAGCGCTGTACATTTAGGCTGCAGTATAGTGATTACACGATGTGACCTTATTTAACACAGTAGGTTATTCTCTTGTGTAGCTATTCAGTGCTAATGTAGGTGCCTGGTCCATCCAGGACCTATTGTTGAGTTTCATGTTATCTAAGACAATGTTATGATGCTGCAGTGTTCATTCATTGTATCGATATTGCAAGTATTAACAGATGCTGTATTTTGTGCTGTGTTTTTCCATCAGTTTAACCACGTTCTATTCATTAAATACGTTTGGAGTCGGATGTTCACCCAGGCTTTGAAGGTTTATGGAATGCGAGGTTAACTACTCGGATAGTGGTGCAACGCAGCGCACAGTGAGGCCGAGACAACCTATCTCGGCCTCGCCGTGCGCTGCGTTGCACCGCTAGTCGAGTAGATAACCATGTGTTCAATAAAGCCTCGGAGCCAGGATGACCGTCCAACTCCGATCGTCATTTATTGATTGTAACAGTTAAAACTGGTGAGAAAACACAGATACAGCATCTGTTATAATTCGGAAACACCCACACAATGAACACCACAGCATCAGAACATTGTCTCAGATAACAATAGATCCTGGAAGGACCAGGCCCCCACATTACCCCTGAACAACTAGACAAAGGCACAAGCTGGTGCGTTGCATACAGACACATAGTGTATTCATCCCACTGCACCCCAAATGTATAGCATTACACTTAACACTAAACTGTGGATAAGATACTTTGTCATCACTCTCAGGATCGCAACATAGGCACAAGTCTGACTCGACCTACTAAATCACAAGTAACATCCACAATAAGGAAAGTCACAGGCTTCGTTACTAACTAGGCCTCGTATTTACTACAACAACTTAACGGCACCATAAAGGCATTTACATTGCTATAACGGTCATTCCAACATTACAACAGCATTTCCAATATTATAGGAATATAAACAACTTACAGATAATGCTTCTTAAGCTCCCACAATGGACAAGTGCGGCTGTGGTCTCACTGAGATGCGATGCATGCCGCCATCTTGACTTATCTGTGTAATGGCTGACGCCCGCGTGGTACAGTGGAAATCTAACATCGTCACTTCCTGGTCACGTGACCAACATTAGCATAAAAAAACAGGAACTTCCTGTGAACGTACACTCCCCATCTGCCGTGAGGCAAGACACTCCCCGTCTGGTATCTAGGAGATACCACCATTTATTTCCTATCTCATAAACAAGTGTATAACAACTTCAATGGGTCGACTTATTTGTCCATATCTTTGCGAGAGAGAAGTAGTACTATCTCGACTATGGGCCTGATGAAAGTTCTTGCGACTCCTTGCTTCGCAATCATAACCTCGACCTTTCAAACTTTTCCATCGGCACTTGGAATCGACTTGAGGATGCGGCCTATTGGCCACTCATTCCGTTTGGCTTGGTTGTCCTTCAGTAGGACGAGGTCGCCTTCTTGGATGTCTGGTCTATTAGACTGCCACTTGTTGCGCACTTGGAGTGTCGTAAGGTACTCGTTTTTCCAGCGACGCCAGAACGTGTTCGCGAAGCTCTGCACTTGTCTCCATTGACGTCTGTAGAGGTCTGCAGTGCTGGCCTCCTCGGTAGGTGCTGTGAGCACATCTGTCTTCTGGGTAAGAAGTGTAGCAGGAGTCAAGATGAATGGTGACTCCGGGTCGGTTGAGACGGGGATCAGGGGTCTTGAGTTAATTATGGCTGAGACCTCGGCCATGAGAGTGGTCAAGACCTCGTGAGAGAGCCGTGTGGACCCGACATCACATAGCATGGAGTCGAGAATGCGTCGAGCAATCCCGATCATGCGTTCCCAGGCTCCACCCATGTGCGAAGAGTGGGGAGGATTGAAGATCCATGGTCAGCCTTGGTCACTAAGGTATTTCCTGACAGAATAATCTTCGACATTCTCCGTATTGATCTTAAGCTCTTTACATGCTCCTATGAAATTGGTTCCACAATCAAAACGGAGTTGCTTGGCTGGCCCTCTGATGGCGAAGAACCTCCGGAGTGCATTTATAAAGCTCGAAGAGTCCATGGACTCGATGACTTCGATGTGCACTGCTCGTGTACTCATACAGGTGAACAGCACTGCCCAACGTTTGCTGTTCGCGAGCCCTCCTCTGGTGCGGCGGGAGATGACTGTCCACGGTCCGAACACGTCAATCCCTACAGAGGTGAAGGGAGGTTCCACACTGAGTCGATCGGCTGGGAGGTCTGCCATTTTCTGTTCTTCCTGTTTTCCACGTAGCTTGCGACACCGGATACACTTGTGGATTGTGCTGGCGATGCACCTCTTTGCTCCAACGATCCACAGCCCTGCAGATCGGATTGCTCCTTCTGTGAAGTGCCGACCTTGGTGCTTGACCTTCTCGTGGTAGTGGCGCACGAGTAAGATTGCGATGTGGCTCTGGCTTGGGATTATGAGGGGGTTTCGTTCATTCTCATCTAATTTTGCATTCCCTAGCCGACCACCGATCCTGAGCAAGTCGTCTTTGTCCATCCCGGGGTTTAGCTTCCTGAGGGTGCTGACCCTAGGAAGGTCTTCTCCCTTGTTGATGGCCTTGATCTCACTTGCATAAGCTGCCTGTTGCACACAGTGGAAGATTGATTTCCTTGCTCTGGAAAGCTCGTCTTCAGTGTGTGGCACTGTGCAGTGATGCCATCCATTGCAGCTACCAGTGGTGCCTCTCATTGGGCGATGGAAGCAGTCTGCAATATGTGTTAAATGTGCTATCGCTCGCACGAGCATCGTCCATTTCGAGAAATGTTCAAAATGGTGTGGACTCAGTGGACTTCTTGGTCGCACATTTGTTACGAAAGTTGTCACTAGAGGACGAATCTCCTTGTCGGACTCGGGCTCTAAGAGTCCAAAGGTCTCCTTGGTAGTACATGGGCCAACGTCACGTCATAACAGGAACGCTGGACCCGTCAGCCAGATGGTTTGATTCAGCAGAGATGCAGGGACGGACCTAGTTGCGAGTTCTGCTGGATTCTGGTCAGTTGGAACGTAATTCCATTGCTCCGGCTGCGTCGATCTCCTGATGCGCTCCACCCGGTTGCTGATGTAGGTGTAGTAGGTTCGAATTAGGTGCACACACACGCAACTTGGAGGCAACACTATTTATTAAACGGTAAGTAATATAACACTGTACATAAGGTGGTGACCACCTTCCTCAACTCACTAACACTCTGGAACACAACACAGACTGGACCAGGCAGGCAACGGCCTGCCTGGCCCAGGACGACGACTCGGGACTTGACGACCAATGATGTCTTCACTTTGGAGTACAGTACAACAGCAGCCTCGCTCCGCGTTCACACCACGCTTATATTTGGTTTGGCGTGGCTGGCTCCGCCCCGGCGTGGCTGGCTCTCTTCAGGCCACGCTTCCCTTCCCAGGACACGCCTCACTTCCCCCACCTCTGGGAGGGTCCGGATCCCTCCACCACGCGACCCCCCAGGCACCCCCTTGGGGCCCCCAGCCTTCGTACGGGCCGACACAGTAGTGACCTTTCTCTGTCACTACATAGGTGTAGAACCTTCTGGTTTGGTTGTTTATGTAGCCTAGTACGACCTTACTGTCCGTGTAGAACTTGACCGCGTCCAGTTTGACGCCAAATTCGTCTAAGATCAGTTCCGCCACCTCTGTAGCAAGAATGGCTCCACACAGCTCGAGCCTTGAGATGGTATGTTCCGGTTGTGGGGCCTTGCCGTGGAACTCCTTCCAGAATTCCCACTCGGACGATAGCTCCGAGTCGAGGAACGGAGAGGCCACGGTCACAGCGACCACCGCCACGACCACCAGCAGAGCGACGAGCAGCGGCTTCACCTTAGTCTTCTTCCCGTCAGTCAGGACTGGCTTGGAGAAACGTGGAGGAACAAACTCCAACGAAGACGGTGGATGTACAAGCGAAGTCATGGTGGTTTCTTCGTAAGTCTGCACGGTACAGCCTTGACTTCTCTCGCCGAGTTTCTCTTTCAGCGTGAAGTGGTTGGGGCACGGTTTGAAGAGCGACGTGCGTCCATTCGTGAGCACACTCGTTCTGAATGTGCTAATGTGGTCTGGTTTGTGGGTCCCATCGAGACAAACGTCACCCACGATGACCCATCCTAGATCGAGTCTCTGGGCGTAGGGAGCGTCGTGAGCTCCATTGCGTTGGTCGCAAACCTTGTGGACTCTCAGCATGTCCCTGCCGAGCAGAAGTAAAATCTGTGCCGCGTGATCCAATGGCGGGATGAACTCTGCTATGGGTTTCAGGTGTGGGTGGTGACGTGCAACTTCGGGCGTGGGAATCTCACTCCTGTCGTCCGGTATCTCGTTGCACTCTGTCACCATAGGAAGGGCTAGCTTCATGGTGCTATCTATGGTTTCCACCATGAGGCCGCTCGCTCTTCTTCCCGCTGTCTCCATCAGTCCTGAGCATGTTCTGAGCGTGTATGGAAAGGAATTCCCACCTACACTCAGCTGATCAAAGAACTCTGACCTTGCCAAAGACCTGTTGCTCTGGTCGTCCATTATGGCGTACATCCTTACTGCCCTTTCAGGATGTCCTTTGGGATAGACTCGGACGAGGCATATCTTTGAGCAAGATCTTCCTTTGAAGCCTTCTCCACAGACTTCTGTGCATTTGGTTGTGATTGACGAAGTGAGTGCGGCGGTCTCGCCTTGCTCCCCGCCGTGCTCTGCTTCGGGATCGGAAGCCTTAGTGCTACTGGGTTTCGAGTAAAATGTGTGCAGAGCAGTTGCATGTTTGTCGCTGCCACATTCCTCGCACTTGATATCTGCCTTGCAATTCCTTGCAAGGTGGTTAGTAGAAGCACAGCATTTGAAGCACACTCCAAATTCTTTCAGCATGTTCTTCCGCTCTTCCAATGGCTTCCTCCTGAACTCACGGCATTTCTGGAGGGAGTGAGGTTGATCATGCAATGGGCATTGCTTCTCTGGATCCTCTATCTTTTTCTTTGTGGTGGTTGCCTGGACGGAGTTTGCGAATGTCGCAGGAGAGACCTCAGTCTTGTGTACGGAAATTGGCACTCTCGCTGTTCCTCGTTTCGCCGTTGTCCTTTCCATTTTTGGGAGATCTGGACTGGAAATCCCCGTGGTGCCAAACATGAAACTCGGGTCATTTCTAGTCTTAGCCAGGTTGCGGATAAACTTTGAGAAAAAAGAGAATGGGGGGAATGCAACCTGATGCTCTGACTTGTATCTTGAACCCGCTGTTCTCCATTTTTCCTGCACGTCAAATGGCAATTTCTCTACGATGGGGTTCACGCCATGGTAGGTATTCAAGAAAATGAGACCTGGTAAGTAGGGATCAGCCTGGGCTGATTCAAGCTCCATCAAAAGATCTCCAAGCTCCCGTAACCTTTTATTGTCTCGACCAGAGATTTTTGGAAAGTTCTGCAACTTCTTGAAGAGAGCCTTCTCAATGGTTTCTGGGCTACCATAGCACTCCTCGAGCCTCTCCCACACCGCATGCAGGCTTGAGGCGGGGTCGTAAATGTTTGCTGACCGGATCCTCTTTGCGTACTCTGCAGATTCATTTCCTAACCATTTCACCAACAGGTCGAGTTCTTCACTTGCAGAGATGTCTGCATTTCGGATTGCATTCCTGAAGGTAGATCTCCAGGCTCGATAGTTCTCAGAGTGGTCATAAAACTTAACGAGTCTTGTGTTGATTAGTTCGCGGTGAGCCAGGTACCTAGCAAAGTCTCCTAGTCCTGCTGATCCAGGGTGTGTCCATACTGGCGCTTGTGAGGCGGCATTATTGGCTGTATTGCCTAGCATGCCGTCATTTGCGATGGCGTTGGACTGTGGGCCCAAAGGGTTTCGATCACGTTGGCTGGATCCCTTTATGTGACTGTCTGGAATGTGGGTCTGACTTGGTGCATCCACGTCTGACCCCACGTGCGCGACGCTGAGTTGGCGACTAACTGCCAGGGCAGGATATGCATTTCCACCATTCCTGTAGACAGCATTCATGTTCATTCGGTGTGGAGATGGCGATGCCTGAACGTCCACCCTTTGTTCAGTATCGTTTGGTGGAGGAGCATTGATGCATTGTTCAGACCAGTCCAAAATATTTTTTCTGGTGAGTTGATCACGGTCCTTGACAGGTATCTGAGTACCAAACTCACTCCAATTCTCTTCCTTATCCAGGTTGGCTGCTGCCTCGAGCACCTCTGCCTGGGCCATTGCAGCAGCTGCTTCCCTTTTGAGTTGTAGGGTGCTTAACTTAGCATCCAGCTCAATGTTCTTCCGCGTGGCGGTAGCCACTAATATACTCTCTTGCTCTTCAAGCTCTGCTTTCTTCCGTGCAGCAGTAGCCACTAATATACTCTCTTGCTCTCGTGTGGCAGCAGTTGCTAATATACTTTCTTGCTCTGCTTTTCTCCATGCGGCAGCAGTTGCTATACTTGCTTCTTCTTGTATGTGGGCCTTTTCAATTAGCATGGCTTCCTCTTCAGCCATGTAGGCAATACGGGCGTTTGCTGCTTCTGCTGCTGCGCGTGCCTGAGCTGCTGCCATACTAGTAGATGATGTCTTTGAGTGTGCTGAGGCTTTAGATTTTGTGGTGGACCTGGATGAGACAGAGTGCTGAGATCGTGTCTCTCTTAAGCCCTCCACACGGTCCATTGCATCTTGTATCACTGCCTGCACATTATCATCGAGCAGTTCGAGGAAGTGCTCTTGTCTGCGCACTCCCTCAATGCCCTCATCTGTTTTCACCTTCATCAGGAGCGAGATGTATTTATTTGCCAGGAACTTGTAGCTTGAGCTGCTCACATTCACTCGCTGGATGGCCCGCTGAAATGAGGCCACTGTGTCTGAGGCATTTGAAGCTTCAGATAAATCTGCTTCAACCCGGTTCCATGTCCGTTGTATCCTGGCATCAAGGTCCTGTTTCTCAGCTTCATAGCTTTCCAAGGCCCGTTGCGTCAACCTGACCTCCCTCTGGGGCCTTGAACTCCCTTGGTCCTCTTGAGGCAGGATGGGAGATCCTGCATTGCTTGGTTCACCTTCTTCAGCATCTCTCTCTGCTGAACTGTGGCTTTCCATGCTGCGATGCTTGCAGCACGATTTTAATGTAGACTCGTTGCAGAGCTCCTTGCTTGTTGCAGGCTGACTGCAGGGCTGGCTGCAGAGCTGGCTGCAGAGCTGACTGCAGGGCTGGCTGCAGGGCTGGCTGCAGAGCTGACTGCAGAGCTGGCTGCAGAGCTGGTTGCAGGGCTGGCTGCAGAGCTGGCTGCAGAGCTGACTGCAGGGCTGGCTGCAGGGCTGGCTGCAGAGCTGGCTGCAGGGCTGGCTGCAGAGCTGACTGCAAAGCTGGCTGCAGGACTTCTTGGGAACTTTAAGAAGAGTATCTTTTTACTGCTGCAGGGCTGGCTGCAGCACTTCTTGGGAGCTTTAAGAAGAATATCTTTTTACTATCTCGGCCTCACCGTGCGCTGCGTTGCACCGCTAGTCGAGTAGATAACCATGTGTTCAATAAACCCTCGGAGCCAGGATGACCGTCCAACTCCGATCATCATTTATTGATTGTAATAGTTAAAACTGGTGAGAAAACACAGATACAGCATCTGTTATAATTCGGAAACACCCACACAATGAACACCACAGCATCAGAACATTGTCTCAGATAACAATAGATCCTGGAAGGACCAGGCCCCCACATTACCCCTGAACAACTAGACAAAGGCACAAGCTGGTGTGTTGCATACAGGCACATAGTGTATTCATCCCACTGCACCCCAAATGTATAGCATTACACTTAACACTAAACTGTGGATAAGATACTTCGTCATCACTCTCAGGATCGCAACATAGGCACAAGTCTGACTCGACCTACTAAATCACAAGTAACATCCACAATAAGGAAAGTCACAGGCTTCGTTACTAACTAGGCCTCGTATTTACTACAACAACTTAACGGCACCATAAAGGCATTTACATTGCTATAACGGTCATTCCAACATTACAACAGCATTTCCAATATTATAGGAATATAAACAACTTACAGATAATGCTTCTTAAGCTCCCACAATGGACAAGTGCGGCTGTGGTCTCACTGAGATGCGATGCATGCCGCCATCTTGACTTATCTGTGTAATGGCTGACGCCCGCGTGGTACAGTGGAAATCTAACATCGTCACTTCCTGGTCACGTGACCAACATTAGCATAAAAAAACAGGAACTTCCTGTGAACGTACACTCCCCATCTGCCGTGAGGCAAGACACTCCCCGTCTGGTATCTAGGAGATACCACCATTTATTTCCTATCTCATAAACAAGTGTATAACAACTTCAATGGGTCGACTTATTTGTCCATATCTTTGCGAGAGAGAAGTAGTACTATCTCGACTATGGGCCTGATGAAAGTTCTTGCGACTCCTTGCTTCGCAATCATAACCTCGACCTTTCAAACTTTTCCATCGGCACTTGGAATCGACTTGAGGATGCGGCCTATTGGCCACTCATTCCGTTTGGCTTGGTTGTCCTTCAGTAGGACGAGGTCGCCTTCTTGGATGTCTGGTCTATTAGACTGCCACTTGTTGCGCACTTGGAGTGTCGTAAGGTACTCGTTTTTCCAGCGACGCCAGAACGTGTTCGCGAAGCTCTGCACTTGTCTCCATTGACGTCTGTAGAGGTCTGCAGTGCTGGCCTCCTCGGTAGGTGCTGTGAGCACATCTGTCTTCTGGGTAAGAAGTGTAGCAGGAGTCAAGATGAATTGTGACTCCGGGTCGGTTGAGACGGGGATCAGGGGTCTTGAGTTAATTATGGCTGAGACTTCGGCCATGAGAGTGGTCAAGACCTCGTGAGAGAGCCGTGTGGACCCGACATCACATAGCATGGAAAGCTCGTCTTCAGTGTGTGGCACTGTGCAGTGATGCCATCCATTGCAGCTACCAGTGGTGCCTCTCATTGGGCGATGGAAGCAGTCTGCAATATGCGTTAAATGTGCTATCGCTCGCACGAGCATCGTCCATTTCGAGAAATGTTCAAAATGGTGTGGACTCAGTGGACTTCTTGGTCGCACATTTGTTATGAAAGTTGTCACTAGAGGACGAATCTCCTTGTCGGACTCGGGCTCTAAGAGTCCAAAGGTCTCCTTGGTAGTACATGGGCCAACGTCACGTCATAACAGGAACGCTGGACCCGTCAGCCAGATGGTTTGATTCAGCAGAGATGCAGGGATGGACCTAGTTGCGAGTTCTGCTGGATTCTGGTCAGTTGGAACGTAATTCCATTGCTCCGGCTGCGTCGATCTCCTGATGCGCTCCACCCGGTTGCTGATGTAGGTGTAGAACCTTCTGGTTTGGTTGTTTATGTAGCCTAGTACGACCTTACTGTCCGTGTAGAACTTGACCGCGTCCAGTTTGACGCCAAATTCGTCTAAGATCAGTTCCGCCACCTCTGTAGCAAGAATGGCTCCACACAGCTCGAGCCTTGAGATGGTATGTTCCGGTTGTGGGGCCTTGCCGTGGAACTCCTTCCAGAATTCCCACTCGGACGATAGCTCCGAGTCGAGGAACGGAGAGGCCACGGTCACAGCGACCACCGCCACGACCACCAGCAGAGCGACGAGCAGCGGCTTCACCTTAGTCTTCTTCCCGTCAGTCAGGACTGGCTTGGAGAAACGTGGAGGAACAAACTCCAACGAAGACGGTGGATGTACAAGCGAAGTCATGGTGGTTTCTTCGTAAGTCTGCACGGTACAGCCTTGACTTCTCTCGCCGAGTTTCTCTTTCAGCGTGAAGTGGTTGGGGCACGGTTTGAAGAGCGACGTGCGTCCATTCGTGAGCACACTCGTTCTGAATGTGCTAATGTGGTCTGGTTTGTGGGTCCCATCGAGACAAACGTCACCCACGATGACCCATCCTAGATCGAGTCTCTGGGCGTAGGGAGCGTCGTGAGGTCCATTGCGTTGGTCGCAAACCTTGTGGACTCTCAGCATGTCCCTGCCGAGCAGAAGTAAAATCTGTGCCGCGTGATCCAATGGCGGGATGAACTCTGCTATGGGTTTCAGGTGTGGGTGGTGACGTGCAACTTCGGGCGTGGGAATCTCACTCCTGTCGTCCGGTATCTCGTTGCACTCTGTCACCATACGAAGGGCTAGCTTCATGGTGCTATCTATGGTTTCCACCATGAGGCCGCTCGCTCTTCTTCCCGCTGTCTCCATCAGTCCTGAGCATGTTCTGAGCGTGTATGGAAAGGAATTCCCACCTACACTCAGCTGATCAAAGAACTCTGACCTTGCCAAAGACCTGTTGCTCTGGTCGTCCATTATGGCGTACATCCTTACTGCCCTTTCAGGATGTCCTTTGGGATAGACTCGGACGAGGCATATCTTTGAGCAAGATCTTCCTTTGAAGCCTTCTCCACAGACTTCTGTGCATTTGGTTGTGATTGACGAAGTGAGTGCGGCGGTCTCGCCTTGCTCCCCGCCGTGCTCTGCTTCGGGATCGGAAGCCTTAGTGCTACTGGGTTTCGAGTAAAATGTGTGCAGAGCAGTTGCATGTTTGTCGCTGCCACATTCCTCGCACTTGATATCTGCCTTGCAATTCCTTGCAAGGTGGTTAGTAGAAGCACAGCATTTGAAGCACACTCCAAATTCTTTCAGCATGTTCTTCCGCTCTTCCAATGGCTTCCTCCTGAACTCACGGCATTTCTGGAGGGAGTGAGGTTGATCATGCAATGGGCATTGCTTCTCTGGATCCTCTATCTTTTTCTTTGTGGTGGTTGCCTGGACGGAGTTTGCGAATGTCGCAGGAGAGACCTCAGTCTTGTGTACGGAAATTGGCACTCTCGCTGTTCCTCGTTTCGCCGTTGTCCTTTCCATTTTTGGGAGATCTGGACTGGAAATCCCCGTGGTGCCAAACATGAAACTCGGGTCATTTCTAGTCTTAGCCAGGTTGCGGATAAACTTTGAGAAAAAAGAGAATGGGGGGAATGCAACCTGATGCTCTGACTTGTATCTTGAACCCGCTGTTCTCCATTTTTCCTGCACGTCAAATGGCAATTTCTCTACGATGGGGTTCACGCCATGGTAGGTATTCAAGAAAATGAGACCTGGTAAGTAGGGATCAGCCTGGGCTGATTCAAGCTCCATCAAAAGATCTCCAAGCTCCCGTAACCTTTTATTGTCTCGACCAGAGATTTTTGGAAAGTTCTGCAACTTCTTGAAGAGAGCCTTCTCAATGGTTTCTGGGCTACCATAGCACTCCTCGAGCCTCTCCCACACCGCATGCAGGCTTGAGGCGGGGTCGTAAATGTTTGCTGACCGGATCCTCTTTGCGTATTCTGCAGATTCATTTCCTAACCATTTCACCAACAGGTCGAGTTCTTCACTTGCAGAGATGTCTGCATTTCGGATTGCATTCCTGAAGGTAGATCTCCAGGCTCGATAGTTCTCAGAGTGGTCATAAAACTTAACGAGTCTTGTGTTGATTAGTTCGCGGTGAGCCAGGTACCTAGCAAAGTCTCCTATTCCTGCTGATCCAGGGTGTGTCCATACTGGCGCTTGTGAGGCGGCATTATTGGCTGTATTGCCTAGCATGCCGTCATTTGCGATGGCGTTGGACTGTGGGCCCAAAGGGTTTCGATCACGTTGGCTGGATCCCTTTATGTGACTGTCTGGAATGTGGGTCTGACTTGGTGCATCCACGTCTGACCCCACGTGCGCGACGCTGAGTTGGCGACTAACTGCCAGGGCAGGATATGCATTTCCACCATTCCTGTAGACAGCATTCATGTTCATTCGGTGTGGAGATGGCGATGCCTGAACGTCCACCCTTTGTTCAGTATCGTTTGGTGGAGGAGCATTGATGCATTGTTCAGACCAGTCCAAAATATTTTTTCTGGTGAGTTGATCACGGTCCTTGACAGGTATCTGAGTACCAAACTCACTCCAATTCTCTTCCTTATCCAGGTTGGCTGCTGCCTCGAGCACCTCTGCCTGGGCCATTGCAGCAGCTGCTTCCCTTTTGAGTTGTAGGGTGCTTAACTTAGCATCCAGCTCAATGTTCTTCCGCGTGGCGGTAGCCACTAATATACTCTCTTGCTCTTCAAGCTCTGCTTTCTTCCATGCAGCAGTAGCCACTAATATACTCTCTTGCTCTCGTGTGGCAGCAGTTGCTAATATACTTTCTTGCTCTGCTTTCCTCCATGCGGCAGCAGTTGCTATACTTGCTTCTTCTTGTATGTGGGCCTTTTCAATTAGCATGGCTTCCTCTTCAGCCATGTAGGCAATACGGGCGTTTGCTGCTTCTGCTGCTGCGCGTGCCTGAGCTGCTGCCATACTAGTAGATGATGTCTTTGAGTGTGCTGAGGCTTTAGATTTTGTGGTGGACCTGGATGAGACAGAGTGCTGAGATCGTGTCTCTCTTAAGCCCTCCACACGGTCCATTGCATCTTGTATCACTGCCTGCACATTATCATCGAGCAGTTCGAGGAAGTGCTCTTGTCTGCGCACTCCCTCAATGCCCTCATCTGTTTTCACCTTCATCAGGAGCGAGATGTATTTATTTGCCAGGAGCTTGTAGCTTGAGCTGCTCACATTCACTCGCTGGATGGCCCGCTGAAATGAGGCCACTGTGTCTGAGGCATTTGAAGCTTCAGATAAATCTGCTTCAACCCGGTTCCATGTCCGTTGTATCCTGGCATCAAGGTCCTGTTTCTCAGCTTCATAGCTTTCCAAGGCCCGTTGCGTCAACCTGACCTCCCTCTGGGGCCTTGAACTCCCTTGGTCCTCTTGAGGCAGGATGGGAGATCCTGGATTGCTTGGTTCACCTTCTTCAGCATCTCTCTCTGCTGAACTGTGGCTTTCCATGCTGCGATGCTTGCAGCACGATTTTAATGTAGACTCGTTGCAGAGCTCCTTGCTTGTTGCAGGCTGACTGCAGGGCTGGCTGCAGAGCTGGCTGCAGAGCTGACTGCAGGGCTGGCTGCAGGGCTGGCTGCAGAGCTGACTGCAGAGCTGGCTGCAGAGCTGGTTGCAGGGCTGGCTGCAGAGCTGGCTGCAGAGCTGACTGCAGGGCTGGCTGCAGGGCTGGCTGCAGAGCTGGCTGCAGGGCTGGCTGCAGAGCTGACTGCAGAGCTGGCTGCAGGACTTCTTGGGAACTTTAAGAAGAGTATCTTTTTACTGCTGCAGGGCTGGCTGCAGCACTTCTTGGGAGCTTTAAGAAGAATATCTTTTTACTATCTCGGCCTCACCGTGCGCTGCGTTGCACCGCTAGTCGAGTAGATAACCATGTGTTCAATAAACCCTCGGAGCCAGGATGACCGTCCAACTCCGATCGTCATTTATTGATTGTAATAGTTAAAACTGGTGAGAAAACACAGATACAGCATCTGTTATAATTCGGAAACACCCACACAATGAACATCACAGCATCAGAACATTGTCTCAGATAACAATAGATCCTGGAAAGACCAGGCCCCCACATTACCCCTGAACAACTAGACAAAGGCACAAGCTGGTGCGTTGCATACAGGCACATAGTGTATTCATCCCACTGCACCCCAAATATACAGCATTACACTTAACACTAAACTGTGGATAAGATACTTCGTCATCACCCTCAGGATCGCAACATAGGCACAAGTCTGACTCGACCTACTAAATCACAAGTAACATCCACAATAAGGAAAGTCACAGGCTTCGTTACTAACTAGGCCTCGTATTTACTACAACAACTTAACGGCACCATAAAGGCATTTACATTGCTAAAACGGTCATTCCAACATTACAACAGCATTTCCAATATTATAGGAATATAAACAACTTACAGATAATGCTTCTTAAGCTCCCACAATGGACAAGTGTGGCTGTGGTCTCACTGAGATGCGATGCGTGCCGCCATCTTGACTTATCTGTGTAATGGCTGACGCCCGCGTGGTACAGTGGAAATCTAACATCGTCACTTCCTGGTCACGTGACCAACATTAGCATAAAAAAACAGGAACTTCCTGTGAACGTACGCTCCCCATCTGCCGTGAGGCAAGACACAACCAGACTACCTCTTTTTTTCGGGCACCTTCCAAGAAATATTGAAAACAGTCTTATTTTTTTTGCAAACGTAAACAAAAGCAATAATCTGGGATGGGTGGCGCTGTGGTTTGAGCACGTGAAATATACAGGGTGACATTCGTGGTCAGCGATTGATGTAACCCTTCATCCTTCACCAGAGAGAACGTGAAATTTCAGGCTTGCAATTGCATCTCCGTGAAAACGATCGCTGAAACGTCCTGGCATACGTTTGAGGTGCGAGTTTAATAAATTCAATAATTTCCACGTACAAGCCCTCAATTTATTTCGTGACTTGGCCACTACGACGGGAATGTGGGAATTTTTCTTCCACAAGCCTCAGGCAATGAACAGAGATGTGCACTGCCGCCACACTTTGCATGAATGACAAAACACCCTAAACTTTTCCACTGAGCGCAAAACAAGTAAAAACAATGTTCTCTATGGCACGCAAAATGTCAAACGCTTCATATATTATTAAAGCAGAGGGAGAAAAAAGTCAGCGCAATGAAACCTAATTACCATCCCCGCTTTCAAGGATGCACAGAAAAGTTGCGAACAAGAGCTCGCGACTTCGAAGCACTTTGCTTTGTTTGACTCTACTCGGCAGGTTTCTCGCGCCGTAATGAAACGCACGAGGCACAAAAGCGCGGCCAACGATCTTTAACGAAGGCGGCTCCGGGCTTAATATGCGCCCCCCCATGCTGACGCGCGGTCCCGACGACTGCACCGTTTCGAGGGCGGCACTGCGGCTGGGGCTTGTGCCGGTGCTGTGGAAGGCAAATGGGGTCAAGGCTATGTGGACAATCCGTTGGGAGGGAGAAAAAAAAACTTCCGTAAAATATGCACGATCTTTAAAAGGTTTAATGAGGGTGCCGAACGCGTAAGCACGCTGCCTCATTTTTCTCTGTACAGGCGCTGTGAGATGCCGTTGCATTTAGGTGCTGCAGAAATTCAGATTGTTAATTTGCTCAAAGCACGCAAGTGGATAAAACAAAGACCTCTCCACCATATCCTGAAGAGACTGCTGGGGCAAGTGCTGTTAGCGAGCACCTATGAAGGCCGGCACAGCACAAGGGGAAGTGGCGGATCGGTACCATGCCAGAACATCTTTGTTCCTGGAGAGCTCACGTCTTACACAGCCGTGGGCACGGTTAATGAAAAGGACATTTTCCCACATTCCTATCACTGGGAAATTATCCACCACGCATTTAGATGGATCCATATTGCACTGCGTTGCTTTGCTGAGCGTGTCGAAGAAGTGCTCTGCTAGCTCATGGACAAACTGCCGGGGCTACACATCCAACTAGACCCTAGCCCCCGCATATTGGGCCCTGCCGACTGCAGCTTTGCCGAATGTTGAATGTGGTCCAATCACGGTGAAAAAGGTTTGCCCGTGAAACGTAAACAGCAGATTCTGGCTGATATAGACTTACGCATCCTCTACAATGGCAAGCAAGGGCTGGCAAAACTGGTTCATGAATCACCAATGCAGGGAACTGACCAGGTCAATTTGGAGGTGACCTGGGCTAGTTCGGATACCACTTGCCACTGACGTGTTTATTCGGGGATGAAACCGAGATCGCTGGGATAGTAGTGAAGGATACTAAGCACTACACTGCCACTCCATACACATAGCACAGTCACATGATACTCTCTGCAAAGGGCGTACATTAATATACGTGCACGCGTGCAGTTGTAGTCATTTGCCAGGCATCTGACCGAGAGCCACGACAGGAGGTGAGCATCTTTGACCGTTACGAGACATTTTTGTCCTGCCGTGCGTAGAATCTGCCGAGTCTGACATTGTGTAAATGAAATGGCACATTCTGTTTGGATGCGAGCTGCTTTGTTAGTTCATGCTTACCACAGCAGTTCTGCGCTGCATGTTGTGAAAACACTAACAAGGCAGGTTCAAAGTTCAAACATGGAACCTGCTCCTAACAAGGGCACACATACGCCTTGACATGCGATCCTCAAGAGGGATGAACACATGGAAAGCCCCTCCAGGTGCAACGGAAATTAAAAGGGAACAAATTAGAGCACTGAATACCCACAGACATTTATTTACAACGAATACACAGCCTGGTCCCTGTCCTTTGCTAACCTGTGCACGGTGATGTTGCTGTTTAGATGTATGAATCGTGGAGACTTATTTAAAAATGCCAACCAAGTTTTGACTGCTCAGCTTATTACCTGGGCGTGTGGCACCACCGTTCAAGTGCTCACGGTGGGGAATTGACTTTGTACCACTCTGTGAAAAGTCTTCCTCTGGAAAGTTGCCACTAGACTTTCTGTTATGCCGCAACCTTCCGGGAAGTCCAGCGATATGTGGAAAGTGTACGTCTCCCCATGCGCCAGGATCTCAACAACGTCCCTTGCCACCACCATCACCGTTTTAATTCGTGCAGCAAGCCCTCTTGGATCCACGCACTTAACCTCTGACAATGCGACTTCAACCCTGGTGATGATGCTTGGAAAGCCACTCGCCTCCATCTTGCGGCTGAGCGAGAGGCGACGCAGGAAACATGGGCAAGACACATGGCAAGCGCCGGGGGACCCGGTACATGTTTGCCAGGTCCTTCCGCAAGCATGGCCCTATCCCACTTTCAACGTAAATGAAAATCTACAAGAAGGGGGACATAGTTGACATCAAGGGAACAGGCACGGGGCAGCAGGGCATGCCGCACAAGTGCTACCACGGCAAGACGGGCCGTGTGTTCAACATTACGCAGCACGCGGTTGGAGTCATCTTCAACAAGCAGGTCAAGGGCAAGGTCCTAGCCAAGCGAATCAACGTGCGCATTGAGCACGTGAAGCACTCGAAGAGCCGCGACAGCTTCCTCAAGCGCGTCAAGGAGAACGAGCTCAAGAAGGATAAGGCGAAGCTGGCGGGCGAGTGGGTGACCCTGAAACGCCAGCCAGCCCAGCCTCGTGTGGCTCACTTCGTCAGCACCAAGAACAGCACACCGGAGCTGCTGGAGCCCATTCCCTACGAGTTCATGGTGTAAAGGGGAGTGGAGAGAAGACTCCATCCCACCCCTCTCCTCTCTCTCTGCCTGTCCCTGTCAATAAAGAATGGTCGAACCGTACCACAAAAAAAAAGCCAAATGGAGTGCACAAGAAGTCACAATCACCTTGTGAAGGCCCAACGATGCAGAAGAGCCCTGGTTTAGATCTTCTACAAAGCTTAAGGGGCCACGACTCTAAACCACATCTGGACACAAACCATGGCATCAGCAGATGCTGATCTTGATGCACTAATGAGAAATTAAACAAATCTCTGGTGTGCGGTGAATGTGGTTACCCAGAACAGACTATGGAATGTCCAGCGACTCAACGCCCAATTCGCAAATACGGAGGAAGCGGCATCGTCACAGTGATGATTCACCACTCCGCCAATCCTAACGCAATCATTTGACCTGACCACCTCAATGTAGAATTACAGCTGTTGCTCTACAGCAACATCAGCCATGCGACGAAGAGAATATTTCTCTGGGATTATACCACTGGCCGAGGACCAACAATCGAGATCGGCAGTGTAAAGTGCTTGTACATTTTGACTTCTATTAAACTATTATTACATTAATACAATTGCGAATTAAACTCTTGCTGACCTGAGGTTTTATTTTCTCCCCCTAGTAAAACTATGTCACAATGGTTCATGCTGAAACGAACACCTGCAACTCAAAACAAAAACCTTAACAACAATGCCCACCGATAGCCAGCGTGTGACAACTGGCTGCCAGCGAAATCTAGATGGAACAACAAATAAAATAATCGGCATTGAGAGCTTTTAGGGGCACGTAACATTGTCAATGTAATGCATTTCACACAAAAAAAACCGCTGGTTAAGGACACATGGTGTCATGCTGTGCTTGCAATTAAGTTTGCTGCATGAATCAGAATATAAACTTGTGAATAATAGAAACGATGACAACACAACCAGCGTTTACAAGAAATCGTGAAGCTACTTTGAAGACAAACCGATGAATTCTGTCGGCAATGCAACAAATCACGGTTCAAAATTACATCTTACGCTCTTGACACCTGCGTCACGATTTCTATTTGAGTTATATACCAATGCACCTCTAAAGCGAGTGACATGAGCTAGATGAAACATACAAACAAAATAGAATTTGTATTTATGTATAAGTGTGTAAATGTGATAGCGGGAACATTTCTTTTGAAAAAGAGGCGGGCAGTCAGAGACAGACGAAAAGAGGAAGGTTTCTCTAGCCGAGAAATGAACAGGGACAGGGAGTCAACAGCACGGGATGTCTGGAGTTCCTGACAATAGGAGAAGTGGAGGAGATGGAGGCACCTCCACACTGAGTGGAGGGTGACTGGGGGCTTCGACAGACACCCCTGTGTGCTGGAGCGGAGGGGGCATGCGTGCAGGAGAGTCGAGTGAGATGGGTCGCAAGAGGTGGAATCAGAATGTTTATTTAGACTGGAGGCATCCGATGAGCTACACAGCTCTTAGCTTAGAGATGTCCAGTAAGAGGGAAGAGTCAGAGAGCTGCAACAACAAACATGAAATAAGTATACTCTTTGGTTCTTTCGGTAAAGTCACGTAGGTATAAAAATTAAATAAAATAAATCACGACGTTTCGGGCGCAACACAAGCATCCGTCATCAGGTGGGAAATCAAGATTAAATAAGTAATGTTTAAAAATACTTTTTTTAAAACACGCTTTAATGAAATGTACCCTACTCGTAATGGCAGAACTCCACGACTCCAGGAAGTGGCCCCAAAGCTTGCCATAACGTAATGGGCCGTGGTGATTTACAGTCAACGTTAGTTGAGCGTGGACAATTATAGCCAAGGCAAAACATAACATATGAACATAATGTTTTAAAATATATGTTTTATTTTTAATGATAGAATATAGTGTTGTCATCAGTATGACATAAGTATACGAAGTTTGCAGTCGATACCACATTGGGAAGTGGGTTAAAATTGAGTTACAAGATTTGAGGATACGACAACAACGACAACAACAACAGACAGTGAGTTAAATAAAAGCGTGTAAAAAAAGACGACATGAGTGCAAAGTATAGGAAAAGCTAAGTAAATCACAAAAAAAACTTTATTTTAAAAGAATAAACGATTTTTATTTTACCAGGTAAAGCTCACCGAGCTATTAGCATATTTTACACAAGCGACTTGGCCACAAATTATAGCTCAAGGAAGTGGTTTATTGCATGGACATTTATTGTAGCAGCCAAATATTCTAAATGCATGTTTCTAAACGTTGAGGGAAAAACTGGAGGACGCGGAAAAAAATATCCACGGGGATATACAGCAGGCGTCGGGGTCAGGATCAAACCCACGACCTCCTCCATACCAGACGAGGGAGTTAACATCTCACCACCGGGATGTAAAGGTGCAGCCTCTGAAATGTCTTACGCACGTCACTGCTGGCAGAAGGGCCTCCACTAGGGTTAGCTCTGGAGAGTGCCTTCCTTTTTCACGCTAGCCACACGTCTGGGGAGAGAGGTGGGGTGGGTGCACCCACACTTTACCCCACCACACAAGAGTGACCGGCCGATCGACTATAACTGCGGTAAACCCAATTATATACTGATGGGTGGCAGAGATGTGCTGTGGGGGATTTAAGGCTCTTGGCACCGTTGCTTCAGCTGCTGCGTCGGCACGATGATGGAGTCCAACCGGCGATCTCTGCATTGCAAGTTCAGCGGTGCTGCTAACCATCACACTGCTGTGGCAGCATCCCCGCGCAAACAACTGCTTAATATGACACCTGCTGCTGAAGGATGAAGGAGCGGCACCCGAAAGATAGCAGACCCATGCAACGAGCGCCAGTTCCGCACACCGCACCGAGCATCGGGGACGCCCTGTCATTCCCAGCCCACATCCCCGGCGACTCGGCAGCTGTGCGTACGACAAGTTGCACCTCCGCTTGGCAAAAAAAGATCGTTCCTCCGTCCCAAATCCACACGTCAAACACTCAACCACAGACTCACACCACAATATTAAGAAGAAGAGTTGCCAGTGTCACGACGCCTCCTCCTCCACCTCCAACGTAAACATTTCCACTCCTGAAAACGCACGGAGACCACAAGGGAAGCGAGCAGGAAAGTTTGCGCTGATCGTGTCCGTTTTACAGATACGAGGCGTCGCAGCACAGTAGTGTATGTGGCAAATCGTGGCGCAGCTTTTTTTTACTCATGGCCACCAAGGATCAGATTTGTAAATGCACTGCGCCGTGACCCCACCGTGCACACGCTTAATAAGACGACGGTAGCTGAAGCTGGGAATTCACACCAATGCGAAATGCAGATTGAGACTGTCTGGTACAATACGCTGGGTGAGTAATAACCGATCTACGTGTGTACTGACTGAAAGAGTTGAAAGGGAGAGCCGGGTAACACGATCTAATAGAGCAAAAAAAACCACAAACAGCAACGCAAAATCCACAAGCAGCAAAACTGGTACAAACATTGCATTAAAATATCAAGAATAACTAAATTCTCATTTCAGAGGGAAATGTTAACCAGAAATATAATCTCAACAAAACACAATCTAAACGAGGAATTCATTAAATGTAAACGAGATTCTACGTCGTTCCAGGTTAGTAAAACGTGAACGAAGCAACATTCTCACAACCTACCACGAACTCTCACCACCTCATGTTGCCATGTTGTAGCGCATTTTACATTGTGATGGTTTATAAACGGTATAAGCATACAAGATACGCTTGATGGTAACTTCTTTGTAAATGCCAACACGTAAGTACTGACCCATGTGTGTCCCTCCGTATTGAAAGTGGAACATTAACTTCTCCTTAATTTCATACTACCTTATAATACGACCCTAAACACAATACAGAGACAGCAGACGGATGTGCAACTATTCTACATTCACACTCAAACAAGCCAAGATCATTTATTGCTTCAATTAGTATTAGGATGGTACTCATATCCTGTTTACATGCTTGGGCAAGTGGTAAAAATTCCACATTCCTATGATGGGGGCAAGCACATCCATGGGGCACCCCTTTTTGACTACCTCTCAAAGTGATACTTTATTGACCAACCCCATAGAGTGATGATTGGCTGAGTCGAACTCCACGACCAGGATTTGAGGTGATGAGAATCTGTGTGGCGGCATGGCTGGGTGTGAGTATGGCTGTGATGCTGCGGTGGTGCGGTGGTAAGTTCGCTGTGCTACGAACCCGGCGACCTGAGTTCAATTCCCACTCATGGCCAATACAAGTGTCGAGGTATTAATCGGCACTCCCCATGTTGTTAGTGGGTAGCCCCCCCTTCTCGTCAACAGGGGGCAGAAGCGAGGTCACGCCAGTGTTAGTGACCTAGGCCCAAGGGGCCAACGCCAATCCCTGGGAAAACGATTCCTGGGTCACCTTCCAGAAGGTTCTGGAAGGGAGGCGTGGCTAGGGCGGAGCAAGTCACGGACCTGTATAAAAGCCGGACCTCTGAAGGGTCCTGCTCAATCATCTCCAAGCTGAAGACCGAAGACGGAGCTGAAGATAGGACCCTGGACCCCAATCTCCGCTGTCCTTCTAAGGGCCGGAGCTCAGTGAGGAAGAGCGGTCAAGACCTGGAGACCTTGGGACGGTCGGGTCAGCGTGGCCTCCCCTAGGCCCCGAGCTGGAGGGCTCAGAGCTAGCGTGGTCCCAGTGTTAGGAGGCAGTGTAGCTCGGAGGCCATGCCTCCTTAGGTATCGGGTGAAAGGGGCCGTTACCCCTGTGTGTTATGGACCTTGTATTCAGTGTAGTTAAATACATATTGTGTTGCCTCACCTACGTTCTCCTCTGGTTCCTGACCCACTACACAAGTGACAATTTTCTGAGCCTCCCCGAGGTCAACTCAGACTAAAAAA
Organism: Lampetra fluviatilis; assembly: GCF_964198595.1. NCBI lineage: Eukaryota > Metazoa > Chordata > Hyperoartia > Petromyzontiformes > Petromyzontidae > Lampetra > Lampetra fluviatilis. The sequence continues at coordinate 10,712,154 of NC_136278.1, read as the reverse complement.
TGATTACCTGGTGCGGGGTGTAAACATCCCCTTTAGGGAGATAAAGGCAGCTGGGCGTAATGCTGGCCACCCACCCCTTAGTGTACCTTGCTGGCATTCATAGGTGCTCGCTAATAGCACTTGCCCCAACAGTATGTTAAAGGCTATATGGGGAATCTTTGGCTTTGTGTGATGCTGCAGTCAGGTGTGAGTTCCTCCGGAAAGCCGAAGACGTGGTTTTATTTTTTGCTGGCCTCTCGGGAGGGGTTTCCCTGGCTCGGTGTGGACTAAAGAAGCACTTCCATGCGTGGGTGCTGCTGTGAAGTGCACTTGGTTGCATAACGCGCGTTATTAGTATAACCAACTAAAAGCATTAAGATAATCGAATTCGGCATAGCATATGTGTGTTCTGCGTGCGTGTATGTGTGCATGTGCATAGATACGTACTTCATTCATTCAGCGGGTGCATAATCGTCGAGCCATGCGGTTGCAATGCTCGACGGCAGTGTTGTACTTTACAACCCCCCGCACGCCCATTAGTGTGGGCTTAAGTACATTTAAAATTCCACCTGTACAGGTGGAACTATGGTGAGAGCATGTGACTCACAATAACAAGCTTGAGAGTTACACTTCAATGTGGACATCAAATTCAAAGCCATCCCCCCCCCCCCCCGTTTATAAAACAACTGATTCACTTTATTAAGTAGCAACCTATTGAGAGGACGAGTCTCCTTTGCAAGGGGGACCTGGGTCAATGTGTGACAATGGGTGGCGGTGTTGGCCATGCACTTGGCCTGTAATCCAGCAATGTGGAGGCAGCGAGAGTTGGTGGATCACCAACAAATGTTGTAAAACTCCCTTCCCGTGGGCGTTAAGATGTCATACCCTGGCTTGCCAGGAGAAGGCAGTGAGGCAAGTGGTCTAACCTACATATGTGTCCATCTGTACGGGGATAGAGCGTTTCCCCTTCACATGCGTGGGTTTTTTTTTCCGGGAGCTTTGGTTTCTCCTCCCACTTGAATAATAAACACCCAGTGATTGGCAGACAACATTTTAAAATATACACCAAATACAGGACCCATCAGGAAAGAACAGTCCTTGTGGCTTCCATGAGTAAGTAAAGTAATTACGATCATTATTACATAAGAAGAGCAGTTTAGACCTAAACATAGCTTTGAGATCTACAAGCGGCTCAGTCGCACTTCAGCAATAGAATAAGATCATCAAAGTGAGCACAGAGAAACGGGTCGTGCCAAAACAAGTCACAGTAAACAAAGACACAGATCGCATCCCTACCAGCAATTACGAACATTATGCTTTCAAAAAGAAATTGCACAAATACGATCAAGTGAAGTAGCAATGCGATAATAAATAAAATAAAATAAGAAGAAGATAATAAGAAGATAATAAATAAATTGCACGTCAAACTTTCCAAGAAGAGCATCTAATTTGTCATAAAATGCCAATTGAGAGGGAATGGACTTTAGCTGTGGGTTTGATGGCAGATTATTCCAGGTATGGACAGCGTAAATTGTATTTATTGAAATCAGTTAAGTTGAACGACAAATTTTTTTTTATACAAACACAGACAATTAATATCTCTCCAGCAGGGCAGTGGAGGTAGTCTGACTTCGACTTGGGAACAGTTTATGAATGGAGTGACCCTCGTTTAGAATGAAGCAAGAGGCAGAGTTAATAATATGATCTAAGTTATTCAGGGCAATGCTGTGAGCAGAGTGTAATTTGGGGCACCACGGTGGTGGGATGTTGACTATCTTGCCTGATATACAGGAGGTCGTGGGTTCCATCCCGACTCTGATGCCTATATATTTGGAGTTTTCATGTTCTCCCCGTGGTCACGTGGATTTTTCTCCGGTTCTTCCAGTTGTCCCCTCCACATTTAGAAACATGCGTTTAGAGTATTTGGCTGCGACTATGAATTGCCACGTGATTAACCACTTCGTTGAGCTAACACTTGTGGGCAGCTCGCTTTTGAGAAATAGTTATATAGCTCAGTGGCCCTTACTTGGTAAAATAAACTTAGTAGTTTCTAGTTTTGATTTAAAGCTTTCGTGACTGCAGGGATTCATAATCTTGGTTCTTTTTTCAAATTTTCTTGCTGTGGATTTCACACCTGATGATGATTGCTTGTGTTGCAGTCGAAAGGTCGTGAGAATTTTTATTGTTTTATATTAATATTATTTTATTATTTCCCTTCTACCTGACTTTACCGAAAGAACCATGAATATAGTTTCTAGTTGTTTTTCTATTTTCAGTTTCAACAATAACAAGAAGAGCAAAGCACCAGGGTACATGGAGTCCCCTAGGAAAGAAGAGGCGATGCAAGAATAACGAAAGGAGGATCAAGGGAATACGCTAAAATATCAAAGAGCAAGGAAAGAGTGACGGCATAAATGGCGAGATGGAATAAGAGGGTCAAATCAGGAGCAAGTCCACACGAGGAGACCAAACCTTCCGCTCAACGATATAGCGATCCCTCCGACCGAGAGAAAAGGTTAACAAACAAATTTTTGCCATCTGGTGCTGGTGAGAGTGAGGATGCTACGAGCTGAGTGGATTATTGAGGGACAATTTCTTAGCAAAAAAAGAAACCGAACGCGAATTTAATATTCCTTTGTGGCATTTTGAGTGTGCATATTTTGATAATGTTACCGAAACCTACGTCTGATCTTGCTTGTACATTATCAGCCAAATAGGCAGGTGTGTGGATATTAATAACTTTATCAAAGAAGTACATTTCTGAGTGGGTTAACTTTGAACCGAGATCATGAATGTGAATGAGAATAGATGCAGGCCTAGAATCGAACTTTCTGGGACTGCTTTTGAGATAGTGGAGAAATCTGAATTTAGTTTTCTCTCAAAATATTTTTCCATTGCTTTATACTCTTAATATAGCACTCAAATTCAACCAAGGGCCCTATTATGGTATTTTATTCTTGACATTAGGATTGTTACTTAAACAGTCAAGCAACTTTTTAAGTCAATAAAAATGGCCAAGCAGATTTGTTTATTTCATCTAGAATACCATACAGTTATGGTGGCTATTGTGATTAAACCGCATATTTTATCCTGCATGATATCCTATGTGCGATAAGAATTGACATTTATGTTAAAAATTGCCATTTTTGTTTGGATTTCTACACCACTTAATTTCAATTAGACTTTGACTCTAGAGGTTTGATGGACACGAAATTAACTAAACTATTTTCTATTTTACCATGTAAGGCCCACTAAGCTATATAGCTCTTCATCAGAAGCGACCTGGCCACAAATGGTAGCTCAACAAAGTGGTTTATCATGTGAACATCTATAGTAGCAGCCAAATACTCTAAATGCATGTTTCTTAATGTGAAGCGTAGAACCGGAGGACCTGGAAGAAAAATCCACGCGACCACGGGGAGAACATGCAAACCCCAAATATACAGGCGTCAGGGATGGGATCAAACTCACGACTTCCTGCATATCAGGCGAGGCAGAAAGCATCTCGCCACCGTGGCTCAGCCACACCACATTCAGAGTGACACATGGGAAGGGAGGGCAGACACGACCCCTCAGACACGTGCGCTCTGACCTCTGGAGGCTTTCTCGGAGGGTGTCAGGCTGATCGTCTGATCCACGGGTTCGTTGAAAATGAAGATCATGTAGCGATGGAACCCACTGCCTGATGGAGGCGACGGTGGGTTGTAATCTGAAAGTTAAAAAGGCAAAATAAACACGCATTAGTATCATGCAACAAGCGAGACAGAAGCCTGCTGGTTCAAATACCAATTAGTAGTCGACTAATCCCCTCATCCTTCTGAAGTCAATGAAGTGAGTATGTACTTTGTGTGAAACCAAGAGTTGTCAGCAACATTATACTCGCACCTGCCGTAGCAATGTGAAAAGTCCACTCCTCGCTTATGGTTGCCAACAGTGGCCCAACGGATGGTGAAGGGGACAGTTTTACTTTATTGACATTTACACTGCTGGTGGATGGTGGCTTTTGTCTGAGCCAGCTCCACTGAGATCCTGATTCCATTTCTAGGTTTCAGCCAACCCATAATTAAATGAGATTCTCTATCGTAGAAAGTTTATTCTCTAAAGTGTAGAGAGTTGATCCTCTGGCCTGGCCACAAATGATTGCACGAGCGATAGAGTACAATTGAGGTATTTCATAATCCAGCTCTGAGGACTAAGATTTACACATGCGTTAACTGTTTGTTAACCGACTCTCTGTGTTGCATTGCATTACATTTCCAAAATTTTACTAAGTTTGTTTTCTCAAACTTCCTATTTATCTCTCTAGAATTTGCCAGGCTTGTGTAGGTCCATTTGCTCTTTCTCTCCCCTGGCCGCTATGGGGTGGATTTCCACACAACTCTCTCATTGACATTCTAATTTCTCTACCCCCCCCCCCCTCTCTCTCTGCCCCCCCCCTCTCTCTCTATTTAAGGCCTCGACACAGAGGCGTTGTGTCTCTGTGTGTGTGTCTCTCTCTGTGTGTCTCTGTGTTGTCTATCTCTGCTTGTGTGTCTCCGTGTCTGTGTTTTGCCTCTCTCTCAAATTGAGCAATCTTTGGAAGAACGTAATCAACCAGGGGGGGTGTTGACTGTTGTGTTAGCCGACTCTGTGTTGTATTGCATTGTATTTCTAAGTTTACTAGGTTTGTTTTCTATCTGATGACGATTGCTTGTGTTGCAATCGAAACGTCGTATTCTATTATTTAATTCATTTTCTTTCTACGTGACTCTACCGAAAGAACCAAAGAGAAACAGAACGGTTGAGTTATGTCAGTAAGATCCGTTGCCTACACACACACACACAAAACCACTCGAAAATTAAAATTTCAGACATTGATTACTAGGCTAAGGCCATCACTTTCACAATAGTTAAGAAACTGACTTGTTTCATCATGTTAGATCTGGGGTTTTAATCCACAATCTCGGCATTGATGGCTCAGCGCTCTAATGTTAGTGTAATTAGAGCCTATGTCGGATTCACGTGGTGATCGGCTTTGCCGGTCCCGCTTTACAGCCAATGGGGGGAGAGCCTGGGAGCATGGCCTCGGCGTGATCACGGGATGTCAGCTAGGTGATTGGTTTCGCTGGTCTTGGCCTCAGCCAATGGGAAGACAAGTCAGGGGCGTGGTCCCGGGAGTTGATGGGGGATCTGGAACATTCGGCGCAGGCTATTGAGGATTGGCTGGAGTGTACCACGTGACCCAGGCATTAAATAAGGGGAGAGAGGAGAGACACGGGGTCAGACACGGAACGAAGAGAGAGAGGGGCCACGCGCGAGTGGGGCTCCGGGTGCCACGTGGCGGTGTGTCTCTGGTGGCTGTCTGCCTGCTTCCCGTTGCCTGCCAGCAATGGGGAGTGTTTGTGAACTGCAAGAAGTGAAATAAAAGGACCGATTCTACAAGCCGTCTCCAGCGTGTTATTACATTAGCATACAACATTTCACCCGCTACAAATCAGTCCCCTCAAAGCATTGGCCAGCCTAAGAAAATGTCACACGTTCCAGAGGTCTGGGGAATAGACAGAGGCATACAGCACATTGAAATGGTTCGTTGAAATGCATTGTTTTTTCCTCTCCAAATCAGTTAATGTCTATAATTAGTTTATAAAGCAGCTCTAGATTCCTTACAACTTTGTGCAGGTGTAAATACACTGACACATCCAGTCACAGAAGTGTGAATTCAGAGTCAATTATGTTTTTATTGTGCTTTTTTTTATATAAATACAACATTAAGATGAAGTTAAAGTGAAACATCTGCTCCTAAATTCAAAGCAATTTAAATTCATTAGTGAGTAAATGTTCCGCATTTGTTAAACCGCTAATAACCCATCAAACCTTCGCAAATATTGATGCAATATAGTAATGGCAAAGGCACATTGAAATTGCCTTTTGAGGAGTTCATGTGGGATTTATATGGGTGAACGTAAAACAAATTTTCTCAAACGATGTTTAATTCCCAACGTAGCAGCACAATTAATCAAGTGTTCATCTGGTGGGCACCCATTAACAGCAGAGTATGAATGCGTGCCACTCTTAAAATATTCCACATCGCACCTCGTGCACAGCATGGGCACAAAACAGGTCATGTTAATTAATCCTCTATTCGCATTTGTTACCTCAATTGTGGTGCAAAGCCATACTTTGAAAAATGAAGCCATTACCAAAAGTGTAACTTTCTATAATTTCCCATTTCTTTCCAACTTTGACAACTTTTCAAATTGACTTGTGGGCTAGCGAGCTGAATTCAATTCATCCAAGTCATTAAGCATGCTGGATGGATCTGACTCAGCCCTGCTTGCTTTTCTCAAAAGGGACCGTACTTAACTCTTGCAATCTCAATTCTTTTTTTAAAAATAAAATCTGGCTGAGTGGCATTGTTGGCTAATGTGCTCGGCTCACAATAAGGTCATGCGCTAGAGTCCTGGCCGCATGCTGGAATCTGCCCATCATTCATCAATTGTTAAAATGGGTACTCATTCGTAGGAAATCAACAATGGTTGTTCTATGGAAACGAGCTCCTGTCATAGGAATGTTGAATTTTATAGATTGGCTCATGGCTACAAATATAAATTCCACCCAATGCTACTGTAAGTAAGAACACAACGAATTTTAACTCTCACATGATTTTCGATTTAAAGCTTTCGTGACTTCAGGGATTGATATTCTTGGTTCTTTCGGTAAAATCACGTAGAAGGGAAATAATAAAATAAAAAATAAATATAAAAATATATAAAACAATACGTACTTTACCGAAAGAACCAATAATATCTCACATGATTGTTATATTGTGGAATGTATTTTTTATTGCTAAATGTGTCATTATTCTAACGAATTATTTTCATTTATTTTATCATATATCTCAAAGGGATCCCGATTTTATCCTACAATGTTGGCCCACCTACTGTTGTTAGTGAGCATCTATTAACATCAAAAGGTAGCGGTGTCAAGCTTTCCCATATAAAGGAATAATTTGTTATCAACAGCGGTCCTCTCTTGGAGCGGCTGTCTTCCCACCAAGAGAATGTGGAATTTCCACTGCCACCTCAGGGTCATCAATAGAGATGGGTGCTATAACTATGTTAATTTCAGAATGGAGATATATTTCCTTGCCTTTTAATGATTATTATCACTCTCATATCCTAATACCATTGCTAAACGAATAAAAAACCAGTGTGTTTAGAAATGAGGCACCTAAACAGACCAGTCTCAGTTCAATATCACTTATGAAAAGTTAATGTTTGAGAGCAAAATTTCATTTTTTTTACAAAACGAATTCCTGAAGCTCTGCAGTAAACAATCGCATTACTCTGTGGCCTCCGTAATGAATACTTGACATCTCCAAAGCAACAACAGAAGGGCATTGCAGCAGCCCCGGTTTGCAACCCTCTATAGGATGCACTGCGTGGCACGGGATAATTAACTAAAACTATGTATATATATAAAGTATTTTCCAGGTAAGGCCCACTATGCTACGTAGCTCTTTTTCAGAAGTGATCAGGCCACAAATAATAGCTCAACGAAGTGGCTTATTACGTGGAAATGTATAGCAGCCAAAGGCTCAAAACGCACGATTCTAAATGTGGAGGGGAAAGAACCGGAGGACCTTGATACAAATCCACACGATTACAGGGAGAACACGCAATCTCCAACTATACAGGCGTCAGTGGCAGGATCGACCCCACGACCTCCTGTACACCAGGCGAGGTAGTTAACATCTCACCACAACGGCGCCATAATAGTGTGGCTGCCATCCTAACATAGCTCACTGGGTTGACTAGGCCTTGAATAGGTATGTGGCACAGTGTGTGTAAAACAGCAGCACTGGGGAGAAAAAAGGTTGCCGAGCGTAGTTGGTGCTGGCCATACCCTGCTCCCTCGCCGGCCGTGATGACCTCCATGAGTGCTATTAGCCAACAGCACTTGCCCCAACTACCTGGTACCACTGGCGGAGCCGGGGAGGGGGGGGTGGCATGTGCCCCCCCAATGATCCGATCGAAATCCCTAATTTCTATTGGATCATTGGGGTTTATGAGTAATAAATCGGCATTTTGCGACCGCCACTGCGTAGCATATTATTAGGTGCCAGGGACTCTATGAGATGATAGGAAAATAGTTTGAGTCCATAATTGGCAATAAGTAACGGCAAAGCAGTTATAAGTGACTCACAGAATTGTGCGCAGTTGCGTATACAGTTCACGACTTCCCTGAAGGCATTCACCTTCAGCGAGCGCGATGCCGATCACACACGGTTCGAATTCGACCTTCGATCGATGGCTGCGCCATCGCCGCACACGCGCCGAATGAAAAGCAAGGGACAAGTCTTTACTTACAAACAACTCCTTACTTACTAACAACTCCTATCATTTTTCATTGCTGAAGGGGTTGCCCTCATTAACTGAAAATCCTGGCTCCGCCATTGCCTGCTACAGGCTAAAAAGGGGGAGGTTTGTCATTGTGTGAGTGAGAAGAGTTGGCTTTCTCTTCCCCTGCACTACATGGATTTCCTCCGGGTTGTCCAATTTTCTCACATAGCTATGAAGCCTCAACAGACTGTTGGGGCAAGTGCTATTGGTGTAACCGGCTCGCCCCATCCCTCTCCTCCCGGTCATCATAACGAGGGGACAGAACGGTTAATAAAGACAACAACAATAGACGATAAGAGTTTTTTTTGGGTTCGATCGTGTAAATGTGTCGTTAAACCCACCACCACCCGACACATCCAATTAGTAAGGTTTGTCACGTAAACAGAACATGCCAATTCCTTACCAGATACACATTTATACATTTACGCGATCTAACCCAAAAAAACCTCTATTATGGATGATATTGATCACGAAAGCCTACGTGTTAAACAATTGAGTTCGGAGGCAATGAGTATCCCTATACTCGGCGTTGTGTTCTTCCCTCCTCTTGAGGATTGAGTGACTCCACCACCGAGGGACACCGGAGGGTTGTGGAATGGCAACTCTTTATCACCAAGTGTTCTTCTGAGGAGCATTCGTGCATCTTGTAAGAGCGTCCACCCCAATCTGAACAGATGCCCTTTGCCCTGAACTGATTACCCCGCTGGTGGGCGGGGCCTACTGTGCAGTCACGTGAGTCTATGGGTCCAATCCATGGTCATCATTAACGCCATCATAATTGTGCGGCGTGATTCATTGCATTCATTAAGCCCACACCGGCCACATTAGCGAGCACCTATGAAGGAGGCCACCAACCACACGCACGACCGCCATTGTCTCTCTAGTGGCGATGTTTTAGATGCTGCACGCCCAGGACCGGTGCAGATAATGGTCACCGGTGTTGGCCGTGAGCTGGAATCGAACTCGGGCCGCCGAGTTCGTCGGGCAGCGGAGCGCTGACCGCTACACTACCGCTCCCCACACAACCACGCACACAATGTAAAACTACATCCCCAACATCAAATCAGCTGGAATTTACTCAATGGTGATCACACACGCAGCAGTAACAGCATTCCACCCCTGCTGCAAGGCACTTGACAGGGCCCTACTGAAAAAAGTGTCTTGAGACTCGGTGAGACTTTAATGGGTAACCAAGCACAATCATAATAATAATAACTGGTACTCCAACGGCGAAAGCGTTCGACCAATCATAGTCTAGAACCAGCACTTTAAGCACCTCCGTTTAGCACGGTTGGCTATGTACGGCGCGAAAGAAGTTCAACATACATACTACATACATTAAGAATCAGTGTGAAGTTGAATAAGTGCGCATGAAGATGCAAGATTAATCTTGTCTCACATAGCCTGCTTCACAGCGGGCATTAAAAGATCCCGTGACGGCACTCAATTACACCGCAAATTAGTCACTTGGGATTACACGCAGCGAGATTTGTCCCCCTTCTGTGAATCCACCGCAGACTTCGCCTGCGAGACAACCACAAGCGCCTTCGTGATAGCCTTGCGATATGAGAATGGCGTAATTCTCATTACGCAAGGCTATTAATCGGTTTACGGCGGGCCTCCAGAGCCCGATGTGTAGTGTACAGTGTAGTGTATAGTGTAGTGTATAGTGGTGTAGTTTATAGTAGTGTAGTACATAGTGTAGTGTATACGACCAGCCCTGTTAACGACTAATTGCCTAACGACGGGCCTCCATAAAGCCCAACGTGTTCGCTTAGCGACCATTCCCCTGTTAACGACAGTCTGACCAGGCCTCGGCCAATCAGCGACGTCCATTCATGAGCGTTGGGGCATTGATTACATTCAGTGCCTGCTGCACTTTGAAGTGGAAACATCTATTTTTAATTCTTGGTGTACTGTATTTCCTATACTCGCTTAACGACCAAATCACTTAACGACCGGTTGGTTTCGTGGAACCAATTACCGTCGTTAAGAGGTAACTGTACTAAATTATTATACAAAAAATGAAAGGGGCTGCCAGCACATATGCACACTTAGGGGTCGTCCATAAATGACGTCACGCGATTTTGGACGATTATTTACCCCCCCCCCCCCATCGTCACACGGCGTCACAAAAAATCAGACCCCCCCCCCTCGAATATGACGTCACAAAACTCTGCCCCCCCTCCTCCCAAAATATAAAACATACTTCAAATAGCTTTAAACTATTGTCATTGTCGTGCGTATTTAATGTGGCGCTGCACTCTGATGTTGTAGGAGAAAACATTTATTAAAAAGTCTATTTATGAAGTAGAACGTGTTGTCTATATTTATTTAAAGTTGCGCATTTTGATGTAACGTCACATTTCCCAAACCCCCCCATCAGCGTCATACGTCGTCACAAATGTCTGACCCCCCCTCCCCCCCTAGGTGCGTGACGTCATTTATGGACGGTCCCTAAATGAAAATAGGACTAAAGAGCTTCTGGGCTGAATTTTCAATGTGCTCACATCGAAATGACAGAGTATTTTATGAGACATGAGATTTGCCTGCCGAGTTGGAAAAATTGTTTTTTGAGCCAAACATCTGGCGTATGGTGATAATTATTTTAACAACCATGCACACTACATGTGTGCATGGTTGTTAAAAATAGAGATCCCCTGTTTAATGTTTCAGACTGTAGGACAAGGTGTAGTGAACACACTGCCTTATTATCACAATGCCTTAGGTTGAATTCCCAGCCCTGGATAATATCAACAACACATGGCATCTCATAATCTGCCCTGGGTCAAATTCAAATCAGCTCAGCCTTAAATGAATATCTAGTGCAGTTTGAGAACATCAGCATTGGGAAGACAAAGGTGCCCAGGTATGGTCAGGCCACATCACACTTTTGTGTATATACTGAATCTTCATCTATTTCAAGTATTTATTTTTCATTATTTGCTATCCTTCTCTGTACTTTGCATTCCAGAAAATTGTTGATATTGTTTGTTGCCGTAACTTTCTGAGCTGCCCCTACCGGACATCTGTGAAAAAGAGCTTCATAGCTCATCGGATTTCTCCAGAATAAATAAAGTTCTGATTCTGTGTGCCAATGCAGGAAACATGTAGATATTGGCTCACAGCGCTTACCCCTCGAGTCCGTTCGGTTAAATGACTCGCATGAGAACGTGACATGGCACACGCGGTGATCTCCTGCTGTACCAATGGACAATGAAGAATACGCATGTATTGTAATAAAGGACTCTTTCTCAGTGTCGATCTCCGTTGTCCTTTATTTGGGTTCGTATAATCTCGCTCACACGGCGTCCTCGCTCAGGCCCGCGTCTCCTCCGACGATCACTCCACAGCCACACTGCTGCTCCGCTCTGCAGCCACCCTGCTGCTCCGCTCTGCAGCTAGCCTTCCACAGCCCGCTAGCCCTCTCGCCCTGACACCGATGGCTGACGGTGCCGACGTCTCCCAACACGTGGCGATCGCGCCACTCTCCCCATACTGCCCAGCGTGGCTTCCTCCCGTTTCACTCCGTCTCAATTCCCCTATCCCCTTCCGGTTCTCTCCCTAAATCCTCTCCCCCACGTGACCCTAACTCCTCCCTCTCCTCACGTGACCCAGACTCCGCCCCCCTCAATCCTTGCTCGCATTACATATTCATGGTGAATTTGTTTTGCACCATACGTGGGCCAACCGTGCTAATCGAAGGCGCGGGGGAAGGACGACAAAATATAGCCGACCAGTGTGACGGCTTTTGATCTGCCAGGAAAACTCTGGTGCTCCATCATCCGTTTCAGAACAGCAAAGAGTCGCTACGCACACTGCCTCCACAAGTGGAGAATTAAAGACTGCATTTGTCATCAATATGCTAAATTCCTCTGTTGATATGTAAACTCCTTTGTCAAGGCTCTCTCCTCCTCCGACCCAGCTTAAAAATACGCTTCCAAGCTTAGCAGTGTTCATTAGGATGCTGTCTTTCCGACAGCCCTGTTCTTTATCTTATTATGTTCTATTTTTATTATTTTAGTATTTCCCTTCTACGTGACTTTACCGAAAGAACCAAGAATATTAATCCATGCAGTCACGAAAGCTTTAAATCGAAAATTAAAGACTGGCTGTCCGCCTGATTATGTTAGTTGTAATTACTGGCGAAACGTCGTACTTAGATTGTGAATGTTGTGGCTTTGCTCTCCAACACACCGGTGTGCTGTACTAGTAACGAAATGGCATGTTCTGTTTACGTGACAAACCTTACTAATTGGCTGTGTCGGGTGGTGGTAGGTTTAACGACGCATTTATATTTACGCGATCTAACCCAAAAACCTCTATTATGGAGCGTTTGAGATGTTCGCCATGAGGCCACTCCTAGGGCTGCCCACTGGCTCAACCAACAAACCTCAACACGTGAACGTTGTACCTATTAATGTTGTTGATCAAGTCTCTCCCGTGCAATTTTTTTTTGAAATTGCCCATTTTTTATCCGCTTTTGTGAGTGTAAATACAACATTAGTAACACAAATATGCTTCACAATTAAACATTTATTACGAAATTAAATAATGCACAACAATATCATGGATAATGAGACTGGCATAATGCATGTTCCTGGAAACTCAGCGGGAAACTTTTGTTCAACTCCAATTGTCATTTAAGTGTCTTGCAAAATGAAATCGGAATTGTCGTGCTTTGTCTAATAGCTTTTAAAGAAACCGGACTGGTTTACTTAAAGGTTGGATTTAGCAGCAATGACATTTCTTCAGGAGGGAGTACAGATTTCAATTGTGTGGATCTTTGAGCGTTGTCTCCTTGCTTGTGTGATGTTTGCTTTAGGGAAGTCTGGTTTCCTTCTTTGTACAAAAAGCCCTCACAAAGGAATTAACCACAAATTACAATAAAACTTTCCTGAAAATAAGCATTGAGAGCCATGCCACATGATGAGAGTGACGGAAAGTAGTAGAAGGCTGAGATGCGTTTGTGGAGTCAGCAGAAAAGATTGTGCGACAATCGAAGAAGTCAGATAACCATAATTGGAATATTTATTTACACTGGTGGAATCTGATGCACGATATCGCTTATTTTCACAGATGTCCACTGGTTTACAGATCTCCAGTGGAAAGTAGGCAGCATCGAAAGAGGAGACGTTGAGCGGGAATCGACGAAGATCGTTCGGACATGCGACCAGAAGGTCGGACGGCTTTGCTGGGAAGAAAGGTCAGATCATAAAAATGGAGGAAAGTAAAATAGGGACGAGGCCATAGAAGACAGGGTGAGAAGTTGGACCTCCAATTAGCATGGTTGGCTACATACGGTGCCAAAGAAGTTCAGCGTACACACACACACGTTGTGCATGAGGACGTGATGGCATGCGGCGTGACCATAGAGAGGGCGATGGATCGAAGACTGTTTAGAGATTTTCCGAAATCGGATCGCACAGAGTGGGACAAGCGCTCGCAACGAAATCAGAGTTGGGCTACATCTCCATGACGAATGGGAAGTGAGCCTGTGTGCTTTGCCAAACCAGGAAAGTAGGGCTCGGGTTAGATCCTCGCAGGAGACTAACCGAGCTATGATGGCACCAACCAAGTCACATGTCTCTCTTGAACAAGGCTGCGTGATAGTGTTTCCACCATACTTCAGAACACCCTCAGGAACTGCTGTGACGTCATGGGAAAAACGCAGAAGACAGATGCAGCACGGCAACTCTCGCTTAGAGCCACTGCTGTGCCATGTTTTTATTACAGCAAAAAAATTGACTACGGAAAAATATAACACATAATGGCTATCATCTTGGGATCATGTAAGCTATTTCGAGCATGTGGCCTGCCTTGGATCTGCAGAAGGAAGGGTGGCCAAGGGGAGCTGAGTGGTAGGGGCCGAGCCGATGGAGCCATACGGCTCTTAAAGTTTTCTTCAGAATCTGAATATTGATTTACACTGGAGGAATCCGATGAGCTAGACGGCTCTTTATTTTCACAGATGTCAAGTAGGGGCGGGTCAGAACGTTACAACAATAGTACAATAACACGATAGGGGTGCACGATATAGGAAAGGTAAACAAATCACTTTAAAAATATATAGACAAATAAAACTAAACTATATATTTATTTTCTTACCAGGTAAAGCCCACTGAGCTATTAGCTTCTTCTTCAGAAGCGACCTGGCCACAAATGATAGTTCTAGATTTGAAGCTTTCGTGACTGCAAGGTATCATCTTCTTAGGTTTTTTCGGTAAAGTCACGTAGAAAGTAAAATAAAATAAAAACAAAAATCACGACGTTTCGGAGGCAACACAAGTCTCCGTCATCAGGTGGGACCGTCACAGCCAGATTAGCTGTATCAAGTGATACGCCCCCCCTCCCTCCCGATACGTTCCTTTCATTGGCTATCATAGTCTGATGAGCTCCCCCCTCCCTCTCCCTCCCCCCTCAACTCGCTTTTAAGGGATTACATCTTGAATCATTGCCTCACTTGATACAGCTAATCTGGCTGTGACGGTCCCACCTGATGACGGAGACTTGTGTTGCCTCCGAAACGTCGTGATTTTTGTTTTTATTTTATTTTACTTTCTACGTGACTTTACCGAAAAAACCTAAGAAGAACACAAATGATAGCTCAACGAAGTGGCTTATCATGAAGAAATTTATAGCAGCAAAATAATGGTCGATTCTCCATTGGCCGTGGAAACGCAGCATTGGTGGAGCCTCTCACAAGGAAGTGAATTCGTCTGCCCGCTTAACGAGCAATAAGATGTCATGCATCTCTATTGGCAGCCCTGAGCCTGTGTGGACATCCGACAGTCCCTTGATCGAATAACGACTGTGGACTTCCCACAAAATGATTTCGATTTAAAGCTTTCGTGACTGCAGGGATTCATCTTCTTGGTTCTTTCGGTAAAGTCACGTAGAAGGGAAGTAATAAAATAATAAAAATAAAACATAATAAAACAATTCTCACGACGTTTCGGCCACAACGCAAGCAGCCGTCCTCAGGCGAAGAATGAGAACATTATCAAGCTTGATAAAAGCTTTCGTGACTGCAAGGTATCATCTTCTTAGGCCAAACAGAATGAGAACATTATCAAGCTTGATAATGTTCTCATTCTTCGCCTGAGGACGGCTGCTTGCGTTGTGGCCGAAACGTCGTGAGAATTGTTTTATTATGTTTTATTTTTATTATTTTATTACTTCCCTTCTACGTGACTTTACCGAAAGAACCAAGAAGATGATTCCCACAAAATGGTATATATTTCATTGACCCGAGGGAGATGATGGGCTGAGTCAACCCAAGACTGGGTTTTGATATTGTTGGCCACCAGGCCAGGAAAATCACACCAGCTATAGTGTTAATCATATTAATCATCTGCATGCATGGCTGCTGTGTTAATGAAGGTCATGAAAAAGACAATGGTCCTCAGACGTGGAGCAATATGCATTTCTAAGTGTGTGTTTATATGTGGAGCCAAAATTCAATGTCTCTATCGATTGGGAAGCATTTGACTCACAGTGTGGTGTCACAAACCTGTGGCCAAAACTCATAAATCAGGTGTGGCTGGGATCATGCTGGGATGATCCCGTGGCGTTACCGTGGTCGCCACGGTGGCGAGATGTTAACTGCCTCGCTTGGTATGCAGGAGATCGTGGGTTCAATCCCGACCCTGACAACTGTATATTTGGAGTTTGCATGCTCTCCCCGTGGTCACGTGGATTTTTCTACGGCTCCTCCGGTTTTTACCTCCACATTTACAAACGTGCGTTTAGAGTATTTCGCTGCTAGAAATGTCCACGTGATAAGCCACTTCGCTGAGCTATCATTTGTGGCCAGGTCGCTTCTGAAAAAGAGCTACACAGCTCAGTGGGTTTTACCTGGTAAAGTGAAAAAATATGCGTAAACCAGTCACATGCTAGCAGTAGATTAAGTAGCATCATGATCACTCTGCACTGGCTTTTGAGTGTCGTTCCCCTCGTGCATGTGGGTGTTCTGTGGGCACTCTGGGCTTACATGCCACATGGAGAACGCTCCTGTAAGGAATTGGCCAAACATAAAAAATGAGGACCTCGTTTTGAAATAGATTCATGAGACTTAAGTAATAAAAATAAAACATAATAAAATATATTGTATTTTATTACGTGTTATTTTTATTATTTCCCTTCTACGTGACTTTACCGAAATAACCAAGAAGATGAGTCCCTGCAGTCACGAAAGCTTTAAATCGAAAAATTAGACTTAAGTAGTGAGGTCTTCCTGAGTAACTACAACATAACTCAAAAACAATCAAATCAATGCCCACAAAGGTGTTTCTGTTCCCCTTAATGAAATGTCTGATTCTGTCGACCCTGATTGAAAAGCATGGCCTTCGTGTACACTCGAGGCAAGTTCCTCCTGTCTGCTGATGGACCTCAGGAATCCTCTCGTCTGCCATTCTATGGACATGACAAATTCGTATTGTTACTCTAAGTGGTGTCTGTCCATTGCAAGCATGTATGTTGGGGTGGGGAGGGGAGAAACCTGTGAATTATGGCCGAGTCTCCGTTAAGGACACATTATAGGAATTTCCACAGCTTTTAAAGGCCAACGTGCGTACATGCACACGCATAGATTTGGGAGCAAGTTGTGTGTACGTTCCGTAAGAGGGGCGGTGGTGTAGCACTCAGCGTGCTGTGCATCTCGCCGACGTGTTGTCGGGTAATTTCTGCGTGTGGCTCGGCACAATAAACCCATCACATGTCGCATGTACGTGGTTTATTTTCGTATATTTGAAATTTTCCAGCGATGAGGAAAACATGTAAGAATACAGTGGGACGAAGGGTACGATGAAAATTCTCTCTGGAGCAGGAAATAAATCATCTGCAGTGCTGGGTGAGAGAGGCCAACTCAAGTGACTCCAGATAAAGCTCAGGGGTATGGTACTCTGCTGGCTGTGAGAGATTCGGAATCACGTTTCTTCACTTAACGACAATGTCTCAAGACCACACCATTGGCATATAATCAGAAGTAAAATAATACTGGGTTACCAATCCCAAATGAAGTTAAATTCAAAGCGTCCCACCACTCAAACGGGCAAGGAGACGGTGCTCAACTTGTCCTCTCCAATGTTTATTGAGGTTGTTTGCTCGGCACGATGTCCGACGTTACGCTCCACGTGCTGGGAGCTTTTTCGAGAATCTTCTTCAGGAAGTTCCCATCACGTGGAGCAAAACGTCTGGCGTCGTGTCAAGCAACACGCGGCATGACCCGAATAACAGAGCGCCACAGCGCAAACCATGAAAACCTGCACAGTCGCAGTATTGCCGTGGTACAATTTTGGTGACGCAGACGATTGGATTTCTGATCGTGCACAATACATAACGCCAAGCGGCACGTTGTGTTTCACCGCCCCGAGGTCAATGGGGCCTGACAGTGTCCATTGTGCTGGGTTTTGGGCCACATCGGCGCACGACGACAAAAAACGGTCCACGGCTCAGCCCCCTGCCTCTACCAACCCGCACTGACCAGCGTGGTGAAGTATGGTCAAACAACGCCCATGACCGACACGTTGTGTAGAAGCCTTCATTCGTATTATTTTATTTGGGATCTCCGCTTAAAGTTATTGCAGCATCGCACGGTTCAGATGCGCTCCTGTGGCCGTCTGTGATGCTTTTCCTTCCGATATTAGGAAGAAACTGGAGCTTTTGAATCAACACTTTTAAATCTAGATTGAAAACTCATTACTTGAGAAGTGCTTTTAGTGTTTAGTTTGTTTGTCCTTCCCCCGCACCTCCAATTAGCACGGTTGGCTACGTACGGTGTGAAAGAAATTCAACATACGTATGTGCGTTTCTTCCCTGTGGTTGTCGCTGGCCCAAAGGGAGGACTTAAAGGGTCAACTGAAGGCAACGAATGTCTGTGGAATGAGTGAGGCTGAAGGATCGATATTGATCCATTCTAAAAGGCCAAATGGTCTAGGGGCCTAGAGTGCTACCTGCAACATCCGTGGCTTGTCACTTTAAGCCTGCATATTGGTCCAACTGATAATGCGTTTCAAGATAATGTGTTTCTGAAAGCACACTGTCTGCTCGATTGTTAAATCAAAGCGCCCGCAAGAAGGGCCATTGTGTCCAGCTGTCTTTGCCAAATTAATCATGTGTCAGATTTTTTTTGTTTTACAAATGGATGATACTCTGTACAACACAGCAAACTTGTAAATTCACAATCACGTGGACAAAGAAACACATATGCATACGATTTAAAGCTTTCGTGACTGCAGGGATTCATCTTCTTGGTCTTTTCGGTAAAGTCACGTAGAAGGGAAATAATAAAATAATGAAAATAAAACATAATAAAATACAATTCTCACGACGTTTCGGCCACAACGCAAGCAGCCGTCCTCAGGTGAAGAACAGGTCTGTCGGAAAGAATTCAGACGCTGTGTTTCCAACAGACCTGTTCTTCACCTGAGGACGGCTGCTTGCGTTGTGGCCGAAACGTCGTGAGAATTGTATTTTATTATGTTTATTATTTTTATTATTTTATTATTTCCCTTCTACGTGACTTTACCGAAAGAACCAAGAAGACATATGCATACGTACGGTGCGAAATAAGTTTAACATACGTACGTATGGAAAAAACACACACGTCAAGAAGAAGTGGTTGTTTGACCGTATACCCGCACGTAATTGCACTCACAAATATACACACACCCCTACACAAACACTCTCGTATATATGGACGCCCACGTAAGTAAACTCATGGCTATGGGCACACACATATACACTCACTGACATATAACAGGATATCCCCGAACCCTCAATTGGCCTCTCCTCTCACAATTGGGCAGTGACGTGGCCCAGTAGAAGTACATTTGCCACTTGTTGAAGATGGTGTGCAGTTTGAATTCGATAGGACGCCCTGGTTAATGCTGCGGGTGTATTAACCATAACATACGCTCTGCCTGTTTCAGAGCGAAGAGTATGATAATGGTGTGCCACTCTCCACGGTCTAAATGTGCCACATTTGAAAGATTCGAAAATAACTTTATCAGGAAACGCAGAAATCTTTGCTCCCTCGGGACCCACCTAAAAAAGAGTCCTGGGACTCAACGAGGCTCTCCTGAGACATAAACACAACAGAGGTAACCATTCACGTATCAGCCCTGGCAATAGCCACCCTTGATGCACACCTACTCGGCTGCCAGACTCTTCATTCAGATGCAGTCAAATTGTTGACCCACTCCCTCTGGACCTCTGTTCTGACTTAGGAATTCTCACAAACCTGCCGCCAGGGTCCAAGGAGGAAGACTAAGAAGTTCTGCCCCTCGACCAGCCAAGCAAACAAACATCTCCAATGCCCATCTGAAGCCAGCCACCATGCTGTTAAACACACAACTATTAATTAATCACTCTTCACTGTATCAACATTATACGCTAATTTTTAGTTGTACATGCACGCACAGCTGCGTCTGATTAAAGGCTCGCCTTGAATAACTGAAGGTAGGACCTTACAAGTCACCATGTCCAGATGACCTTAACGCTGCCACTGCGTTCGCAACGGGCCTTCTTCTTAGCGTGTTGCCGCGTGCGTGACTGCATAACTACTATGGTCATTTGACGGAATGCACTCTGAGTGCTTGATTCACAATTTAGGAGAGGGGTGGGCGGCGGCGCGGGGCGGTGACTCAGCCTCCCTGTGCCTCGTCAGTAAAATGAGAAGCAGTTTGAGAGTCGTCAATATTAGTCACCCTGTGTGTGTACGGATGGGTTCCGATGGAGCAACTCGGATTTCCACGACTGGCTCAGGGTCTAGATGATGAGAATTAAGCAGAACCAGCACGGCGAGGTTTGCACAAAGGACCAGACTTTAATTTTGATATGACAAGTGGTTCAAAAGAGTGAACCATTAAAATATGGTTTGAAATGCAATTTTAAACGATATCTTACGGGTCGACATAAGTGCAAGCATTTGAAATGTTCTTTACAAACAGTTTGCAATGAGTTATGTATTGTATGTTTATTTATTTTACGTTTCAACAGAATTTATTTTGAATGCTTCTCCACCCCCACCCAAAAAAAATTCCAAGTATGCCTTCACCTAGAATCTGTCATAACAGCGCTCGATCTTTCATGTTTATAATTGAGTTGTGCATTCGTCATGGTTTGACAATGTGTACAAAGAAAGTAAAAATTTTTTTACGAACCCACTAAAAATGAAATCCTTATTTTGCCGTTTGAAGTGCGAACCCTCATTTTGTTTTTAAAGGCCAGGACACGGGGCCCCTCTCTTACCAGTGAGGACGCTTCCTTTCACATTCCCATTGCGAAGGTCGGAGCCCTGTAAACACAGAAGAAGCAACAACAACAACAAATATGCATTACAGCAACGTGGAACCAAATGCAATGCTTAGGTCATGGGTCGGTACGTGCTATCAACAGGACAATCAAACAGGCAAATGTGTTCAGTGGCACACCTTCAAAAATAATGCAATGCAGGGATGCAATTAAAATGAAAATAGCTGGGAAAAAATATTACACACACACAGTAAAAGATTGCGCGAATTGTCGGTGGGGATCCCTTTGATTAAATAAATATGTTATTCACGCGGCAAGCGAAATCAATATTGCGTGTAATTATACGGAAAACGCGAAATACAGTGGCATCATTTCACTGGCCCGTCGCGATTTCGTTTTCTGTCTGGGTGCAACTCCCCAAAGGGATCACAACGAACCCATCCACGGCCATAATCGTACGGCAAGATGAATGAGCATGACATTTCCAGGTGTAAACCAACAAGACAATGCTTGACAGCGCCTCGCTCCGAGAATGATGATGTAACTAGAATTTACAAATGGATACGCGCAGTCACACCCATGCACACACAAAAAAAGATTCCTTGTTCAGCCTCACTGGCTTAAGGGGCAATTTCTATAAGCGCTTGCCCCTAAAGGCGAGTACGATACACGAGGGGGTGATGTGGTCAGCATCACTCCCCACACTCATGTATGTCTTTGTCTCTGAAGTGCTGATGTTTACACACCACACCGCACACTCCTCCGAGGCTAAGCAGACGGACACGTGCACGCGCACGCAGGCTCACGCAGCGCTGCCGAGTCGTGATCATCCCGCCGTGATCATGCCACCGCTGGATTAAGGCCTCGTTCACAAATTCCATCGCCATCTCTCACGGCATCACGACGCAACATTCCAACCGGCTGCCACGCATCAGCTGACTTCATCGCTCCATCTCCCTGACAGACGTCCCCTCGGACGCGTTCCGTTCCTTGGTTTCCTCCGCGCTATTGTCCTTGACCATCGACCATGACGGCTTCTAGGAATACGGGGATGCTGTGTTTAGTTCTGAGTGATCACTGTGAGCCATCATCTATCCACTGCCAAACGAAGGCCTCTACGCCATCCCATGCAATCCTCTCCTGAGCATGAGCTGATCTCATCGCTCCGTCAGCTCGGTGGGCATCCTCTGGGGCACTTTTACTCCACTTTGGCTGCTATTCCAGCACCAGTTTCGTCCATCGACCGTCATGATTTTCGGGCGATGCGTTTTGATCCCCCAGTCTAACTTACTTTTCTTAACGGCAGGAAAATGATGCCTTAAGTAAACCCGCGGTATGTTTCCTAATCCCAGTGATCCTCTCTCTGTCTCTCAATGCAATTCCAAGCACGTGTCCATCCATGTGCTTCTTTGCACGCTTGTCAGCCATTGTTCCATTTCCTTTGTCAATGAGCTACGATGCGGGTAGCAGAGGGGAGTGCTGCAAAATCTGTTGTTGTACTGTACTCGAGGCTTCCTCAGCTATGCTCTCTACCTTCACTCACTCGCACTGAGCTGGGTGATGAAGTATGGTCAAAAGACCACCGAAACCTCACAGCATGGGGAGGCCCTAATTCCAAATGACATTGACAAAACAGCTGAACCTGTATAGATGTTAACCTAGCCAAGGAGCTCTGTGAACGGAGTCAGTGTGACTAATGCTGTATGTATGTACGTTGAACTTCTTTCGCACCGTACGTCACCAACCGCGCCACTCGTTAGGCGCTCATAATGTTGAGCACGCAGAGATCCTGGTCGGGCATTGGACTCATCCTTATTGGGGGGGGGGAGGCCAATAAACGAAGTTTCACTCTCTGAGACAACGACGGTGGTCATCCTATTGAGAAACTGTCAAAGGAGTTGCGTGATTTCTACCACCGGCTCATGAGCTGCCAGTAGGGAAGAGTGTTGTGCCTATTCTCGCTTCGGCGGGGGAGACGCCGACTTTTGGCTAAACCTGGCAAGTATTTTAATGGCATCGCAAAAAGCCAAAATGAGAATGGGTTCTATGGAGCAGAGTTTCCTGCCCCTGACCCTGACCCGAGTGGGCTTCTGTAACCAACGACTATTACACATCACACGTTCAAGCAGTGGGAACACGACTGCTAAGCCTACTGTGTTTCCAGAAGCTCACACGCATGGAAAAGTTTCGTGTTAACATTATGAGCCAACTACAAAGGCCGTAAAACAAAGCTTACCCTTGGTGCCCTGGGCTTAAATGAACGGAAAAGTTTGGCTCTTTACTTTACATGTGAATTCCAGTGGCTGGGGGAAAGAAACAAAATATGAAGCACTGATGTTTTGTGTAAAAGTAATACAGAACAAATAAATATGAACTCCAACACTTGCAGCGAAATACAACCACGCGTACACGCTAACGGGATCTAGACCTGTGCGGGTTAGTCACTTACGCGTATTAGCTCGTTACTATCAGTGTTGAAAGCATCACCCCCAATTTTTTTTTTGGGTGGGGGGAACATGTGCTTCTTTAACTCTTTTCGCTCCACTTTCTTTGACGTCAGACGTTACTGAACCACACATATACACACGCCAGCAAGGTAGTCTTGCTGGCATATGTCTTGAAGGAAATTTCGTCAACAGCGAACAAGACGCAGGTGGCGGTGAAAATTGGTTGCTCGAAAACGGTCGCACAAACATTGCCGAAAATATCCTGTAAGTGAATCGCGGTCCGGATGAGAGACTGAACGAGTCCGAAGACGCATCTAAAGTGGCGGAGTATCGAGTGGGCACCGGAGCTCACGCTGTTGGTGAAAGGGGTTAAGACAATTAAGGAAAATGTAAGCACATGTTCAGTAACAGTGCAGTGTGCTTCTGAGTCTCCTGACGTTAATTAGAGCGGAATGGCAGAGGGTTTCTAATTGGAAGGAAACTTACAACGCTCGGCAGACATCTGTATATAACAGCTGTCTGCAAATAAGAATAGGTGAATGAGAGTTGAGTGCAAAGCTTCAATTTAAAGAAATATGAGCCGACTTTGCAAAATGAATAATTTATTTGCGTAAGCTAAATACTGAAGTTAATCTAATCCCATTTTACATTTGTGTATAATTTGAGCCTACGTGAGATATGTCAGTGTTTAAAATTTTAGACTTTTGGCTGAGCACTGAGCCATTAGTTTAAATCATTCTAAAGAGCAAAAATGGGAGCTGACCTTTCGTGGATAACGAGTTGCTCACAAATGAGAAAACCTAAATGTCTTTGTTAAGTTAGAGTGACAACAGATTCAAAACATTGCGAAAAAGTATTTCATTTCCAAAGGCATCTGATTCTATCAATAAGCAAATGTCACACAGTGTAACTATTAAACTTAACCTCGAGAAAACATGCATTGATTATCATTTTACAAACATAATATCTGTGCAATAGTTGACGGAATCGGTTTTTCATATGTTTGGTCTGAAGCAAAGTGTTGGATTTTCCACATTCCTTGGGCAAGTCCTGATTTCTGCACACGGTGTGCACTGGCTTACCTGTGACCAAAAGGTGCAGCTTCATCAGGTGGTGCGCATTTTATACACCACGAAGTGATGATGGGTCGAATTATCCATCATCGCGATTTGAACTCGCTACCTTATCGATGGGATTATTAGTAGTCTGCCACCTGATAATATAGACCGACGATCGAAATTACAATCCTGCTATACACACAGTGTTTGTAAAAAAAACACGCAATAACTGCCAGTCCTTTGTCAATCCACTGGTGGATGAAGGGCTTCCCAAGCTGTGCCTGTGCGGGTTGACGAATGTGGGGGGCCAGGATCAGTCCATATAGCCGTGACCTGAAATCGAAGTCAGGTGTCTGGGTTCATAATGCAGTGCGCTACTCACAGCACCACCTCTCCCCCCTATGAATTGTATCCGCGTAAACATACACAAATACACGGCCATACGCGTGAGAACACGAGTTTTAGAAGAATGACTTTCAGCTTAAATATAAACTGAACAAAAACAAGTGAAAGCATACGCTGGTTAATACACTTGAGACAACACTGGTGATACATTTATACAGATTATACAAGGTATGGAGTCTCTGTATAGCACTGTTCGAGTGTGATGGAGGCACACTGCGAGTGGCTTTCCCCCCTTACGTGTTTATCCATTACATAACGTACGAAGGCACCGCTGGTAATTTTCACCTCATTTCCCTCGACTCTCTGCCTCGGAACGATCTTACATTGCTGCACGGACCTCGCGAGTGGCAAACGCAAATGCACAGGCACCGGCCGGCACGAGCCAAACGGGCAAACGTGCGCACGATCGTGCAGAGGGCAAAAGTCTGACCATTGCGACGTGCGGTTTAATCCTTCGCTTCGCCGGCGCGGAAGTGCAACATCTTGCTCGCCCCGGAGCGAAGATTAATAAGCTTGTGTCTCAGCAGGAAATGTGTGGTGAGATGTATTTTTTGCTGTTGTCGCGTTAATGCCGCTGTCGGTACGTTGCCTGCACGCAAACTTCCCACCGTCATTTCTGCCAACCGTCGGGAGGAGGCCACGGACGAAAAACGCGTGTTTGCGTCGTGTTGTTTAGTGAAGACAAAATGCCTCCCCCATCCTTAATGGACGGGCGAGATGTTGTTCACCACCGCTGGCAGCCCCGAGCAGCCCCGAGGAGGCTTCGGAAATTTCTCGCATTCTGATGGTTGGGAAGCAAAATGGGCACAGGATGAACGTTGCTGATTTGACGTTGCCGATTTGACGTTGCCGATTTGGCGCGCCCCCACTGGGCATCTGCGAGAAAGAGCTTCAAACCTCGTCAGGTTCCTCCAGTCGAAATAAAGATTTTGATTCTGAAATAAAGATTCCATGCCCCAGGTTTCTCTGTCTCTCATTGTAATCCAATCGTGCATATTTTCATGCTTTGATATATAAAAAAAAAATGTTATGCTTTTTATTCAATTTTCTTTGTCAGTGTCCGTGTGTCTGGTCGTCACAGCAGGATAATATACAATTATTGAGAACGTGACTTTTCCTGCTTTTCATTAAAACGTGCAATCTCTGGAAAAGCACTCCATCCTAATTGTGTTTGTCTCATCATTTCATCACTTTGGGAATGATTCACCTTCAATCATCGACGTATGTATACAAATCGCATATGTGTACATGTTTTGCCGTGTTGTGTTTTTCCAATTGTCTCGCTCCAACAATAATTTTTTGTTCAGAAAACTATTTGTGCATGACTGTGTTTTTTTTTACATTTGCTATTCACAGCAACTTTAGAAAATATTTAACGAAAATTGTAATTAAAGCCAAAACATTAAGCGGGAAGAGTCTGAGCTTCATCAAATATTTTGGCAACATAGTTATTATACAAAACCAATGGAAGTTAACATACGGGGAAAAGAAAAATTCAAGATGAACATTCATATGGATGAGGGTCCGTGTACATGTCTAGTGACATCGCGGGATGTCAACGTGTAGTGCCAGCCCTAGAGAGGCACGGCGTGCGGTGTAACAACATCGCGGATACCACAAGGGTGTGAGTGCATACCGGCCCTAGAGGGGCCCAGTGAGCGTTGATTGATAGCGCTGGATGGCACCACGCTTGGCATGTAGTGCCAATCCTACAGGACAGGGTGTGTGAGTGCCGAAGGATGGGGTTACTAAAGGCCATGGCACTCTGGTTGACCCAGGAGGACACGTGACCAGTTAAGTCTACAAAGGGGCCCCAAGTGGGGGCTAGGGGTGGTCACGTGGTTGGGATCCAGATCCTTCCCAAGGATTCTAGAAGGTGGTCGTGGCTAAGGGTGGAGCCGGCCACGCTCCAGAGAATATAAGCCAGGTCCCGAGAGGGACCAGGGTTGTTCATCCTGGAAGAAACTCTTCCTCTACGTTCTCCGTTCAACGAGTCTCCAACACGTGGATCTGGACCCGAGCTGTTGGTCCCGGTCCATAGTAGCAGTTACGATGTAATTAGTGGAGTTAGCCTGGTGCTCACTACCATCGGTTGTTATTCTGTGATGGGGAAAGTTACCCCGTGTGTTGGAGTTTAATAAATGTTTTGCCTCCAAGTCTACATCTGCAACTCAGTTGAACTCACTACACATGTAGTGACATTGAGTAAGTCACTGTAGCGCGTGCCGCTGGGAGATTGGTAGACAATGGAATTAGGGGTAACAGCCCGTTCTACCAGCTGGACCTGTGGGCAAGGCACGGAGCCCTCTGGGGGATCCAAATGGGTGCGAGGTCGAGGGCGGAGCCTGGCCACGCTGGGCAGGATAAAAGGGCGAGCTCCGACTCACAGTCGGGGCTGCTGCGATCTGGAGTGGAACTCGTCGTGCCGTCGTCGTCGTGATCTTTGCCCTCTTCAAGCTGTGGGTCTGGCAGCTTATTGGCTGTCCCGACCCGGTGTGTAGTTATCCCCTAAGGCTGTGAAGGCCGGAATAACAAAGAGAGTACCTCCGACTCGTGTTTGTGTATTAGCACACTACACGTGTATCATGCACAATTTACATTTGAAACGACTGCCTCTGTTAACAGAGGGCTTCATGATAGCTCTGGAAGTGCTGTATCATAGGTTGGATGATAGGGGAGCCGCGGTGGCAAGATGTTAAATCCCTCGCCTGGTATACGGGAGGTCGTGGGTTCGTTCCTGACCCAGAAGCCTCTATATATTTCGTGTTTGCATGTTCTCCCTGTGGCCGCGTGAATTTTTCTACGGTTCCTTTGGTTGTTCCCTCCACATTAAGAAACATGTGTTTAAGAGTATTCAGTTGCTATAAATGTTCATGTGATAAGCCACTTTGTTCAGCTATCATTTGTGGCCAGGGCGCTTCTAAAAAAATATCTATATAGTTCAGTGGGTCTTACCTCATTAAAAAAAGTTTAAATAGTTTATTTGGCAGAAAAATAAAGCAATTGTGCCTAATCACCAACAGCGCTTGCAATGCTGCCCAAGCGAGCATGAACGGATATGGCAGAGTGCATGCCATATCACGCAATACTCGCGGCAGCGGTGAAAAAAGCAACAGGCACTTCACAACGATTGTCTCTACGCAGTTGCAAACTCCGAGTTGAAACACGTGACCAATATTTACCGTAACGAAATACTCAAGCCAGCAGGGATGAGTCAATCTTGGGTTTCAGCCAGGGAATCGAACCTAAGACTGCACCATATTTCATGCAGAGTGCATTCAATAGTTATCCAAATCACCGATAACCACATGCGAAAATATGCTATTAATAGGGCCTTCTAATTAATCTGTCTCTGGCCAGTACCGATGGGTGTATTTGTGTAACAGCAACATTATTCAATGAGCCCGGAGAGGATCCTGTACCTTGGGGATGCAACACAAATGGGTAAGGTAACAGGAGTAAGGGAAGAAAGGAAATGAGGTGGACAGACGAAGTGGATGAGGTCTAGCAGAGGAAGGATTGAGACTGAGTGAAGCAGTAATACTGGCTAAAGAAAGGGAACCATGGCAGCAAATCTGTTCAGCCCTATCGTCGCTAATGAACTGACAGAAGTGACACATCGATCATGACGATGACAACGATGATAATGAGTATCCTTGATCCGTGTGATTGACTACGGTTGCTCCTGTAGCGGCTTATCTTAATACCGGATGATTGTCAGTTCAAATTCATGCCGGGGTCACCTGAGCCCATCATCTAAAGTGGCTGTAATGTGCAGCCATCGGCTTCCGTCACAAGCATATGTGATTAACACACATTACGATAATGCTGTGGCATGGAACTAACAAGTCAAAGCTCAGATTAGCATGTGGTGGTGATTATCTCAGCCGTTGGCCGTGATCCAGCGGCGAATATTCCACATGTCAACGACCCAACACGAACAGACAGCAATAGATCTATGGCTAATTTGTGTGTTTTTGAAAGTGATATGCTATAGGCAGTAATTTACAACTAGAGCCACGCTACATTTATCATGCTATGGAACGTCTAGTGAGACGGTGCTATTGGGTAAGATCGGTTCAACTCAAAATTGTAAGATCGTGAGATAATATCGATAGGGTTCTAAAAAAATGTTTACGGAGTGATTGGCTCCATTAATTAATTCATCACGCATAGCAACATGGAACTTTTCTGCGATGTCTCAGCGGCACTCAGCAATCATTCGATCAACGGATATTATTATTAAAAAAGCCCAACTCCATCTCAGGCGCTCGGTTTAACAAATTCATCAGAGGGCAGTTTTGCATGTGGGAGTAAATCAGAGTGCCTCTATAATACCCTCCCACGTGACATGACAACACTGGAGACATTCGTTTGGATAGGTCAGCAGCCGACTTGCTGTACTGCCGTCTACTGGCTACCTCATCATCCTGCAGGTTGGGACCTGCGGACGTGATGAGCGTCGGTGTTTATTTTTTGTTTGTTATCACGGTTGTTGAGCGCAGGGCCTAAAGGCCCAAAGATGGCAATCGGCCAGCAACAAACAGCACTCTTGAACGTGTAAGTCTGAGCAAGGTTATACGAACCTGGGGGAAAGAAAAGAGACGGTGAGAAGGAATTCCAACGTGCGGCAGCACGAGGAGAGCAGCAGAAAGCGAAGTGCTGTGAGCGGAGGTGTGGTGGTTGGATAGAGTGTGGATGAGATGAATCAGCCGACCTGGTGCTATGGCCTGAGCCCTCAACGTGGGTAGGGGAATCGCAGTGAATGGAAACCATGGTAGTAACTGTCGAAGAGTCATAAGGCAAGGTGGTGACTGACCAACAGTGATCTGGAGTGGCTGGAGTGAACCAATGAGTGGCTGAATCATCAATGGACCTGACTGCGACTATGTGGAATTCTGTCACCTACATCGAGGTAGGAACTGCAAGTTCCACCACAGATAATGAACAGCAGCAGGGTTCCAACTTTGGCCAAATTGACGATTTGTAATCCGATCTTAGGCATGACTTTTCCGAGCCGAAACAAAGCCCTGCGGGCACAAGAGAACCAAGCTTTCTTCGATGCCTCTTTAGCGAGATTGATAAAATAGCCATTCCGTGACAGGTCAGACGAGGTTGTTGTGAGTTTTATAGACGTAGGCTTTCGCGACCAATATCATCCATAATACAGGGTTTTTTTGGGTTAGATCGCGTAAATCTAAATGTGTATCATGCAACGAATTGGCATGTTCTGTTTACGCGATCTAACCCCCCAAAACAACCTATATTATGGAGGTTGTTGTGCCTAGCAGATTAGTCTTCTCGCTATGTAACCTCCAACCCTAACTCCCAAGTGATGGATTGCAGGCAGCAGTTTGCTTGTCGTTGGCCATATTAATAATGTGCCAGCAAAGTCGTTGATGGGGGCTTTTAACCACAAGAGAGACCCATAAGCTCGTAATGGACTGCAATTGTGGCATTAAAACTATTTTAAAAACAATTACAGACGGCATTCCAGTCGAGCTGTAACAACAACGTCTATCCTTGGGTATTCAAAAGTTGGTGCTTCTAATTTGTATTCGATGCTGAAGTAATTACTTTCTTATATGTTCGAGGATACAATAACATGTTTTCACTGTTATGCCCGCATTTTAAAGTGCACTGTTAATAATAGGCAATTAAAAACTTTACTTCCATGGAAATCAGTTGACTTGTCATGATATGCCACGAAAGTTGACCGAACCAGCAGGCTACTACAAAAACAATGGGGAAATTACTTCAATGTCTGTGTTGCCATATGGAATAATTATTCTTTACAATAAATGTGAATGTATTATTACATCGCAATTCCATTTTAAGAGAACATATTCATCATTTCAAGTGCCTGTATGTTTTTTATGTAAGTATGCATGTATGATCAACCTTGTTTTTTAGTGTGTGTCTTGACAAAATCAAACAAGACTGCATGGGGGAATTTCAACCGTATCCCCAGGCCTGGTAATATTGCAAGAGAGTTATATAAATATAAATAATCACTGCATATTTTCCAGCTCAAGGGGCTCATGATGGCTGCGTCAAAGCACCGAGCCAACGCCGCTGAGATTCTGGGTAAGAATATGGGCAGACATCAGAGATCAAACAGAGCTAGAAAAGTGCAGGGGGGTTCATATAGAAGCAGCCCGGTCACTAAATAATACGAATCTAGTGACATCGCGGGATGTCATTGTGTGGTGCCGGCCCTAGAGGGGCCCGGTGAGCGCTGATTGATAGAGCTGGATGGCACCACGCTCGGCGTGCATGCAGTGCCGGCCCCTACAGGATAGGGTGTGGGAGTGCCGGCCATGGGAATGGGGTTACTAAAGGCCATGGCACTCTGGTTGACCCCAGAGGACACGTGACCGGTTAAGTCTACACAGGGGCCCCAAGTGGGGGCTAGGGGTGGTCACGTGTCAGGGTCGAGATCCTGCTCGAGGATTCTGGAAGGTGGGCGTGGCCAAGGGCGGAGCCAGCCACGCCGCGGAGGAGATTAGCCGGGTCCCCGGGTCCCCCAAAGGGACCGGCGCTGTTGTTCATCCTGAAGGAACCTTCGTCTATGTTCTACGTCCTACAGAGTCTCCAACACGTGGACCGGGACCCAAGCTTGGGTGCGTTGTAGCTAGTTACCATGTAATTAGTGTAGTTAGCCTGGTGGTCACCACCATAGGTTGTTATTCTGTTAAGGGGCAGTTACCCCGTGTGTTGGTGTTAATAAATGTGTTGCCTCCAAAGAGTACGTCTGCGACTCAGTTGAACTCACTACACAAAGAACGTTTGTATAGATTTTGGATTTTTTTCAATTTAATTTGGAATTTTCCTACGCGACTTGCAGGTTCATGCACCAGGTTATCCTCAGTGGCATTTTGCAAAGTGCCAGTATTGGATGTGGACGGATGGATTGATTTAAGATTCGTGCCAGGTGTAAGCGACAAATTGCTACACAGATAAATTCAATGAGCCTCACCCAAGAATAACATAACACAACATAACACTGGTCAAAAAAAAATCTGGCCTGGACTTTTGCAGCTGTTTTAGACTAATTTCAGGGCGCTAATTCCAAATCTGATCTCAGATTTGCTCTATCACATCTCATTTTTATGCTATCGGAATACCCCATTTTCATTGATTTTACCCGAAATTAACTCTGTCACTTATGATTGCAAGTTGTTGCGAGTCAGTGACTGCTTTAGTGTTAATATATTGTGCTGTATTTTTAGGATAGTGTGTTTAAAATATCATTTTATGTAGATATCCACATTTATTTAATATTTTTCTTCTGCAGTATTTATTGACAATGCAATATTTGATATCTCAAAAACCTGATGTGATAGACAAAAACTGATGCCAGATTTGGAATCAGCACCCCAAAATTACATTAAAACCGTTGGAATACCTTATGCCAGAAAAAGTGTGTTGACCAGTGTAATAATATACCAAATATAAATGATAGCATTAAAATATAACAGCATCAATAGTAACATACAATGATAATACCAGCGTCATAGTAAAATCAGTATAACAGTTGAAAAACACATGATAATTAATATTTAGGATCGAAAAAAAAATTCGTAGAATAGCTCCACGTGTAATTTTAATAGTATTACATTCATACATTGATATTTGTCAGGACACAAACTGTAAACACAGCTGAATATGTGTACCTGGGGCAGTTATTGAAGCTAGGCTAAGATCAAAGTGATGAAAATGGGAGGAGGATAAGAGCTGGTATAAGAGTGATCTGGAAAGCCGAACGTGCCAATGTGTCTTCAGGAGAACGACTTTAATTAGTGCGCCCTACTTGATATGACATGGAATGAAAGCATGTAACTGTGATGAAGACCACTGAACAGAAGCTCATGAGTGCACAAAGACGTATGCAGAGGCACATGCCTGGGATTACACAGCGAGACAAAAAGTACAACACGTGGATTAGTGAAGATACCCAGGTTGATGACACCATCCAAACTGTTCAGAAAAAAATAGGTGGGGGGCTTAGAGCAGGTTGCGTCACTCGAAGAGATGATGGCCGGTTGGTGAGAATAAGAATGGTGTGGCAGCCAAAGGACGTAACTCATCCGAGGGCACATCCACTGTGAAGATGGAAAGATAAAATTGGGTAGTATGTTTATTGAACGTCCGCATCGTACATAAACAACCGTGCTAATCTGGGTTGTGGGGAATGACGATAAATTAAACATAAAAATCAGATGTAAAGAAATGAGCGTTCAATCTATAGCTCTATGAAGGAAGAGCATTCCAGACGGCCACAAAAGCACATCTGAAAGCACGCGATGCGGTGACCGCCATTGTTCGATGGCTAGCAGCCAAGAGGCACTGCTGCGAAGATGACCGCAGTTCGCGTGATGGTACGCCAGCCGTGACAATTGAATGATGAAATCGGCTCGTGTGCAGCTTCCAGTTGGATGGATACATTGCAGGACCATGAGAGATGGTGATGACTTTGGGAGGCCTTCATCCAGCAGTGGATGGATCATAGCTGATGATGATAATGAACAGTGACGCCCAGCAAAACCAGGCAGGTACAGCTGGGCACATAGACATCGAAGTGATGTTGAGACATTATCCCAAGTAGTAAACCAAAATCTGGCTCAGTTTGAAATATGTTCCAGGCAATGTTTGCAATTTTCCACAATATACTGGCAAAGCCCAGTCGGAACAAACATTAGTTATGTTACCATGAAAATACATTTGCAAGAATTGGCCTTTTGCATGTATTTTTAAGGCCAATGGAGACACCACAAGTGGATGAAGAGAAATATAATTTTCCCGATATTCACAAATAGGCACATAGGTCACAATGCCGTTATTTGATATTCTCTTCAATACATGACACGTAGAAGCCAGGCTCCGTGAAATTATGTACATGAACAAATCACATTGGCTAAACATTGTAATGCCAGTGCCATGAAGGCACAGCGGAAAGGTGGGCTCTGCGTTACATAAACTTACACCATTGGCAATGGACTGTTTACACATTAGTCCGGACCGGATGTGTTAATGCTGACCGACCAGGGCTGAAGCCTTGAGAAGCAGCAGTGGCAATGTTATAATCGACTGCCCAAGGGGAAACGGCTCCCATATGGTAGCAAGTAATGACAAGCTATGTGGGAAAACCTTTAAAAAAATGTTATTTTGACAACGGAGCAATAAAGAGAAAAGATGAAGTCAGCAAAAACCCCCAATCTGACTAGATAAATTCCAAAAACACCCTCACAAAACTATAAAGTACCTTAAAATTGACAGAAAATAACTTTTTCTCGTTAAATACACAAACCTCTTGGTTCAGCTCTGCAATTGCTCGCTCATGACACTACTGCCGGAAGGGCCCCTGCTAGAGGGAGCTCCAGAGAACGCCCTCTAGTGGATATTTGGCCTCATGCTAACCAGGCGTCTTGGAAGAGATGCGAGAACCCACACTTTAACCCCGCCGCACGCGACCTGCTTGCTGACCGACTGGCCGTGTTGTACCCGTTTGCGCTGCTGGATGGACACAGGCCATGGGAGGGGGTGAAGGAACCTTGCCCCTTGTTTCGACTGCCGCACCAAAGCCAGAGCGAACCAGCGACCCCCCGATTTGCAAGTCCAGTGTGCTTAAATTTCCACCACAGCAGCACCCCATCTCTCAAGTAGGGCCCTCCTGAAAAGGCATTGAGAACAAAAATGAAATCGTCTTGGATAAAAACGGGATGAGTGTTTATCTATATGGTCAGGGTGGTACTTTGGCAGAACATTCGAATCACGAGCTGAAGGTTGTTAGCTCCTATGCTGCAAAATGAGTGTCACTTTATGGGAAATCAACTGTAGAGTTTGCATGAAAATAGCTGTCCCTGACATGGGAATGTGGAATTTGCACAAGTGGGTCAGGGCCACCAACATAGATGGGCACTGCCCACGTTCCCTATTTGAAGTGGGACTGATTTTTTTTAAAGTGTAACCAGGTGCAAAAAAAAAGATAACAATATTTCTAACAACCAATATCACCAGCCATTCTCAATCCACTGCTGATGTTCTCTACATGCCAAATCCATTGCTTGTGGACCCAAATAACTACGTCCAATCCACCTCGCACACATGCCCTAATTTCATTTCATATCTCGTCCTATTTCATTCCTTTGCGTTTTCCTTCCATTGACCGTGATACCTCTGCTGGTTTTGTCCACTGATTTTCGTCATAGATCATAATGACACCTTCTGATCAAGGCCATTAATTTTTCATAAAGATTTAGTGAAAAACTGTAAATATTACCTCATATGGTGCAAATTCATCATCACCACGTAAGTCACATCGGGAGTAAAGAATCCAATGCCCAATATCGAATTATTATGCTTGATTTAATATATCAGCATTCCTTGTGGTCAACTTAAGCAATCTGGTCACGTGTCATTGTGGTTTGAGTTTTGGACTCGAAATCAGCAGGTTGCGAGTTCAAATCCACGTTGGGGTTCACCCAGCCGTCATGGAACATTAAAATGAGCATAACAGCTTGTTCGTAGGTCAATACTGGTCATTTTGGCTGCTACAAATGTACACATGACAAGCCACTTTGTCAAGCTTTCATTTGTGGCCAGGTAGGTCCGCACCTCCGATTAGCATGCTTTGCTATGCACGGTGCGAAAGAAGTTCAACATACGTGTACATACATAGGTCGCTTCTAAAAAATATCCGACAGCTCAGTGGGCCTTACCTGGTAAAAATGTTTCGATTTAAAGCTTTCGTGACTGCAGGGAAACATCTTCTTGGTTCTTTCGGTAAAGTCACGTCGAAGGGAAATAACAAAATAAAAATAAAAATCACATTTTTTTTTATTTTTTAATGTTTTATTTGTAATTATTTTATTATTTCCCTTCGACGTGACTTTACCGGAAGAACCAAGAAGATGGTAAAAATGTATAGTCATAGTTTATCTTACGTACAGACTGGTCCCCCACCGCTCTCAAGGGAACTTTCCACCGCTGGCTTGGGACAACAAAAATTGCTGTTGCCCCATGGCTCATTTCACCGTTTGACTTTTGAACGTATTGGAAATGTGTTTTCCCCCAGAAACAACGAGGCCTTTCCCTTTGGAAAGCCGTAGACATATGCGTCGATGAATACAGCACAAGAATAACGAGTCGGGTGCCTTAATAAAAGGTTAATGTGCGGCAAGTCAAAAAAATGGTCGTCCTATGGATAAACTCGCCCTCACCATTGCAATTTGTAATTTTCGCCAATGGCTCAGGTGGCTGTAAACGGGAAACGAGTGCCGTCCTCAAAACTCATTTGGGCAAGATCTTTTTTTAAAGGCTGACGACACCATTAGGGGTTAAGTGACATCGTCGGCATGAAGAGTTAACGGAGAACTTTCATAGGAACTTTTTCTTCTTTAACATAGGCAACGATTATTACAAAAATGTTAAGGCTCTAACAGACAGTGGGCTGTGATTACACGAACGTGTACATTTTCTCGACTTCAATAACTGACGTTATTACTTTCTGTTCACTTTCTTTGAAAAAAAGAAAAATCCACAATATTTATGGAAGTTCAAAATTGCAAACGCTCTGTTAACGTGGCAGGCATTGGTGCTGCTTATGTAATGCACTGTACGAACCGCAAAATTGTAACGGACAGAAATCTTTATGTGGCTTTGTGTTCTTAATCCTCAGACACACACGAAGAAGATGGGGGTAAAGAGTGAATAGGTTTATGGAATAGACAGATGACGGACAATATAATACGTTCTTTGACTGTACTGAAATAATTGTTTAAACCAGGTCAGAATTCAACAGACCCTGGGTTAGCAGAATTGTCTCGGCCTCGCTGTGCGCTGCGTTGCACCACTATCCGAGTAGTTACCCTCGCATTCAATAAACCTTCAGAGCCAGGGTGAACATCCGACTCCAATGTATTTAATTAATAGAATGAGGTGAAACTGATGGAAAAACACAGCACAAAATACAGCATCCGTTAATACTTGTGTAGTGGTGATACGCGCTGGGTGTATATGTCGTGTGCCAGCGCGTATGTACGGGTGTGTGTGTGGTGACGCGCGCTGACGGGGAGGAGCAGGCGTCAGTGCGCGGGTGGGGGTAGTGCTGCTGATTGGCTGTGTGCCGGTGACGCGCCCAGAGGGAGTGATCGGGTAGCAGCGCGGTGTGATTGGTCGGAGAGTGGAAACACGCGCTGAGCGGAACCGGATCGTGGGGATAGCGCGTGGGGATTGGGTAACGGAGGAGCGGTGCCGACGTTGAGGTCCGCATCCGCTCCGTCTCCCGGGAAGAAGGGGTATGTAAGGTGATGCACAGAGGAGCAAGGGGCAGAAGTGGAACCATCTAAGAATGAAGACGAAGGTGTAGAGATAGAGCCCGGAGAGGAGAGTAATGGAGAGTAGAAGAGAGTAAGGTATAGTGTGTAGCCAGCGAGATAGAACGGTCTACACAAGCTGAGTAATGTATAGTGTGTAGCCAGCGAGATAGAAAGGTCTACACGAGCTGAGCAATGTATAGTGTGTAGCCAGCGAGATAGAAAGGTCTACACGAGCTGAGTAATGTATAGTGTGTAGCCAGCGAGATAGAACGGTCTGCACGAGCCGAGTATGCATACGGTGTAGCCAGCGAGAGAGAACGGTCTGCACGAGCCGAGTGTGCATACGGTGTAGCCAGCGAGAGAGAACGGTCTGCACGAGCCGAGTATGCATACGGTGTAGCCAGCGGGAGAGAGGCAAAGTCTACACGAGGCGAGAGAGGAGAGTGTAGCAGAGGCGCAGAGTCTACACGAGGCGAGAGAGGAGTGTAGCCGAGGCGCGGAGTCTACACGAGGCACAGAGAGCCGGCAGCACAGAATCCTGAGTCAAGAGAAGTGCGGTGTGAAGAAGAGAGGCCACGCGTTGTATTGTTACAAGTCAAGATTTAATAAAAGAAGTGTGTTCCCGTCAAGGAGTTTCCTGCCGTCATTTTCCAATACTTCATCTGGCGTCAGAAGTGAAACGGGCTTCCAAGTATGGAGACGAGGAAGACCCGTAGGACCCACGGGATTGACCGCGATGAAGACCTGGACGACTCGGAGCCGCTGGTGGCGGGGGGTGAGGAAGAGGACTTGCCCACGCTGCAGGGTCCGTCGACGGCGCCGGCCGAGCGACCGGGGACAGACGCCGGGCTTCGTGAGGCGCACTCCCGACTGGCGGAGCTGCTGCTCGCCGCCGCGTCCATCTTGGCGGAGATCAGCTCGTCGGGAGGAGCGGGGACGGTGGGGGACATTTTACAAGGTCGCCCTGCAGATTCCCGCCAAAACGAATGGGGGATTCCCGCCATTGCGCCTGGGCCTGCTTTTGGCGGGAACGGCGAGCGCCACGTGGTGGTGGGTTCCCAAGCGCGCGCATCGACTTCATCAGCGCGCGAGGGGGTCCGCCATCTTACGTCTGCTGCTGGAGCCGCCATCTTAGACACCGACGGACAGGCGGAGAGGAACCACGAGGCGGATGACTTCATTTTTCAGCAGCGCCTGCCCACGTTGTCAGCCTTCAAGGCGGAAGGCGGAGACTGGGGCCAATTTCAGCGAAGGTTTTTGGCGCATCAAGAGATGTCAGCGTGGTCCGATGCTACGGCGCTGCGGGCATTGCCCGCCATGCTGGACGACGATGCGCTCGCGGCCTTCAGGGCTGCACGGAAGTCGGACCGCTCCACGCTGAAGGATGCGCTGGGTTTGTTGGCCAGGGTCTACGGGCCTCCCTCTACATGCCGCCATCAGTTCTACGCAAGACGGAAAGCGGCCACGGAGACCGCGCTGGCCTATCGCACGGCGTTGCTGGCTCTTGCTGATGCTGCGTTCCCTCGGATGGACGAGGAGGGCCAAGACGCGATGGTTTTGGAGCAGCTGCTCAAGTTGGCGCAGGACCTGGGGGTCCCTATCAACACAGCTGACGACATTGATATTTCTTCTTTGAGAGTCGCCACGAGTATTCAAGCGCACGAGGCCCTACAACGGAAGCAAGGCGTTGGTTGCAACGCTGCTGTCGTCGCAGCCCCGGGGTTGGTGGTCGCCGAACCCCAAGTCGTCAGCCCACGAGAGGAGGCGTTCGCCACGGGACGACCAGGGGACTGGAGGCCGGGGGCCCGGTCGCCTCTGCGATCGGGCCGAAAGTCGGAGCAACCAAGATCTACTCCGACCCTCGTCACGTGCTATAACTGCGGCCTCCGGGGCCACGTGGCGTCCGGGTGCCGCGCTCCGCGGCAGCGCGCCAGGGGAGCTCGGCTGGACGACGACCGAGAGCCCAAGTCATCTCTACAATCCCCGGCAAGTCGCGGCACCTCACACGCTCGGCCTGTTTATTCGGCACACATGGGACGCCGCGTTGCGGCGGAGGAGGGCCGGTTAAGGTTCGGGGATTCGGTTCGGCGAGGGGGGTTCGGCCGGGACCAGGGAGACATTGAATGGGCGGAATTGGGGCATAGAATTGTGGCTGCTTCGGCGGGTTCGTCCGTTGTTACGGGATCTATTGATGGGGTTGAGATTAGGGTGTTAGTGGACACGGGGGCATCGGCAACTATTATATCGGACCTCATTTATAATATTCTTCCAGTCCAATGTCGTCCGCTGCTTCCAGTGGATGTGCCATTTTACGCCGCTAATGGGGGATCGTTGGGCATTATCGGTCAGGTTAGGGCGTCCATTTGCATTGGAGATATCAAATTATCGGGACCCGTTTTCGTTTCGTCTTCCTTGGCAGTTCCGTGTCTTTTGGGCACTGACTTTTTGGCTAAAATGCCCATTAAAATTCTTATCGATCAACGATGCATTGAACTGCCATCGGGTCGCCGGATTTCATTTTTGACGGGCCCTACTGACATTCGGACGGCGTGCGCTACGATACAAGCGGTGGCGACGCAGACAGTGCAAGTGCCCCCGGGTTCACAGATGTTGATTCCCCTCCGGTTGCGAAAACCATGGGTGAGGGAGGCTTCGGGACAGAGTATGCTTTTGGGTCCTTCTAACAAGGCTGTCGGGGGTCTTGATTTATCGGTGGCTCACACTTTGGTGCGGGCTGACAGGGATCCGTTTGTGATGGTTTTGAACGCGGGGTCGCGACCAGCTGTCATCCCGCAGGGCACCGTGCTGGCTCACGCGGCGCAGGTTCCTGGGGATGATGGGTTGGTTGCGCAGGTGGGCTCGAGCCCCGCGCGGAACGTTGAGCCAAGGGAAGACCTTGAGTGGGTCCATTCGTTATGTGCCGCCTCGGACGATTTGTCGGCGGCGCAGTTGGGTGCGCTGCGCGAGTTGCTCATTGAATTCTCTGATGTATTCAGTAAACATAAGTATGACATTGGGTGCACGGATTTGTTGCACCATCACATTGAAACGGGCGATGCGGCGCCGGTCAGGCTAAATCCCTTCCGACTGAGTCCCGTGGAGAAGGAACATGTTCAGTCGGCTGTTAACGATATGCTAGAAGCCGATATTATTTCACCCTCCTCTAGCCCGTGGGGAGCGCCTATTGTGCTGGTTAAGAAGCAGGACGGGTCCCTGCGATTCTGCGTTGATTTCCGTCGCCTGAATAAGATCTCTGTGGCTGACGCGTATCCGCTCCCCAGGATGGATGAGTCCCTCGATGCATTGTCTGGTGCGCGATATTTTTCGACTCTTGATTTGTTATCGGGGTTTTGGCAGTTGCCGCTCGACGAAGAGTCGAAACCTAAGACAGCATTTCGGACTCCAGGGGGGCTGTTCCAGTTTAACCGGTTACCCATGGGACTTCACTCCTCTCCAGCGACGTTTCAGCGACTTATGGAGCTGGTTTTGTCGGGCTTGCAGTGGGATACATGCTTGATTTATATGGACGATGTCATTGTTTTCAGTAAAACGTTTGAGGAACACCTCCGGCGATTGAGAGGGGTGTTCTTGCGAATGCGATCGGCTAAGTTGAAATTTAAACCGGCCAAATGTCACCTCCTTCGTAGGTCCGTTAGATACTTGGGTCACATTGTCGATTCTTCGGGGATCTCCACCGATCCCGCGAAGACGGATTGTGTCGGTTCATGGCCGACACCTACGTCCGTTTCCGACGTGCGTAGTTTCATCGGGTTTGCTTCTTATTATCGGCGGTTCGTTGAGCACTTCGCCACTATTGCAAAACCCTTGCACGCTCTAACGGCGAAAGGAGTGAAGTTCAAATGGGGACCGGAGGAGGAGGCCGCGTTTCGCTCCCTCCGGGACGCCTTGGTGGGTGCCCCACCCTTGTGTTATCCCGATTTTGCCAGTCCCTTTTTGCTGGACACGGATGCTAGCAACACGGGCATTATGGGGGGTGCTATCCCAAGTCGTTGGGGGTGTCGAAAGAGTTGTCGCCTACGGTAGTAGGGTGTTGTCTCCGGCGGAGCAGCGCTACTGTGTCACCCGTCGCGAGCTGCTTGCCATTGTTTTTTTTGTGCAGCAGTTTAGGCCATATCTGTATGGTCGTCACTTTACAGTCCGAACGGACCACGCGGCGCTACAGTATTCATTGAGGGTCGCCCAGCCCTCGGGCCAGTTGTCGCGTTGGTTGGAAGTCCTCCAGGACTATCAGTTTACGACTACGTACCGTAAGGGGTTGCGACACACGAATGCCGATTGCTTGTCGCGGTTGTTGCCTTGTGATGAATGCGCGTGTTTGTCGGGATCGGCGCGCTGTAAACCGACGCTTGCGGGGGAGATAGGGGCACTGGCTGCGACAGCGGGCGCACCGAGTGGGGATGATTCCACTGCCTCTCAGGGTCGGGACTCGCTGCTCTCGCTGTCGCTCAGCGAATGGGGCCGCCTCCAGATGGCGGACAGCTCGCTGCTAGCATTGCGCCGCAAGGTTGGGGGTCCCGAGGGGGACCAGGAGCGTACCGGCTCCTATGTACTTGAGCGGGGCGTGTTATTAAAATGGGACAGTTTGTCCCGGCGGAACGCACTCGTGGTGCCTTCCGCTGTGAGGGGGAGGGTTGTCTTGGCGGCACACGAACGCCTCTTGCACTTGGGAGTTAACAAGACGCTTGCCCTGCTTCAGCGTGACTATTACTGGCCGGGAATGGGAAGTGATGTGGTGCATATTCTGAAGGGGTGCGTTGAGTGCGCCAGGCGTAAACCACCGGCCGTGGCAGCTAATCCACCGCTGCAATCTATTCAGGTCTCGCGTACCAACGAGCTCGTGGCACTCGATATTTTGGGGCCCTTCCCAGTCACGCCGAGAGGGAATAAATATTTGTTAGTGGGGGTCGAATACTTTACCCGATGGCCTATGGCGTGGCCTCTCGCTAACCAGTCGGCAGCGGCTGTGACGGATGCCTTCGTCCAGGGCTATGTCCTGGACAAGGGGGCTCCCGAACGCCGGCTGACCGACCAAGGTAAAAATTTTTCGAGTAAATTGTTGCAAGAGGTGTGCGATCTGTTGGGTACCAAGAAGGTGCGTACCTCCCCGTACCACCCGCAGACTGACGGGATGGTGGAGAGACTCCACAAAACCTTGACTTCCATGCTGTGCCAGCAGGTGTGCGAGGCACATGTAGATTGGGACCTGCAGGTCCCGGGAGTCCTTGCCGCGTATAGAATGGCCCCCCATGCAGCTACGGGGTTTTCCCCATTCTATTTGATGTACGGTCGGGAAGCTGACCCGCCAATAGAAACGCAACTTGGCCTGTCCGC
This sequence comes from Lampetra fluviatilis, assembly GCF_964198595.1. NCBI lineage: Eukaryota > Metazoa > Chordata > Hyperoartia > Petromyzontiformes > Petromyzontidae > Lampetra > Lampetra fluviatilis. The sequence goes on along the minus strand of NC_136278.1, from coordinate 10,669,957 downwards.
TCCACGAACTAATTCTAATTTGGCAGAACATATTAAGTTTAATATTCATAAGCTGACAGAGGCGAGGGAGGCCGCACGGCTTAATTCGCGGGCTCGCCAAATTGCTAATGAACGGTTGCGGGCACGGAAGGTGTCCATGCACGAATGGAAACCAGGTGACAGGGCCTGGCTGCATTGCCCTCAGGCACCCTTGGCTACGTCGCCTAAATTGTTGAGACCGTGGAGGGGACCCGTGGAGGTCGTGCGCGTTGCACGGCCCCAGTGCGTTCAGATAAAGTGGGGAAAGCGCCGGTGGTACGTTCACCCCTCCCGACTGAAACCGTTCTCGCCTCCATATGGCCTCCCCTTGTGTCGTGATGGCCGGGCGTGTGACGTGACCGGCGACCCAGAGGGGGAAATGTCTCTGCCTGATCCACACGTATTGTCGCCTGATCTGCTCCCAGGTGTCTCGGAACTGACAGCTGCCGATCACCGGCGGCCGGATCTCCGCGGCGGGGCCGGCCCTTTCAGGCCCGTTCCGCGCCGTCTGGAGCGGCCGGAACCGCCGGACGGTCGTCAGTGTCCCGCCCCATACGATGGACCAGCCAGACGGACTCGCGCCAGGTCGTGCTACTTTGCATGACCTGCCTCGTGAAGAGTCGGGGCAGCTGGAGCGCCTCGTCACTGCGTGTAGTCGCAGGGACGTGGGGCGCGTTCGTTTCGTATTTGCTCGTATCGTGTTATTGTTGACTTTTCGCGTTCATTGTCAATCTGTACATAGTTATTCTTGTTGTTGTTGTTGTTGTGTTATGTTACGGGGCACACTCGGGGGGTTATGGGGTTTTTTTTTGTTGGTTGTCGTTTTATCGTCGTGGTTGGTTGTTGTTAGCAGCCGGGCCGGCTGCGAGCTATGTGGGAGGGGGTGATGTAGTGGTGATACGCGCTGGGTGTATATGTCGTGTGCCAGCGCGTATGTACGGGTGTGTGTGTGGTGACGCGCGCTGACGGGGAGGAGCAGGCGTCAGTGCGCGGGTGGGGGTAGTGCTGCTGATTGGCTGTGTGCCGGTGACGCGCCCAGAGGGAGTGATCGGGTAGCAGCGCGGTGTGATTGGTCGGAGAGTGGAAACACGCGCTGAGCGGAACCGGATCGTGGGGATAGCGCGTGGGGATTGGGTAACGGAGGAGCGGTGCCGACGTTGAGGTCCGCATCCGCTCCGTCTCCCGGGAAGAAGGGGTATATAAGGTGATGCACAGAGGAGCAAGGGGCAGAAGTGGAACCATCTAAGAATGAAGACGAAGGTGTAGAGATAGAGCCCGGAGAGGAGAGTAATGGAGAGTAGAAGAGAGTAAGGTATAGTGTGTAGCCAGCGAGATAGAACGGTCTACACGAGCTGAGTAATGTATAGTGTGTAGCCAGCGAGATAGAAAGGTCTACACGAGCTGAGCAATGTATAGTGTGTAGCCAGCGAGATAGAAAGGTCTACACGAGCTGAGTAATGTATAGTGTGTAGCCAGCGAGATAGAACGGTCTGCACGAGCCGAGTATGCATACGGTGTAGCCAGCGAGAGAGAACGGTCTGCACGAGCCGAGTGTGCATACGGTGTAGCCAGCGAGAGAGAACGGTCTGCACGAGCCGAGTATGCATACGGTGTAGCCAGCGGGAGAGAGGCAAAGTCTACACGAGGCGAGAGAGGAGAGTGTAGCAGAGGCGCAGAGTCTACACGAGGCGAGAGAGGAGTGTAGCCGAGGCGCGGAGTCTACACGAGGCACAGAGAGCCGGCAGCACAGAATCCTGAGTCAAGAGAAGTGCGGTGTGAAGAAGAGAGGCCACGCGTTGTATTGTTACAAGTCAAGATTTAATAAAATAAGTGTGTTCCCGTCAAGGAGTTTCCTGCCGTCATTTTCCAATACTTCACTTGCAATATCGATACAAGGAATGAACACAAGGAGCATCATAACGTTGTCTTAGATAACATGAAACTCAACAATAAGTCCTGGATGGACCAGGCACCTACATTAACACTGAATAGCCATACAACAAGAGAATAAGCGACTGTGTTAAATAAGGTCACTTTGTGTAACCACCATACTGCTACATAAGTGGACTGACAAAACGGCTGTGAATTTTAAATCAGTCACTGGGTTATTATTAATGCAATGCAACTATTTTATAAAATATCTTACGTACAAATCCAAAGTCAAAGTGTCTTTCTGCTCAAACAAGCATTGAGACAGCGTTCCTATCCACTATTAGCATTAAGTCAGAAGTTAACACTCCACATTTCTATGGCAGGGCCAGTTGCTTTACCTGCCCATTGCCATTCACTTCCCACAAAGGGGAAGTTGTGATACAGGTGAATACTGTCGTCAGCAAACTTTCATTGTCACAATCTAGGGCGCAGGTGGGGAACCTTTCTTTCTGCCAAGGGCCATTTGGATATTTATAACATCATTCGCGGGCCATACAAAATTATCAACTTAAACATTAGCCCGTTAGATTTGGTCAAACATTTAATTAACTCACCCCTAATGTGATGGCTGGAACTGCTTCTCTTTGGTGAGGCGTGTGATGTTAGCTGGTGTTGATGATGTTGCTACTCGCAACTGCTTTTCCAGGTTTGCTCCTAAATTTATTGAATTTCGAGTCCCGCCAGCGGTTGCCTTGGCAGGGCCACACCAAATGATTTTGCGGGCCTCATACGGCCCGCGGGCCGGACGTACCCCTCCCCTGATCTCGGGTAACGATTCGATTAATACATTTTTAAAAACATTACATTTGTATGTTGTTTTTCTGTATCAGACCAGTGCAGTGTTGGGCACTTAATGACGCTAAATTTAACACGAGCGCATAATTTGTTTACGATGTAGAAACATCGCAAACCATAGGTTTTCATCAAAGGATTTGATGCGTGCATCACGGGCGTAAGAACCCTTAATTCTAGATTTGAAGCTTTCGTGACTGCAAGGATTCATACTCTTAGGTTTTTTCCGTAACGTCAAGTAGGAAAAAATCAATAATAAAATTTTTAAATAATAGAAATAATAATAGAAATAAAATAAAAAATTAAATGCCTTGTTATTAAATGAAAATAATAAATCAATAGATGTATTATTTAATTTCTATTATTATTTCTATTATTTTATTTATTTACTTTTACCTACGTGACTTTACCGAAAAAACCTACGAGTATGTAAGAACCCTTGTTGTACCCCCCCCGCCGCCCCCATCGAACGATGATTCAAGCTCTGCCGTTCCATGCCCACCCAGTTCACGCGGACAGACGCACACAGAACAGAGAGGCGCCGGCCAACACGGCCGATAGCTCAGACGAGCAAACGGAGAGACGGACAGGCAAGCGGCGATCGCGGGGCATTGCGAGAGGGATTGCCTTGCGTTGTGCGTGAGAGCAGCGGGGCCATTGACCGAGCAACCCAACGTTCCTACCAGCTCCCTCCGCAGGAATGTGTTGCGTGCGCGCGTGTGTGTGTGTGTCAGTGTGTGTCTCTGTGTGTGTGTTACCGGGGGAGCGGTAGTGTAGTGGTCAGCGCTACGCTGCGCTACGAACCCGGCGACCCAGGTTCGATTCCCGCTCACGGCCAACACCCAGTGACGATTATCTTAACCAGTTCTGGGCCTCCGTTAGGTCGACTCAGCCTCAAATGAGTACTTGGTGCGGTGTGTAAACATCGCCACTGGGGGAGGCAAAGGCGGTCGGGCGTGGTGCTGGCCACCCACCCCCTCGTGTGCCGTGCCGGCCTTCATAGGTGCTCGCTAACAGCACTTGCCCCTACAGTCTGTTACAGGGCCAGACGGGGGATATTTCTCTTTTGCAGGGCCGACTGAGCGAGCGAGAGAGAGAGAGGGCAACCTTCTTGATGTAGAGGGCCTTCCCCAGGGATTTCGCGACGTGGAGGCTGGACAACTCATAGAGGAACCCCTGCCGCCAACATTTATTTGGAGACTCATTGAATCCATCGGCCGTGGGCGTGAGAGTGGTGGGGGGGGGGGGGGACCGCGGGCAGGCGACACGGCGGCTATCGCGGGCATCCCCCAAATACAGCAACCACCACCGTATCCACTGCAACCACCACCACTACCACCACCGTATCCACTGCAACCACCACCACCACCGTATCCACTGCAACCACCACCACCGTATCCACTGCAACCACCACCACCACCACCGTATCCACTGCAACCACCACCACCACCGTATCCACTGCAACCACCACCACCACCGTATCCACTGCAACCACCACCACCACCACCGTATCCACTGCAACCACCACCACCACCGTATCCACTGCAACCACCACCACCGTATCCACTGCAACCACCACCACCACCACCACCGTATCCACTGCCACAACCACCACCACCACCACCAACGTATCCACTGCAACCACCACCACCGTATCCACTGCAACTACCACCACCACCGTATCCACTGCAACCACCACCACCACCGTATCCACTGCAACCACCACCACCACCGTATCCACTGCAACCACCACCACCACCACCGTATTCACTGCCCCCACCACCACCGGATCGACTGCCCCCAACCACCACCGGACAAACTGGACCCCACCACAGAAATGTGGAATTTGCACGGGTGCATGTATGTCGAACTTTTTTCGCACCGTACATAGCCAACCGTGCTAATCGGAGGTTCAGGGCTCTGATTCGAAAGCAGCACGAATGCCGCTCTTGCTTAAGTAGGGAGACCTCGCTCACTGCCACCAAAGTTGGAGACTACACATGAGAATGTGGTGCCTTTCCGCTAACGAATTCACTTAAGATTGTATCAGTTCCGCATGCAAAACTTACATTCAAAGATGCGCTGCTGCAGACTTACATTATTTAAAAGTTACGCCATTTGATCTCCAACCTTAACTCTTCTTGGCAACATCCACAACTACATTAAACGACCCATCACGGACCGGAATAAGAACCTCCTCATTTTGCATTCAAGGCGCGCGCACGTCATTGTGGATTCTGCCTCCGTCCGTGTTGCAGCGTGTTCAGCTCGCCTGTGCAAGATGCAAACACGTGCGCCTCCCAGCTGACGTGCTGGTAACATGACAGCTGGCATTCCAGACACGTGTAGCACTTTACACTCGGTGCTCATGTGTGCACTGAACACAACAATGCATTACCCCCCCCCACCTCCAAGTGAAAGGGCATTAACATAATTGTACTGCTGTTCATTGCAACCCAATGGGTGATCTGATCGAAGAAACAATTTACGATTGCAACTTGTTTTGTATTTTACCAGGTAAGGCCCACTAAGCTATAAATCTCTTTTCAGAAGCGATCTGGCCACAACAAATGATAGCTGAACGAAGTGGCTTATTGCGTGGACATTTATAACAGCAGCCAAAAACTCTGAACGCACGTTTATAAATATGGAGGGCAAAACCGAAGGACCCGGAAAAAAAATCCACGCGACCACGGGCAGAGAGAAACATGCAAACTCCAAATATTAGCATGGGGATTGTTGCAGCTATATTTTTGGGACTAGCAACGGGCGTGGTGGAAACGCTTTATCAGCACGGATGTGGATATCACAGGGTAACCTCTGAGAGCCCTTCCAGTGACCTCTGGTGCACACAATTGGGGGTAGCGCTTACCACGAGGGTGAGGCTTATCGCACGACAGTTAAATAGATATTAACATTTTCATCGCTAGAATTTTGGACGAATTTTACGCGATGGGTTTTTTTGTGCAGTCCCATTTTGACCGAGCTAAGGCCATCAACCCACGGCACTTGAGGATCCAGTTTAATACCAGGCAGCTGCATGGATTTCAACTCAGCTTCTCGGCCTCTGAGCCACTCGGCCACGCATTTGTGGTGTCCACACCTGTGCACGCCCACCGTGTAGTCCCACCAAATCACAATCACCCAATTCCTGAGTACATCAAATCTAGAATACATCTACACACTTCTTTCCTGCCACCTCAATCATGACGATGAATAACCCTCAGCATGGACATGCGTACAGCAGATGTGCCTGAAATTAAATCACCGAAACTCATATGCAACCGACTGAAATGTCAAAGTTTCAAGCGAAGCTGGTTAAAATGGTTAATTGTTTTTAAACCACGTGAAAATTTCACATTCAAGCTCCAAAACATGGCACATCACTCAACGAAGTGCGATGTATCTGACTGCCACGTGGCTTTGAGGATGTATGTGTCGTCACCTCCGGTTAAAAAGAAGATTCTTTGATCACTGCTCTTCAGAGTATATCGCGTGCAGCATCACGGATGGGGGGTGGTGCCCATCGCAATATCAACTTGGGAAACCACAGACTGATTGCTTGCCAGGGTTCCCATCGGTGGTGAGTGATGTCGATGGTGAGTGATGTTGGTGGTGAGTGATGTTGATGGTGAGTGATGTTGATGGTGAGTGATGTTGATGGTGAGTGATGTTGGTGGTGAGTGATGTTGATGGTGAATGATGTTGATGGTGAGTGATGTTGATGGTGAGTGATGTTGGTGGTGAGTGATGTTGATGGTGAGTGATGTTGGTGGTGATGTTGATGGTGAGTGATGTTGATTGTGAGTGATGTTGATGGTGAGTGATGTTGATGGTGAGTGATGTTGGTGGTGAGTGATGTTGATGGTGAGTGATGTTGATGGTGAGTGATGTTGATGGTGAGTGATGTTGGTGGTGAGTGATGTTGATGGTGAGTGATGTTGATGGTGAGTGATGTTGGTGGTGAGTGATGTTGGTGGTGAGTGATGTTGATGGTGAGTGATGTTGATGGCCGTGTAGATGGTGAGTGATGTTGATGGTGAGTGATGTTGATGGTGAGTGATGTTGATGGTGAGTGATGGTGGTGGTGAGTGATGTTGGTGGTGAGTGATGTTGATGGTGAGTGATGTTGGTGGTGATGTTGATGGTGAGTGATGTTGATGGTGAGTGATGTTGATGGAGAGTGATGTTGGTGGTGAGTGATGTTGATGGTGAGTGATGTTGGTGGTGAGTGATGTTGATGGTGAGTGATGTTGGTGGTGAGTGATGTTGGTGGTGAGTGATGTTGATGGTGAGTGATGTTGATGGTGAGTGATGTTGATGGTGAGTGATGTTGGTGGTGAGTGATGTTGGTGGTGAGTGATGTTGGTGGTGAGTGATGTTGATGGTGAGTGATGTTGATGGCCGTGTAGATAGTGAGTGATGTTGATGGTGAGTGATGTTGGTGGTGGGTGATGTTGATGGTGAGTGATATTGATGGTGAGTGATGTTGATGGTGAGTGATGGTGATGGTGAGCGATGTTGGTGGTGAGTGATGTTGATGGTGAGTGATGTTGATGGTGTGTGATGTTGGTGGCCGTGTAGATGGTGAGTGATGTTGATGGCGAGTGATGTTGGTGGTGATGTTGATGGTGAGTGATGTTGATGGTGAGTGATGTTGGTGGTGAGTGATGTTGATGGTGAGTGATGTTGATGGTGAGTGATATCTGAACTGACCCTGGCCACCCCCCTGTCACCCCCCCACCCACCATCAGCATTTACCAGCCTGGTGAAGTATGACCACAACAAACCCCATGGTTGGCCAGGGCATGGAAAGGTCATTATCAGGCAGTGGATTCACAAAAGGATGTTATTTAGTTTTGTGCGATGAATGGGTTTTGGGTCGACGCAAGACAGTTACGTTTCATTGGAGGGGGGCTCATTGTCCATAAAAAGAGGCGAATGTCATCAAATGCAGTGAGAGAGTTGAGTATTGAGTTGAGTATTGAGTTGAGAGTCACCATCGAGGTGAGCAGCCTTACGGAGTCATTGTTTGGCTCTGACAACATTCCTACTCAATCATATCTACGATAAAATCAACGGTCACGCAATACAAGATGTGTTGTGCACATCACGCTTATAATATAAAGACAGTTGATTTCTCCACAGTGCCTTATCCTCATGGAATTCGTATAAACTTTGTCACGCAAGTTCTACAATGCGCATTTTCTTTCACCCGATCACCTCCCCACAAAGTGTGTCTGCCAAATGACATTACTGGCGTTACGTGATAGAAAGCATCTGGGAATGATTCGAAGATTATGGACTTTGGAGGAAGTTATGTTCCATCAACTGCGAAGGCATCTTTCCCAAAGGGGCAGGAAATGTTCAGGCTACAGGCAGGTCTTGTCTTGGCTAACCTCATGAGCTTCGACACAACGCGCACAGATAAACACATGAATCATCCAGTGTTGAAATTGACGTCTGCCCTTTTTTTTATATAGCATACACTTAAATGAGAACGCTATAATTCAAGAAGCGATACGGCATGTAAGCAATACCTGTTTTTTTATATGAAGAGTTAAAAGCCTGACGTTCCATTTTTCTCCGCATTCAATTAATCTCAGCAAATATCTATGGCACATGATGCATGAGTGTGGTACATTTAAGCAGTGTATGTTTCCGCCAAATCATAAAAAAATGCTGAATCAATACACATGTAACAAGATAAAAGCGCTAATTCACATGCCCTCCGTATTTTTTTGCCCAAGTTTCACGTTTCAACAGAGAAACCTTTCAAAGACTGTATAAAGATGTAGTCTACAAAGACAAAGATCCCCCGTATATCCTTAACAGACTGTTGGGGCAGGTGCTGATAGCGAGCACCTATGAAGGCCGACATGGGGGTGGGTGGCCATCACCACGCCTGACCGCCTTTGTCTCCCCTTGTCTCCCCAGTGGCGATGTTTACACACTGCACCAGGTAATCATTTGAGACTGAGTCGACCTAGGGGAGGAGGCCCAGGATCGGTTCAGATAATCGTCACTAGTGTTGGCGGCGAATGGGAATCGAACTTGGGTCGCCGGGTTCATAGCACAGAGTGCTAACTGCTTCATGACCGCTTCCCATAGCTTATAGACACGCACACACTTTACGCTTTATTTCATAATGTGACTTCCATTGAGTGGCACTTGGCATCTGCATGAAATGCGTTCACTCTCTCTCTGTATACAATAAAGAAACAGTGGAAAAAGTTTCAGATTCGTTGACGATAACACAGTGATGTTAGCAGTTATCATACTTACATTGGAGAAACCAAACGACATGTATCGGACCGTATCCGTGTACACAAAGCAGACCTAAAACACGGTAGGACCAACACCTTGGCCGTGGCAGATCACTGTTATAATTCAGTGGGCTCACGTGACATTGACTTCTCCAAGACAGAGGTTATCTGCAAGCCATCTGGCTACCATGAGAGATTCGTTCATGAGGCTATCCACATATACAAACACAGAGACAATTTCAACCGAGAAGATGGATTCTGGCTTAGCAATCATTGGAAGGATTTGATCAACCATTTCGGGTCATAATTGATTGTGTTCACGCTTACGGTGACTTTCAGACCACATTCCATTCTCTTTCTCTCCCCCCTCCTCTTTTCCGAACATAGATGGACTCGTCCATCTGGCCAACTGCCAAAATCGCTGTCTGTGGTGCTGACGTTAAGAAAAAAACGCCACTTTTTTCAAAATTTCTTGATGTGTTTTTCACACCTGATGATGATTGCTTGTGTTGCAGTCGAATCGTCGTGATAATTGTATTGTTTTTTATTTTATTGTTTCCCTTTTATGTGACTTTACCGAAAGAACCAAGAATATAGTTATCATACTCTTTGGTTCTTTCGGTAAAGTAACTTAGGTAGAAAAATAATAGATCACGACGTTTCGATCGCAACGCAAGCAATCGTCATCAGATGGGACAACCACAGCGATAAAAAACTGCTGAAGTAGCCGAGAGATCTGCCATGGCACAAGGTTATATAGGCCTCGGCAGTAGGGGGGAGAGGAGGTGGGGGGAGAGAGGGGGCGGGGCAGAAAGTGGACACCGAGGCAGCACTTGGAGAGATCGGCTGCAGGAGGGGGGGGGGAAGAAGGAGAAACGAAACGACATGTCTCGGACCGCGTTCGCGAACACAAGGCAGATCTGAGACTCGGTAGGACCAATACCTCTGCCGTTGTTTATCATTGTTTTAACGCAGTGGGCTCACACGAAATTGACTTTTCCAAGACGAAGGTGCTCTGCAAACCCACCGGCTATTATCAGAGATTTGTTCACGAAGCCATCCAGATTTATAAACACGGACACAACTTCAACCGAGAGGATGGGTACAAACTGAGCAATCATTGGAATGACGTTATTAACCAGTTAAAGTCTTAACTGACTGTGATGTTTCCATCCTACCTGCCTATGTCAGCTGTTATTTCCGACTCTCTCTCTGTCTTTCTCTCTCTCTCTGTGCATCTCTCTCCGATCTCTACTCCAGTGACCCGTGTGCTGCTTGCGGGGTCCACTTTCTGCTCCCTACTGCCATCGTCACGTTCGGGAACAAAACCACGACCTCCTGCGTACCGGGCGAGGGAAACGACATTTCGCCGCCGCAGTGCCAGGTGTCAGCTGGATTGAACGCGTCACAGGATCGTGAGAGATGGTGGCGGCTTGGGGAGAGATTCATCCAGCAGTGGATTGGCCAAGACGGATGATGGTGGTGCCCATTGCGATTGCCCACCAGATGCAGTGCGGGACGAGCGAACCGTCGACAAAGATGAGAACTCGTACTGTCCATTGTGCGAGCCGATCACTCCGACCGCAGCGCCACCCGCCTGTCTCCCAGAAAGAGGAGGCAGTGTGCCCGAGGCAAACTGCTGTGGCTCTTTCCACGTTGAGCATTTTCGGGAGACACCGTCAGAGAGGTAGGAAATCCCGCACGGGACAACGTCGCACATCCGACTCCCTGGAGACGGAGGTCTGGTGGGCGCGTGTGTGCAAAGATCAGGCACGTGAGCATGCGTAGAGGATAAACGGGTACATTTGTGGGCAAAGAGGTCACTGGAAACAAAACAAAAACAAAGCGTGAGGTGCTTTTGAACACGGGGGTGATGCTTTGCTGTGGTTTAGCCGTAAAGCAAATGGACCCGAGAGTCAGAACGGATTTTCACGCGTGAAATGATCGGATTTGTGAACGTCGGTAGGCACCGGTAGTTACGTCGTGCGGTTAAATTGGTCACGGCGCATATGCGACGGTCAGAATCATAATCGGAATGTGTCCTGGAGGAATCCGCTGAGCTATAAAGCTCTTTTTCACAGATGTCCAGTCGGGGGGCGGGCAAGAACGTTGGTTACTACAACAGCACTAAAACATGATAGGAGTGCCAAGTACAAGAAAGGTAAACAAATCGCTCAAACACGAACAAATAAAACTAATCCACCCCCATCCTCCCAGGCAAAGCCTGCTGAGGTATTAACTTGTTTCTCAGAAGCGACCGGTCCGCGAATAGTAGCTCAACAAAGTGGGCCATCATTTGGACATTTATAATGTTGTACTATATACAGCAACATACACACACATTGCATACAAACACAGTACGAACACAGTTTAGTCATCAAGCCAGAAAGCGGTGCGACAGAATGTTTGACTCGGTCCAGGGTTTGCAATGCATCGATGATCAAATGATCCAGTGCTGGAAATCCACAATGCATCGCGTGCTTTCAGATGCGCTTCTGTGGCCGTCTGGAATGCTCTTCCTTCTGATATTAGGCAGCCACTACAGTTATGCACTTGTACATCTCGATTGAAAACTCATTTCTTTAGAACCGCTTTTTGTGTTTAGTTTGTTGTTCTTCCTCCGCACCTCCGATACGCAACGGTTGGCGATGTGCGGTGTGGAAGAAGTTCAACAAACATACACATCCCAGGAGCGGGGTTTATCCACAGCACAAACACTGCAAGAATATCCGCGAAATAAAACTGGATTAATTTTATTGCCGCCACAGAGATGATGAGCTATCCATCACTGAGCGGCGTAAGGGTTAGCGAGATGCGTCTCCGAGCCGGACGATGTGGGTTTGAATCCAGCGGTTACTCCCTCCCATAAATGAGAGACTCGGAGCCTCAATGCCCTCCTGCCTGGTTATAAATGCAGGTTATGACTGAGTGCCAGCAGAGATGAACGCTTACAAGATTGCTATTTTAAGTGTTATAACCGAAGTGCCACCCAATCAAATTTGCCACCGTGACTATTGTGTGTACATACAGTGGAACATCTTGAAGTTAGACTAATTGAGGGTGCTGAACTCGACGGTTATGGGAAAGTGTCTGGAATGTTGCAAATAATGAAGTGAGAAGGTACAAAATGTTAATAGTATGTGCATGTAATAATGGTCGGTGTGAATTATATTTGCATCTCATTAACAGTTAATACGTTACAATTAACACTTATTGATGTAATAATTAACAACACCTTTACCATTTAAATATTCGAATTTAAAAACACTTGAAATAAAAGCACTACCGTACAGTCTAATCCGAGTCACTTACTATCACCATGAACCAGAGTTCGAAGGCGAAGGCCATCGGACATGGAACATCAGGATATTTTCCAATGGGGGCTTGAAGAATTACTTTGGTTTATTATAAAAGAAGACGAAAAATAGCGAGCAATATCAGCGGCGTGTGGATTAACGAGGGATTCAGGGGCACGCGTTCACCGAATTGCACGTAACAGATTCGTATACAGCGTGAGAATTGGCAGTCCACGAGGCACATGGAAATTGTCCGTTTAAATATCGACTCCCCAATGCGGGCGGATTGTCTGGGCTGCCCTCACCACTCGTCTGGTTACTCGCTCGCTGCTCCTCACTCGCTGAGACTGGGTGACTCAGTGCCCAAGAGACCGGACACACACTGGGAGGGGGGGGGGTCAGACATTTGTGACGATGTGTGACAAGGGGGGGGGGGGGGGTTCGAGAAATGTGACGTCACATCAAAATGCGCAACTTTAAATATATATAGACAACACGTTATACTTAATTAAATAGACTTTTTAATAAATGTTTTCTCCTACAACATCAGAGTGCAGCGCCACATTAAATACGCACTACAATGACAATAGTTTAAAGCGATTTGAAGCATGTTTTTTTTTTGGGGGGGGGGGCAGAGCTTTGTGACGTGTTATTTGAGGGGTGGGGGTCTGACTTTGTGTGACGCCGTGTGACGATAGGGGGGGGGGGGTCAAAACTCGTCCAAAATCGCGTGACGTCATTTATGGACGGTCCCTTAGTCAGCAATAAATGTGTTTTTAAAACAAGTTAAGAAATGTTTTGCGTTAAAGTTGTAATGGACTCCTCGTGGGTGACTACTTGGGCCTCCTTAAAAGTAGCGGCTACCTACCGGCACCCTGCCAATGATGTGGCCGATGATGCCAATCAGGTGACCAAGCCCTGCCCTTGACCTCCCGTCCAGCGGCACACGTGGGGACACAGGTGCCCACCCCCCACCCCCAATTTTGTTGGTGTTATCCGATGAGTTGAGAACAGACGATGGCTTGAGAAATAGATTAATTAAAAGAGTCAGATCGCCCAGCGCTATTGGCATCATCTGTGTTGTAGCGTTTCATCTGGGTCACATCGGTGCCCCTGTTGCTCTGGATAACCCAGTATCGACTGCGTTTATTACAATGGTCGGACATATCATCTCGTACAAATGAAACCCCGATACATTTATAAACAACAACATGGCCTTAAAAGTAAAAATAATTGAAACAGGAGATGTTTCGGGCAAACACATTCCTGCGGAGAGAGCTGGTAGGAACGTTGGGTTGCTCGGTCAATGGCCAGGGTCAATGGCGGCGTGGTGTATTCCGCAAATATGCCCGACTGTGAAGGCGGGCACAAGCCGGCGTGAGTAGGTGAAACGTTGAGTTTTAGAAGGGCATCACGGGGTGACCAGCCCCTCCCCACCCAGCCCCACAGTCCCCTCTCCACCCAGCCCCACCCCTCCCATTTTTGGATGCACGACGGACGGACACAATAATCCCCTGTGGGCTGGTGGAACCAGGTGGTTCCTACCAGTATAACCCTTCTTCATAGCACAAGCGTGATGTGCTTCGATAGCACAAGCATTGTGTATGTAAGCAGTATAGACATAGTCGATACCTCTCTGTTTTCAGCCAAGTACTTTACAGTTCAACCTGGTCGATGTATGTATGCTACGTAAGTAGCGTGTGACTGTGTGCATATACACATGCTGTGTATAAATTCAATAGTCACCGCAGGTTCATGCAAGTCCACAGTTCAGCTGAAGGCATAATGTCACATCGAAGCTGGTGACCACTTTCTAAACATGAGTGACAAAAGGCGCTGACACTTCTGGCATTTCTAGTGCGAGGTTATTCCAAGGAGCCTGTAAGAGTTACTGGATTGTCACCATTGCACCATGAGCATACACGTTCTGATCTACATCCTACGGAGCTAATAAGGAAGCTCGGACAATTAGGATGCTGCAGTCAGAGAGATAGAGAGCCCAAGACTGTGACATTTTAGAAAAATCAATAACCAGTGTTGCAGAGATGAGCCGCGGACGCTATTAATTAAGTAATTTTTCAGTGGCTGCCTCAAACTGTGAAAAGTCAAGGGGAAAAAAACGATGATCACGCTTCGTCAGGTTTCTTCTTTAATGCGGAAAAACCAACCTACCCGGGCATGAAAATTATATGAACAGATTTTTTTTTTTGTTGCAACTTTTGAAAATAACTTTAAAATGTAGAGTTAAAATGAAGGCAGCATGGACTCGGACGCACACTTTCACTCGCTGAAGAGTTGCACTCATTCTAATCCAATGAATAATAAAAATGAGTGACGCTAAAATAAAATACATATTTAAATCCCATTAATGTGAAATCAGATTCAATCGAACAGTACTACCAGCTGGACTGTACAATTATACAAACATTACCGAAGCAGTATATGTAAATACATATTTCAAGGCTAGTTTTAAAGGGAAATCACGTGAAAATATTATTTTGGGCCAAAGTTCAGATCCATCTTGCGTGAGGTTGAAGAGCTTTCAAAGAAAATAAATAAATATATGACACCGATAACACTCTCACATTGCCAGAAATTCCTAATTTTAAAAAAATATTGGGGTCAGTCGCAGGACACACTGAGCAGACCATTTTCGATGGTCTTGCAGTGACAGCTCACGATGTTGTTGACTGTAATCGTATATTTCTCTGAATATTTTGGACCATTTACGGCACTTGAGAAAATATAGGCATGTGGCTAAGCGAATCGGTTACAATCGAGGAGAGATATGAAATGCAGCGGTCAGAACTGGCTTATTCTTCGTATTGTCTATGCCATTAACATTTTTATTTGTTTAATAATTGTAATCATCAATGCAATACAGCTGGGCCTACATCACATCGATCCCCTTTCTGCAATAAAAAAAAAACAGGACGGTAGACCAGTGGTGGATTAAGTTAGTTCGCGGCCTGTAGCATATGTTATAAAGGGGCCCTAAATAAAAAAACACATAAATATTAAAGCACGGATTTTTAATTTGCATAGTAAAGTAATTGTATTTTTTCATTTGCTATACAGCCAGATGATACGAAAAATCGCTAACCTTAAACACCCAGTCGTTCATAAAAGTTGAAGGCAGTATAGTACTATAGTAATAGATAAAGTGCAGAATCACTGAACCGGAATTGATAGCTTGAAAGCATTTAGCGCGGGGCCCTTGAAAGTGCGGGGCCCGTAGCATATGCTATTGTTGCTACTAGGATAATCCGGCACTGTCGTAGACAGAGATGAGGGATCGTGCAATTGCAATGCAGCGCAAGAAAGGTCCGTTTACGTAATTTGGAGCTGGTGAGCATGTTTCATCACGACTCGTCCTTTGTTTGAACGCTCTATTAGACACATGGCGTGGAGCGGTGGCACAGTGGTTAGCACCCTGCACTATGAACTTGGCATCTCGAGATCACTTCCCAGGTTGCAGCTAACATCAATGACGAATCATATCAGAAACCCATCCATTCACCAAACCACACTGACAAGCAAGAAGTGTGGTAATTCAAAACAACTTATACATCCATCATCTTACCTTGTATATGGTGTGGTTAGGCTTTCATTAATGTGTGGATTGAGAATGGCTGGAATGTACATACAGTACATATTTATGTGAATAAACAGACATTGTATACATTCGGCTGGGATGTGCTGTGGTTATAGTGCTCAACTGAATTCACAATTAAAGTTCAAAGTTTGGTCAGGGGACAACTCGGCTAATCATCCTCACATTACGGGGCCGATAAATTGAGAACCATTGAGTGGAAATACTCAGTTTTTTTCTGGTAAAGTCACGTAGGTGAAAACAAAATAAAATGAAAATAAAACAACTAAATTAAATCACGACGTTTCGGAAGCAACACAAGCATCCGTCATCAGGTGTGACCGCTCCAGCAAAATTACTGTAGCATATTAAGAGAGCTATTTAGAGACACGTGTTTATATAGGGTACTAGGGGGGGGGAGGAGCCAAGGGGTCGGGGGGGCGGAGCATGCGGCAGGACGTGTGGCGTCGCGGGCGGTTGGGCAGTTAAGCCGATAGATAACCACCTTGAGTGGAAAGTCAACAGTGGTTGTCCTTTGGAAGGACTCGCCATTACCATTGGAAAACAGAAGTTCAACACCGGCTCTAGGCCACTAATGGAGATGACCGCCGCTCCATAATTTGTGAGCATGGAGGGATTGAAGCCTCAATGCATATTAAACACATTCCTGCGGAGGGAGCTGGTAGGAACGTTGGGTTGCTCGGTCAATGGCCAGGGTCAACGGTGGCGTGGTGTATTCCGCAAATATGGCCGACTGTGAGGGCGGGCACAAGCCGGCGTGAGTAGGTTAAACGTTGAGTTTTATAAGGGCACCACGGGGTGACCAGCCCCTCCCCACCCAGCCCCACCCCTCCCACCCTACCCAACCCTCCCCACCCAGCCCCTCCCCACGCTCCCCTCTCCACCTAGCCCCACCCCTCCCATTTTTGGACACAATAATCCCCTGTGGGCTGGTGTAGCCAGGAGGTTACTACCAGTATGAGCACAGCCACTTGGCTATCCCGGGCTCCCAGCCACAGCGAACCGAGCAGCAACTCCCAGCCAGCACAGGCCCTGATGTTAAACACGTTGCAACATGTTCACAGCCTCTGAATCGACAGACCCCTTCATATTTTCAACTGAACTTTCCCGAGTCCAAATACAGTTTATCGCTCAAACGGGCCAATCCTTCGTACTATTCATCGTTGGCAGTTTCAACTTTCAGAGCTTGGTCTTCCCTAAGTAATAAACTCCTTTAAAAACGTTTTTTTTTTTAAACAACGGTTGTATTAACAACTCCGTTTAAGTCGCGGTCGAGAAGTACGTCAATGGCGCCTGCTTTTTGTGTGAGCCGATTCCACAGTTTAGGGACCGCGGCGTTTTTGACCTACACAAATATATATACAGTGAGGGAAAAAAGTATTTGATCCCCTGCTGATTTTGTACGTTTGCCCACTGACAAAGAAATGATCAGTCTATAATTTTAATGGTAGGTTTATTTGAACAGTGAGAGACAGAATAACAACAAAATCCAGAAAAATGCATGTCAAAAATGTTATAAATTGATTTGCATTTTAATGAGGGAAATAAGTATTTGACCCCCTCTCAATCAGAAAGATTTCTGGCTCCCAGGTGTCTTTTATACAGGTAACAAACTGAGATTAGGAGCACTCCCTTTAAGAGTGTGCTCCTAATCTCAGTTTGTTATCTGTATAAAAGACACCTGTTCACAGAAGCAATCAATCAGATTCCAAACTCTCCACCATGGCCAAGACCAAAGAGCTCTCCAAGGATGTCAGGGACAAGATTGTAGACCTACACAAGGCTGGAATGGGCTACAAGACCATCGCCAAGCAGCTTGGTGAGAAGGTGACAACAGTTGGTGCGATCATTCGCAAATGGAAGAAACACAAAAAAACTGTCAATCTCTCTCACGGCCTGGGGCTCCATGCAAGATCTCACCTCGTGGAGTTGCAATGATCATGAGAACGGTGAGGAATCAGCCCAGAACTACACGGGAGGATCTTGTCAATGATCTCAAGGCAGCTGGGACCATAGTCACCAAGAAAACAGTTGGTAACACACTAGGCCATGAAGGACTGAAATCCTGCAGCGCCCGCAAGGCCCCCCTGCTCAAGAAAGCACATATACATGCCCGTCTGAAGTTTGCCAATGAACATCTGAATGATTCAGAGGACAACTGGGTGAAAGTGTTGTGGTCAGATGAGACCAAAATGGAGCTCCTTGGCATCAACTCAACTCGCCGTGTTTGGAGGAGGAGGAATGCTGCCTATGACCCCAAGAACACCATCCTCACCGTCAAACATGGAGGTGGAAACATTATGCTTTGGGGGTGTTTTTCTTCTAAGGGGACAGTACAACTTCACCGCATCAAAGGGACGATGGACGGGGCCATGTACCGTCAAATCTTGGGTGAGAACCTCCTTCCCTCAGCCAGGGCATTGAAAATGGGTCGTGGATGGGTATTCCAGCATGACAATGACCCAAAACACACGGCCAAAGCAACAAAGGAGTGGCTCAAGAAGAAGTACATTAAGGTCCTGGAGTGGCCTAGCCAATCTCCAGACCTTAATCCCATAGAAAATCTGTGGAGGGAGCTGAAGGTTCGAGTTGCCAAACGTCAGCCTCGAAACCTTAATGACTTGGAGAAGATCTGCAAAGAGGAGTGGGACAAAATCCCTCCTGAGATGTGTGCAAACCTGGTGGCCAACTACAAGAAACGTCTGACCTCTGTGATTGCCAACAAGGGTTTTGCCACCAAGGACTAAGTCATGTTTTGCAGAGGGGTCAAATACTTATTTCCCTCATTAAAATATAAATCAATTTATAACATTTTTGACATGTGTTTTTCTGGATTTTTTTTGGTTATTCTGTCTCTCACTGTTCAAATAAACCTACCATTAAAATTATAGACTGATAATTTCTTTGTCAGTGGGCAAACGTACAAAATCAGCAGGGGATCAAATACGTTTTTCCCTCACTGAAACTAATAAGCCGTCCATTAAAATGTTTTAATTGCTTGAAAGGAGGCAATTAATTGATGAATTGATGCCGATTTTCATACAGACATGCATTGTCACCGGATCTGAGTACGTTTGCAATTTTTGGAATTGATTGGACAACAGGAAGGAGACAAACTTTTGATTACGAGATTTGACCACGACAAGCACGAGTGAAGTTAAATAAAACCGTTGAAAAATGCACGCTCCGAGTTGGGTTGCCCCCAGGTCCTGCTTCTCCCAGGATCATCGTTTTAGTGTTTTTGTTGAGGTAGCTGTCCAGAGAAATCTCGAAGTCTTCCCAGGACAACAGAGGTCCCAATTTTTGTCAGTTAAGTAAAAATGCACCACTGAAGACAATGCATTTACATGTAGTTCTACCCTCTCCTGGTAGCATGAGATATCCTTCTTCCCATATTTGTTTATCTAAGAGGTGGCAACCCTATGAGCAGTGTTCATGCCTGCCTGTAATCCAGCACTGTGGAGGCGAGGGTTGATGGATCACCGCACAAATGTTGTGAAACTTCCTTCCCGTAAGTGTCTCGGTGCCATACCTTGGCTCGCCAGATGGCAGTACAGCAAGTGGACTAATCGCAATCTGTTTCCATCTGTACGGGGATAGCGTGTTGCCCCCACGTCGGCTTAGGTTTGCTCCCACTTGTATAATAAACGCTCACCATTGACTGAAAACATCTTGAAATAAAAACCCAAAGCAGGACCCTCGTGAAAAATAATTCTATGACTCCGTGTGACTCTCCTGGATAAAAAAATAATTATGATTACACTTTGAATGGCGGCCCTATGACTTTTTGTTCTAAGTATTCCCCTGAAAGAACGAACAAAACCTGTCTTCGTATTTACAACCATTGCTCATTAAAACCTGTGTCACTTTCTGAAAAGATAAATTAACAACATTTACACAAGAACATTTGATTGACACAGCAAGGCAGTACATTATAACGAGGCACCCCGAGACCATGTCTCTGGTGGCGTGTCACTTGGTGTGGTGGTGGTGGGGTGGTAGAACACTGTATGTGTGTACTCGGAGAGCTCGAAAAGTGATTGGCGCACAACACTACAATCTTAGCGACCTGAGATCGAGTTTCAGTACATCCACATGATTGGCAGGTGATATCCGAATCTCTCCGAAGCTTCCTCGAGGTCAGGGGTCGGCAACCTGGGAATCCGGAACCGCATGTGGCTCTTGAAGGACTGTAGTGGGGTTCTTGAAATTAATAAAAATGACTATTCTTGCTATATTGGTTGCCGACTCCTGACCATGCAGGTCCAGTTCACCATGGAAGTCCAGTTTACCATGGAAGAAGTCCAGTTCACCATGGAAGTCCAGTTCACAATGAAAGTTCAGTTTACCATGGAAGAAGTCCAGTTTACCATGGAAATCCAGTTTACCATGGAAGTCCAGTTTACCATGGAAGTCTAGTTCACCATGGAAGTCCAGTTCACCATGGAAGTCCAGTTTACCATGGAAGTCCAGTTCATCATGCAAGTGCAGTTCACCATGGAAGTCCAGTTCACCATGGTAGAAGTCCAGTTTACCATGGAAGTCCAGTTTACCATGGAAGTCCAGTTCACCATGAAAGTTCAGTTTACCATGGAAGAAGTCCAGTTTACCATGGAAGTCCGAGTACGCAATAACAAATATTTGTACTTATTTACGAGGCTCAGTGGGCACCTTGCTATGCTTCTTGTTTGCGTAAACATGTGTTCACCTATTCATTCATTTATTTACACCACTGAGTTTGAGAGATTAATCCCCGCGCCGTTGTTGTTACAGAGTGAGCACCGAACACAACGCACCAACCCCCAACGAGCCATCACCACAAATAATTAATCATCGATATCGCACGATGATCGCGTCGTAACAAATGATCGCTAATCCATGGGCAGGGCACGCAATTTCAAGTGAGCGTCATCGTAAATGTTATCTCAATATCCTCTCTGCAGCAGGAGCGCAGGTATAAGAGATTGAATTTTGACGCCACGTGTATGAGTTCGGCAAACGGCAAATTTGTACCGCCAAATAGTTTTCGTGATGTTTTATTCCGTGTGCCGCCACCGCAATGATTCCTGCATGCAAGCGTGTAAGAATGCCAGGGGTGCCCTAAACATGGTTTATTGGCACACTGATAAAAACAATCATATTAGAGCATAATACAATAACATAAAACAATTTGACGTTATTGTAAGATTTGCTCATATATAACTCGGTTGTAACTATACGGTTATTTTCTTCAGGCATCTGCTTTGCCTGCCACTGAGAAAATACAATTTCCAGCAACCGGTTTAATAAAAAAAAAGCCAGTCAATTTGAATTTACAGAAATGAACGTGTAGCGGTAACACGGATGGAACTGAAAGTGATGATCTCACAGGTAACGCCGCCCTTCTGAGTTATGAACACCGTGACGCTTGAACTGCAGTTACATCGAGTGCATTCACACAGATGGTGGTTCAATGAAAGGAGCGCTTATTGACCTCAGCCGTGCACAACAACGTAAGCATTCGGCCGCGGTGTCGATGCGGTGGTATGTGCTTGACTCGCAATCAGAAGGTTACGAGTTCAAATCACACTCGGGGTTCAAATCACACTCGGGGGTCAATTCAGCCCATGATTTTCCATACAAACCGAGATCGGTTACCGCTTCACAGGAAGCCGACAGCGGCCATTCTCTCCACAAAATGCTCGCAGCCCGTGGGAATGAGGCAATTTCTCCCACTGGGCTACGCTGAATGGCTACGAAGGATTGTGCCTCAATGCCTTTGGCACTGGTCTCGACTGGTAGACAGCCAAGCAGAGATGGCACTCGGGGCAGGAGGCCCCTAGTCGTGTCAAATAGCAGCCAACTGATATTTTGACGCTGCGTGTTTTTCCCTCCACAGTTTAGATAATTTTAGCTGCGGTAAATTTGCACGTGATAAGCTACCTTGTTGAGCTCTCATTTGTGGCCAAGTCGCTTCTGAAAACATAAGCTAATAGCTCAGTGGGCTTTACCTGGTAAGATAAAAAGTAGCTGAGTTGTATTTGTAATTTTAAAAAGTGATTTGAATACCTTTCCTAGACGTTGTACTCCTATCGTGGTTTAGTACTGTTTGTTGTAACGTTCTGATCCGCCCCCTCCTGGACATCTGTGAAAAAAAAGCTTTATAGCTCATCGGATTCCTCCAGTATGAATCAATAAATATTCAGATTCTGATATTGACAGTCTATGGGCAGAACGAGGTTACAGCTCACGCAATGCAGCGTGTAGCTGTGCACGATGTCCGACGTTCCGCTCGAAGGATTGACTGAATCAGACGCTCCCGGCGTGCCGTGCCGAACGACACGCGGCACAAATTCGCGCGCAGTGAAGAAAAAAAAAAGGTAACGTGGTTTTAAAATTCGAAACGAAATGTGCGAAAAAAAGGGGTCATTGGAAAGGGGGTGAAAAACGTGGAGTGAAAACACCATCGTGACAACAAACGTGTCATCAACGTGAGGTCAGGGTGTCCCTCTGCTTGAATGAAGCATCGCACGTGGCCCTGTCATCTCCGTTGGAAGCCCTAAAAGACGCAACTGGAATCTGCACGTTCACATACCAGGGGGCCACTCTCTACATAAAATCATCCCTTACTCCCCACAAAGTGATGCCAATTACTCAACTCCCCCCCCCGCTGCCATAGGGATGATGGACCAAGTTTTCCACCGACTGGGATTTGAACTGATAACCGTCAGGGCTGTGGTTGAGCAACTTCCGTCACAGCGATACCCGGCCAGGTGTTGCGTATGCTCAATTGAACCCCCCCCCAAAAAAAATGCAGTTTATTTTAAAAAGATATGACACGTGATTTATTTTATTTTATACCTACGTGACTTTACCGAAAAAACCAAAGAGTAGGTGAAACAGAGTTAAATCAAGTTGTGCATATTAAAACTAATACAAACTTCATCGGCAGTTTGGAAAGAACACCTATCCGCAGCAAAAAAAAAAGAACATTTGAATGGTACGAACGTGCAAATTGTAAAGCGCGAAATATATTTCAAAAGGTTACCAACATCACCCGAGCCTCAATCCCAAGACCTCCGGGCCAGCCGTTTGACAGTTACGGCCGGTAACGTGATCTTATAATCACGTAACCCAAATACGTATGAGAAATACATTTAAAAGTCAATTCTATTAAACTAAAAGCAAAAAAAAATGCTAAATAGATCCGAGCAATTTGCGGATTACATAACTCAGTGCGATTTTGGCGAGAGTGCATCTTGTTAACCCCCCCCCCCTTCCTCGTTTCCATATCGATGGGGAAAGAGGGGGCCGCTGATGTGTTATTGAATGGCTCGTGTGTTTCGCGACTGTATAGGTAGGGTGCTAATACTGGTAGGAACCTCCTGGTTACACCAGCCCACAGGGGATTATTGTGTCCGTCGTGCAGGGAGGGGCTGGGTGGGGAGGGTGGGGCTGGGAGGGGAGGGGCTGAGTGGGGAGGGTGGGGCTGGGTGGGGAGGGCTGGGTGGGGAGGGGTGGGAGGGGTGGGGTATCTGGGTGGGGAGGGGCTGGGTGGGGAGGGAGGGGCTGGGTGGGGAGAGGCTGGGTGGGGAGGGTGGGGCTGGGAGGGGAGGGGCTGGGTGGGGAGGGTGGGGAGGGTGGGGAGGGTGGGAGGGGTGGGGCTGAGTGGGGAGGGGCTGGCTGGGGAGGGAGGGGCTGGGTGGGGAGGGGCTGGGTGGGGAGGGTGGGGCTGGGTGGGGAGGGTGGGAGGGGTGGGGCTGGGTGGGGAGGGGCTGGTCACCCCGTGGTGCCCTTATAAAACTCAACGTTTAACCTACTCACGCCGGCTTGTGCCCGCCCTCACAGTCGGGCATATTTGCGGAATACACCACGCCGCCGTTGACCCTGGCCATTGACCGAGCAACTCAACGTTCCTACCAGCTCCCTCCGCAGGAATGTGTTGCGTGCGTGTGTGTCAGTGTGTGTCTCTGTGTGTGTGTCCGGGGGAGCGGTAGTGTAGCGGTTAGTGCTACGCTGCGCTACGAACCCGGCGACCCAGGTTCGATTCCCGCTCACGGCCAACACCCAGTGACGATTATCTAAACCAGTTCTGGGCCTCCCTTAGGTCGACTCAGCCTCAAATGAGTACCTGGTGCGGTGTGTAAACATCGCCACTGGGGAGACAAAGGCGGTCGGGCGTGGTGCTGGCCACCCACCCCCTCGTGTACCGTTACCGGCCTTCATAGATGCTCGCTAACAGCACTTGCCCCTACAGTCTGTTAAGGCTACACGGGGGATCTTTTGCCTTGGTATGTCCGGAGAGCGGCCATCCCGAGTTAAAGATTCCTGCTCACGATAGTGGATCATATCTGAACCGGTTCTGGGCCTCCCCCAAGTAGACTCAGCCTAAAATAAGTACCTGGTGCGCTGTGTGGACTTTGCTACCAGGGGCAGAGGTCGGCAACCAAAACAACAACATGAAGAGAAAAATGTTGTTTTGATCCAGTAAAAAAAAAACCCATCAAGATTTCACGAGCTGCAATGAACCAGAAACGATGGTCCTTAACAAATAAAAAAACGCGACGAAGCAATCGTTAAAGAGCCGCATGCGGTTCTGGAGCTGCAGGTTGCCAACCCCTGTGCGAGGGAGACAAAGGCGGCCGGGTCGTGGTACTGGCCACCGCGTGCCGTGCCGGCCTTCATCGCTGCTCGCTATCACAGCACTTGCCCCAACAGCCTGTGAAGGCTACACGGGGGTTCTTTGTCTTTGCATTGTGTGCGTGCGTGTCCGTGCGTGCGTGCGCTGGTAAGGAGAACCCTCCAAGTCGCTCGCCTCGTGGCTTAGCGATGATGATGGGCGCGCGATGACGTGCCAGGAATCCCAAATCCCTCCTCCAAGCAACCCTTGGCTCTCGCCCTGCTTCCTTCGCTCGCCTCCACCACCGCCGTCGCAATCATCAACCGCACGAGCCTCAGAGGCACAGCTCACAACCACTCTCAGGCAGTGGCCATCGCCTGCCGTCACCCGCCAATGATGTTTGTAGAAACAAACGTTCATCTCTCTATCTATCTCCACTATTTAATCCCAAGTGCAGGGCCTCGCACAGACGGCCGTCCCTAGGGTACGGCGAATCGGAGCGACTGCCCTGGGCCCCGTGCTTTGGGGGGTGGGAGAGGGGCTGCGTTTCAACAGCGCGGTGTCAGATGGAGCACTTCTCGTTGAGTTTGAAAGCGTCGGTTGTGATTTGTCCCGGGACCCGCACCCCTCTAGGGACGAACCTGCTCACAGAGGATGGTTGTGCAGAACGAGACGTAACGGAACTGCTTCTGAAATATCTTGAAGTGACCTCTCATCCACCACGAGAGGGGAGCGTTTTCTCTCACAACCCTCCCACAGAGAAGAAATGCTTAATGTTTCATTCTTGGAAATTAAATAAAAAACCGAACATTACAAAGGACGACCATCAACCAAGTACTGTTCTCGAGTGCACATTTCATGGACCCCAGGGGAGTAATAATTTGAGTCGACTTCCAATTGGGATTTGAAGTCACAGCCCTCCCACTTTTGAGTCCAGCACTTTACCACAAGTGCCACAACCGTGGATAAAGTTGGATGTTAATTTGGCCCATTGGCTTTGATCGTTAGAACACAATCGAATGCCGCCCAATCACACTTTAAAATAAACTAGTTTTAAAAAGTAGTATTAAAAAAAAGTTTTTTTTAAACACGCTTTAATGAAATGTACCGTACGAGTAATGGAAGAACTCCACGACTCCAGGAATTGGCCCCGAAGCTTGCCATAACGTAATGGGCCGTGGTGATTTACAGCCAACGTTAGTTGAGCGTGGACAATTAGAGCCAAGCCGAAACATAACATGTACAAAATTATGTTTTAAAATATATGTTTATTTTTTATTTTTAATGATAGAATATATTATTGTCATCAGTATGACATAAGTATACCAAGTTTGCAGTCGATACCACATTGGGAAGTGGGTTAAAATTGAGTTACAAGATTTGAGGATACAACAACGACCACAACATACAGAGTGAGTTAAATAAAAGCGTGTAAAAAAAGTACAAAAGAGTGATTTTGAGCAACAGGGATCGAGAGACATTTAAATAGGATAAGCGTGAGTGTTGATCAAATAGAGTACAGTACGTGTTGTTACAATGTGTGGTTGGCCAGGATGTATAAAATGCATGTACAGTACCTGCACCGTATCCCATACAAAACATAATGGATAATTGACAGTAACATATGCAACAAAATCTCAAGCACTCACGTTTATATTGTTTACATCCCAAGTTACATTTTCAACATCATGTTTCTGAAGTGTAAATCTGTTGTTTTTGCTTAATGATAAATAAGTGTTACATAAACACAAGAGAATTAAGTTTTAAAAAGCACAGCTTGTTCTAATTGACACGTGTGAACATTTGATGATATTTGTATTCATTTTGGTTATGCAGCATGCCACAATAATAATTTATGTATATGCGCAGCAGATTTGTCTTAACATTTTTATATTAGCGTCTCTGTTATGGATTTTCATGATGCTCAACCGAAACGAACCACGCGTGATTATTAAAACAACATCATTCGATGAATGCTTTCACATACTGCTGCTGTCGACAAGACACCGGGAATTTTGGGGTAAAAATGACACAGAATAGCCCGAGCGAAAAACTGCCGTCTCAAAAGTTAAAGCTCAACATGTTACAGGCGTGTGGACGGGACGTTAGACACACAATAACAACCGTGGAAATTTGGCATAATTAGGCAATTGTAGCATTCAAAGACATCCTTTCATCCTGCTTCTGCTACATCCATCAGAGCCGTTGCACAGTCAACACCGGAACCTCAAAGTCTCCCTTTTTGCAGAATTCAACCACCTCGTGCCTTCTATCGTTCGCCATCCTCCTGGGTGAACATCCAGCGGCTGTCTGTATCGAAAATGTGCCCTCGTCCAACCTGCACAACCCATTGCGTCTCAAAATGTTTTCCTGCCACATTCGATTGCAATCTTTCAAGTTGCTCACCCTGCCCTCGCCATTGCATTTCCAGCATCCCTATCACTTGCTTTGTTGATAGCATTACATTGCGCGGAATACCGATCACACACTTATGAAAGCTGGCTTCTGGTCAAACCCCATGGTGTCTGGGGGAACACGTTAAAGACCAGATCATTATTAACAATCGTGTCACACAACAAGAAGTTTCCCGAGTTCGATTTCTGACTCGGGTGCCATTCTGTGTGGAGTTTGTATGTTCTCTCCCCCTACTCAAAGAGTATGGATTCCTGCAGTTACGAAAGCTTCTCTCCCCCTCGTCTGCACGGGTTCCCTCTGGGTTCTCGAGTGTACTCCCAAAGCCGAACAATAATCATAACATACAAATGTAGCGGGTGCTGGCCAAAACATCCCAATGCTGCAGGTTACTCGGCTGGGAATTCACATCACGAAAAAGTGTCTTGAGACTCAAAGAGGCTTTCCTGGATCAACAAGCCCTAAAGAAATGTTAAATAAATTAACACGGTCTGAAAACAGTAGCAATATATTACGAGCTTCCCAATGAACACACAACGATGGAATGTATTTCATTTATTTTTACGTGTCATTTAAAATGTTTTCCCAGCTCTATGCGCATCAGTTATGCACTAGTACATTACTAACATCTTCGAATTACCCAGAGTGACTTATTTGTAAAACAAAACGCATCTGGGAGCTGGATATATCTGCGTAAATGAGACATGCACCAGCTTCAAAGCTCCATCGAGCATGCATAACTTGAAAGTAAATAAATATCTGAAAATGATGGAAGTGGCTCTTACATTTTTAAAGCGGGAGGGCTCTGTTAATTTTATTTCAAATGTTAGCGGGATAAAGGATCACGTCCTGGAATTTGGAAGCTGTTTTAATAGAGCAGAGCCCAAACATTCCGAACACTCGGCTTGCATGTTTGTCGGAATGTTTTTTTTTTACGTCCATTAACAGCTTTTGTAAACATGGATTATTGTGTCTCAAGACGCGGATGTCAATTACTGCACCTCTATAAGCAAAACATCTGGCTCAATGGATTGCAATGTTAATATATACGCGATTCCATGATGCTGCTGTGGTGTGATAATTAACACGCTGGGATTGCAATCCAGATGCCGCCACTTCAGAAGTTCCCTTCCCCCTGCCTCTGTCCACTCCGCAGTACAAATGGCGACCCTCCCACAGATAAGTCGATGTCTGGGTTGCGTGTTGGTGGGGTAAAGTGTGGGTGCTACCACCTCTTCCCAAGATGTCTCCAGACATCTTGGGAAGAAGAGGTAGGCCAATGCTACCCTCGAGAGAGAAAGAGCTCCCTCTAGCAAAGGCCCTTCCACCATCAGTGGCAGAAGCAAGCAGTTGCAGGGCTGCCCCTTTAAGCAAAACAAATTGACTGTTTACCCTGGAAATTCTTAAGTCTCCTGCATTGGGGCGCTTTGACAATTGCCTTTTAAGGGCGCTTTGCATCTCTGACAAAATCAAACCCACGGAGGGGGGGATAATACTGAAAGGTATGCAGAGGTGAATTCATGGACCCACTTGCTGTACTGTCTGCTGTCCCCTGGCTACCGTGCAGCCTGGCGAGTTCAGAAGTATCACAGCAAATGATGAGATCTGCTTGGTCAATCAATGCTGCGCCAACACACCCAAACGGACATCTCGCTCAACGCAACACTCAAATGTGCCTTGACTCGGCCATTCAGCCCTGGAATGAGCCTACATAGGGGAGTTACATATTGTTCAAATCCCCTCTCAGGAATGTCTCTCTGCCACTCTGTCGCAATGAAGGTCACTTGACCGGTTCCTTCACTGAGTGGATATTTGGCATTGTATGTAGGGCCTTTGCCAATAGGTCTTCAAATGACAAAAACACAACAGACAGATTTCCTAAAATTTTCTTTAAGCATAGGACCAGAGAAGGGGTTGGCCGTACGTTTCAGATCCTTCCGTGCGGTAATGAATGCCTGCAAACCAGCGACTTGAATATGGGGTTTGGTGAATTATGCGAGATATCTGCACAGAGGGCAACCTAACTGCCTGTAAAAGTTGGGTTCACACCTGAGCGAGCAATTGTACAACCAAATTGCCCTCGCAGTTGTGCAATAGCCCGTCCCTACTGTTAAAAGAGCTTCATAGGTCATCGGATTCCTCCAGTCTAAGTAAAGATTCTGAATAAAAGATTCTCATTCTGAACTTCATTGCTGGCTAATTAGTGGTGGACATCTTTCGTTGCAGAGATGTCACCGTATAATACGCAATTCCGTTTCTTGCAATCCAAGTTGTTCAACTGATCGTTCAAGTATAGACCCCGCCTTGAGAGAGACAGTAATGGAGGTGAAAAACACAACGCATTCGTCAAAAAGACTACCTTACGGCCAATGGGCCTTCTTCATAGCACATTTTGTCATGAAATAGGGCCACTGCCCGAAACGTCACCCATTAAGATTGCCCTTATAAGGCAGTGTGACTGACTAATGTGTTGAGTTTTATGGGCACTTGTGCACCACTGCCAACGAAGTGTCACCAAAGAATTTGCTTACGAGTTCAAGTGGATTACTGATACAATATTCATAATAATAATATCTGCGTGGAGTTTGAGTGTTCCCGCCTCGTATTTGTGCATTTCTCCATGCACTCAGGTTTTCCTCAAACAAACGCACGCCAATCTATGAACATGTGTTTGTCAAACATTGCAGGCGGTGCCACGGCAACGCGGGTGCGCATTTGCCGCTCGCTGAGGAGGTTCACACAGTTCAAATCCAGCGGCCACCCTAATTATTGCTGCGATGTGTTTATTCATCGTAAGTATAAGCACCGTGTGCTGCACAGTGCACGTGAAATATCCAAATTGGCCAAATCCGCAAATGATGAAATTATACAAAGCAAATCACCGCCACGCTACTGGCTAATCATCACCCATAGCGCCTATTTTCAGGCCAGGTTCTGGGTCACAGTGTGCCCACAAGGACAGCTGCCACTAGGGGTGCCCTTAGAAACGTTTGGGGTGAGATGCGAAGTCAAGCGTTCTGACACGCCACGGCGTAAAAGATGGCGCCATGTAAAAAACAAGTGATTTTCATTGTGATTATTCTTGTTAACCATTATTAATCTCGACAGTCTTCAGACTTGGAAAAGCTTTCCTGAGTAGTAAAGACAAAGTGTTGACAGCCTACAAAGCAAAACTAATTTCTACAAGTCAAAGTAATTATAATCAATAGGGCTGTGGTTATCTCCATTGGCACCCCTGAGCTCATTGGAAAATTCCACATTCCCATGGTGGGGGTCAGTCTACCCATAATCCAACCACTCTTGATGTCTCACAGAGTTATGCTCCAACACCAGAAACGTGAATCGCGAGTCAACTCAGGAACGTAATGTGGATGCGCAACCTCCCGACGGAGAGTCGTACGTATTTGTCTATCTACGGTGAGCTTCCTTTGCCACCGTACGTAGCGAACCGTGCTAATCGGAGGTGCGGGCGTGAAGGACAAACAAAACTAAAGACTAAAAAAAGCAGTCGAGAGGTATAGCCAGCTTTTCTTGGGTTAACAAAAGTAACAATACTGGTAGTCCTCTACTTACGATGGAGATGCGTTACGACGACCCCCATCGTAAGTTGAAAATATCGTGAGTCGAAGATGGCCCAGCCTACCCAGGAGTCTTAAAGAATGGTGATCATTTAGCAAAACAGAGCAATTTACAGTAGCGTACTGTTTAAACTATATACCGTATGTATTTATTCATTACAATACTGTATTGCACAGTGAAATGTAAAGTAAAAAAAACCAAAGTAAATTCTTAGCCTACCTATATGAACTGCAATTTAATCGAAAGTTTTTTCAGGAAACAATCCTATCTACTATAAAAAAAAACCTTTTAACATGCATTGAACGTATCGTATCGTGGCAACCCTAAAATGAAATCGCTAAAGCTACGTATCATACATGCATTGAACGTATCGTAACGTATCATATTGTACTGTACTCACCAAGATTCTGTCCGTCGTCTGCATATTTGAACGATGTTGGGTTGTTGATGGCAATTTTGTCGTAACGCCATCGTAAGATCGAAATATCGTAAGTTGGAGCATCGTAACTCGGGGACTACCTGTAATTATTATCGCTTGCGATGACATGGACACCGAGGCTATCATCGTACAAAGGCGGTTCGATCGTAAACAGTGGCCGCCGTGATGGTGAATGGCAATGACTCACCTTTGCAGGAGGTGAGAGGCCACTGCTTTTGAGCAGTCACTCTTGCACCTACGTTATTAAAAGTCAGCTCTGCGATATTTACATTTATAGATGCCTATCCCGGCCTAAGTAAACTGCAGCAGTGTGACGCGTGCAACCGCTGCTCCCTCGCAAGGAGGAGAAACGCCATGCGCTGATAATCACAACCAATAAATAAAATAGAAGACAAAATGTCAGCCCGGTTTTTTGTTGTTGCAGTGGGTTATATTCATTGCACGAGATATTTAAGTCTCTGGCTATGCTACGTAAAGAGAGGAGCCTTTTAAGAACAACGCAAACTCCACTCATTCGTCAATGATACTGCCCGAAAAGGAAAAATACACGATAGACGACGTTTTTGCGCACAGATCCTTCGTCATAGCACCTACGAAGGGCCAGTGCCTGAAACGTCGGCTATTTGTTTTCCCTATCAGGGCAGCGTCATTGCAGAATGTGTTGACTTCGTTGTTGTTTGTGCTTATGCACCGCTGCCAATACAGTATTACTAATATACATTTTAGGCTATTTAGAATGTTTTGTGAGCTGAAAATTACATACCGGAATTAGATTCGTGCACGTCCATACGTGGAGCCACTTAATCTATTTCGGGTTCCCCCCCCCAAAAATGCAACAATACAATTCCAGCTGATACATCCGTTAAATTAAATTAATGACGAAATATTCGTTTTCAAATTTAGTCAACGAGGGTCAAGAGATCTCATGAGAAATACAAAGTATTTGGAGAAATGCAACTTTGACCCACTGACAATAACACAATTCCGAGATGGATATTTGCTGTCATGGACTTTCCCTGGAAATGTCACCGACACCGCGGTCATATAACTTCACAAGATAATGTGGGTGCAGGCTGACCCGCTCAATAAATAACCAATGAAAACAATAACGTGGGTATGGAAACACCTATTAATAGCACAGCTGTTGTGCGTGCGTAGGTTAAGACGGCGGGCAGAGATCAGAAATAACATATGAATCACATGGTCTCGTAAAAAGGTAACTCAAGCTGAAATGCTAACGCAAATGGCACATTTTATTGAATTTAATTTAAATGATCCATCTATTTGCTTAATATTTTCTAAGACGATGTTCTTATTTCATGTTATTTGTACTTACTTCAAAGGGAAAATTGTTCCCATTATTGAATGGTCATTTGAATACTCTTCTTAGGTTTTTTCGGTAAAGTCACGTAGAAAGTAAAATAAAATAAAAACAAAAATCACGACGTTTCGGAGGCAACACAAGTCTCCGTCATCAGGTGGGACCGTCACAGCCAGACGGCAACACAAGTCTCCGTCATCAGGTGGGACCGTCACAGCCAGACGGTCCCACCTGATGACGGAGACTTGTGTTGCCTCCGAAACGTCGTGATTTTTGTTTTTATTTTATTTTACTTTCTACGTGACTTTACCGAAAAAACCTAAGAAGATGATTCCTTGCAGTCACGAAAGCTTCAAATCTAGAACATTTGAATACTCTTAGTTTTTTCGGTAAAGTCACGTAGGTAAAAATGAAATTAAAATTAATAAAAATAAAATAATAATAAAGGGTAATTTGAATGGCAGCTCATCTGGAATCACATCAGCAGAGATTGTCCACATTCACTTGGCTGGGAGAAGTTTCTCCACAGAAAGACCACTGCTGACATCACATGAGCAGACTCTGGAGTGCAATTGGAACTCATACCCTTCTCATCACGAGCAGAGCACTCCACCAGCAGTGCCACCCAGCCGGACATTCCAAAGATTTATGAGCAGAGCATTGCTATAGTTAGTAGGATGGAGCGGTATCACTCTGATATAAACTAAACTACCAACTAAGCTATATTTTATTTTACAAGGTAAGGCTCACTGAGCTATTAACTGTTTTTCAGAAGCGACCAGGCCACAAATGATAGCTCAACGAAGTGGCTTGTCATGTGTAAATGTATAGCAGCCAAATACTCTAAACGTGGAAGGACCTGGAGATAATTCCACGCAACCACGGGGAGAGGGACATGCAAATTCCAAATATACAACAGGCGTCAGGGTTGGGATCGAACCCACGACCTCCTGCATACCAGGCGAGGTAGTTAACATCTCGTCACCGTGGCACCCACTGAATCCAGTGACCTGAGTTTGATTGTTGGCCAGGGTTGACATCAGCGGCGAGTGATACCTTAACTGGGCCGGGGCCAACCCCTACACCAAAATCCGCGCTGCCCAAAGTGGTGAAGTACGGTTCGATAACCGTTGTGACCGACAAGCGTGGGGAGGCCGTCGTCCTGCAGTGCATTGACAAAGGGCGTCACATTACCGTTAAAATATTGATGAATATAGCATGAAGCTTGAACAAATATATGTGTCTGCAGATCCGTTAACACTGTCAGTGTTTGGCTGATGGAATAAGGCATTGCCATCTCTGGCGCAGGACTACCAAATGAGGTAAGCAAAGCCAATGGCTCATTTGAGATTTTACTTTTTCGGCCCATATTGTTGCATTATCCTTTGTTCAAAGACTGTATACAATACATTGCAATGTAAATAAAGCCGACGATAAGGCACTTTAATATTTCACGTTTTTATACGGCTGCCTTTCCACGGAATATGCTATTTCATCAAATGATCAACGCTATCATATTGTGGCAGGGAATTCCAACCATAGAAATAATGCATTCAGGAAAAACTACTGAATGCATTAATTACTCTACAGTAAAACCTTGGATTGCGAGTAACTTGGTCTGCGTGTGTTTTGCAAGACGAGCAAATTTTTTAAATAAATATTAATTAGATAAACGAGCGAGGTCTTGCAATACGAGTAGTACGTGTATACGCTTTGTCTGCCGAGCGTCACGTGATCACAACTGATATACGAGTGCTTTGATATACGAGTGCTTTGGATTACAAACACGTTTCCGGAACGAATTATGCTCGCAATCCAAGGTTTTACTGTACATTATATAAATAATGTATATACTGTATATTATATAAATAATGTACAGTATATAAATAATGTACAGCCCTTTGCCAATTCAATGGTGGATAATGAACCTCTCCGAAATGTTGCTTGAGCATACTTCCCCATGGTGTTCAGTGTGGACTGGTGCAGGAGGAACCCAGGACCGGTTGAGATACAATTCACCACTGATGTTGCCAATGCCCAGGAATCAATCTCAGGGCCCCCCTCTGGGTTCATTGCGCAGTGCCGTTAACCCGTGTGCCACCGCTGCAACCCACATGAACTTTCCACCGCCATAAATCAGTGGCATTCTTCCTGATTCGCTTGCTCGCAGCAAACGCAAGGCTGCGAAAGATTGAGAGTCCGCGGGGTCTCATGCGACTCGTACGGGAGGCTTGTTCGCACGACCACATCACCTGTGAATACCCACGGTGGTGAGATGGTAACTATCTCACCACCTGGTATGCAGGAGGTAGTGGGTTCAATCCTGAGCGTGACGTGTGCTGTCTATTTGGAGTTTGCATGTGCTCCCAGTGGTCGCGTGGATTTTTCTCCAGGTCTTCCGGTTTGTTTCCTCCACATTTAGAATCAACGTAACGCATTCAGACTATTTGGCTGCTATACATTCCCACTTAGTTGAGCTGTCATTTGTGGTCAGGTAAAATAAAATAAAAATGCTAAATAGTTTTTGATGCACGATAGCAACCCCCTTGCTTCGTCATCAGGCACAAACGTGTAAGAGAGCCGTGGACCGCACACCCATCTCATTTTCCCGTCACCTCCATTCCCTGTAGCTGCCACCTGCACGTTAATCTAAGTAAAGAGCCTTCTGTGTAATAACGCCACACATTGAGATGTGCATTTGACATCCCAATGACAGACAAAAGAGAGTTCAAGAGAAAGATACAACAACAAAAATAGACAACTTACAAAAGTGTCAATTACATCACAAGCCATGTGCTGGTTAACAACGTGTGTTTGTAATCCATCCTATTGGGAGTTACGGCTGTTAGATCACGGACAGATTATTACAACCGTAAAATACCCACAAGTATGACAAGTCTGTTTCGGACCTGTCGGTATTCATTTTTTGAGAATTCATTTCTTGCATGTGTAGGGTTTCTCTGCCCGCTCCAGGTTTATCTCCAGCACTCAAAAATAGGAAGAAATTTGTCATGCATTCTCAAAGTCTGCCACCTCAAACGGGCTCCTCTTTGGTATTTGATAACTGAACTGACCAAGAGGCACTCGAGGAAGGTGTCCCACTCGTGTTAGCGCAAGTTCAATTCCTGGACACGAAGCCATCGTGAAAAATAAAATAAGTTCCACTTCATAATCAACGTTTTTGGGTTTAGATCGCGTTATTTATAAATGTGTCATAACCCTCCACCACCCGACACGGCCAATCAGTAAAAAAGTGTCACGTTGACAAAAGACAAATTAGTTCACTGCTTTAGCCCACCGGTGTGTTGAAGCGCGAAACCACAACATTTACAATTTGAGTACGACGTTTCGCTGGTAATTGATGAGTTAATGAGTTAATGATGACGTCACCCTGCTGCTGCTCTATATAAGAACGGGAGACACAGCAGAGCCTCACCATTCTGGCGAATTGCCCGATGATGCTGGATGCAATTACCAGCGAAACGTCGTACTCAAATTGTAAATGTTGTGGCTTCAACACACCGGTGGGCTAAAGCAGTGAACTAATTTGTCTTTTGTCAACGTGACACTTTTTTACTGATTGGCCGTGTCGGGTGGTGGAGGGTTACGACACATTTATAAATAACGCGATCTAAACCCAAAAACGTTGATTATGAATAATATTGGTCGCGAAAGCCTACGTGTTAAGTACCACTTCATGGGAAGTTAGCAGTGGCCGATATGTACAGATAACTGCTTGCTGCCCAAGGGACATTGAATTGGCTACACGATCTCAGAACCTCTGTGGTGCAGGAGAGCACGGCCTAGTTGTGGTTGAAGCATAGAAATAGTTTTCCCTGAATTAGTTTTTCTTAAGGGGACGTCCATAAATGACGTCACGCGATTTTGGACGATTTTTGACTCCCCCCCCCCTTCGTCACACGGCGTCACAAAAAGTCAGACCCCCCCCCCTCAAACATGACGTCACAAAGCTCTGCCCCCCCCCCCCAAATATATAAAACATGCTTCAAATCGCTTTACACTATTGTCATTGTAGTGCGTATTTAATGTGGCGCTGCACTCTGATGTTGTAGGAGAAAACATTTATTTAAAAGTCTATTGAATTAAGTAGAACGTGTAGTCTACATTTATTGAAAGTTGCGCATTTTGATGTGAAGTCACATTTCTCAACCACCCCCCCCCCCCCATTGTCACAAATATCTGACCCCCCCCCCCAGGTGCGTGACGTCATTTATGGACGGCCCCTAAGCAGAAAAAAAAACCATGAAACGCCAGAGCCAAATCCTTCTTGAAGTAATATTCTATTTTGCAAAGGAATATTGTTAATATACGATATACCACTTTGTCAAAGATCAGCGCAAAATAAACCAAATTGCGGGCCTTGTATTCGGATCCAATAGCTGCTGCATGTCTGTCACCTGTGGTGAGGTGAGTAAAAGTGTTCGACAATAATGAGCACCGTCAAGTGATTTGGCTATTCGCAACAAAAACCAGACACGAACTTCAGGCGGGCAAGCTCCTGTAGAAATTGCAAGTCTCTTCCGAACACCTGAGTCAACCCGTCTTTCCTTCAACTCAACTTTTTACAGGCAACTCGAACTTATAAAACGATGCTGCATAACGTTCTCCCTTCAAAGACCTCGCAAATCAAGCGCAAACACCAATTTCCGAGAGGTGTTTTTTTTTTGTACAGGCGCTAGCGACTCGTTTGATATATTCAAATGTAGACACTTGTGAGAGAGAGAACAACGCTCTGTTTCTATAACGTGTCTGCCCCAGGGCTTGAACCGAGGATCACAGAGATACTGGCTCAGTACTCTGACACCACCATTAATCTGCCGTCACTCAGCCACCTCTGCAAATTAAAAAAAAAACTTGACAAGGATTATTTATTAATAAGCAACAAAACTATTGTTGGAGGTGAAGGAATGTGGATGAACGCGGGAATTCCAATGAGTCCAATGAATACTCTTAGGTTTTTTCGGTAAAGTCACGTAGGTAATTTTTTAAAAATGAAATAATAATAATAAATGAAAATTACTAAATTAAATCACCTGAAGTCGGAGACTTGTGTTGCCTCCGAAACGTCGTTATTTAATTTAGTTATTATCATTTATTATTATTTTATTATAATTTTTTACCTACGTTACTTTACCGAAAAAAACCTAAGAGTATAATCCAAAGCGCAATGTGATCCAATAATAACAAATCTTATGCCATTAAGATAATTCTGCAACAACAATAATAGCCCTTTAGCCATTGCGCCCATCATAGGGATGCAGAATGTTTTGCTGTAAGCTTACGGTCGCCAACAGAGGTGAGTACAGGAAGGGTTTGACTTTTTATTTATCTAAAAAAAGCCTCAAGGATCCTCATGGAATCTTCAGGAAGGTGCTGCATTGTGAAGTTTATCTAATTCCTTCTTTGAGCATTTTGCATGTGGGGGGGAGTGCCTCGATAAAACCCACACATGTGAGGTTACAACGTTCAAGAATTCACACAGATAGGTCAGTAACCTACTTGCTGTCCTGCCTTCTACTGGCACCTCATAGCCCTGCAGGTGCAATCCATCAACCTCCAAAGTGCCGGATTACAAGTGTAGTGACATAGAATGGGCTGCTGACGGGTAAGGGGATCTGCAGCTTACAGCAGCCCTGACAGCAGCAGGCCACGTGATCAAAGGTCGCAAACGGGTTTTGATTCCTTACCCGTAGCCGGCCGCACCAGGGTCGCAAATGGGTACCCGTACCCATACCCGGCCGGGTACGGGTACCCGTTCCCTACCCGTACCCTACCTGAAATGAGTGACAAACGGTTACTCACCAGTGACTCACGGCCTACCCGTACCTGTACCTGGCCGCACCAGGGTCGCAAACGTGTACCCGTACCCGTACCTGGCCAGGTACGGGTAGCCGGGTATCGGGAAGGGTACGGGTATCGGGTACCCGGTTGCGACCTCTGCACGTGATAGACCAGAGGGGGATCTCGTGGAAAGGTCATGGAACCCGCGGGTAGGTTCTAGAAAGGGGGCGTGGCCAGGGGGCGTGGCCGGGGGCGGAGCTAAGCCACGCTGGCAGTATAAGAGGGGCCTCGAGATGGGACCTCGGGGCTGTCGTTTGGAGTGGAATCCCCGTCGTGCTGCTGCTGGAGTCTTCACCGTTCTTCTCGTCGTGGCAGTCTACCAACTGTCTTGACTGGGAACCGTAGTCAACTATAGACGGATTCTTTGGAAGTATTAACCCGTTGGTGCGTGCTAATAAACAGAGTGCTTCCAACTCTTAGTGTCTCCGAATCAGTGACTACACAAGCATGAGAGATACAGTGGAGAGATGTTAAATCCCTCGCCTGGTATGCACGAGATCGTGGGTTTAATCCCGACCCTGATGCCTGCTGTATATTTGGAGTTTGCATGTTCTCCACGTGGATGAGCGGATTTTCCTCCAGGTTTTCCCTCCACATTTAGAAACAAGTATTTAGAGTATTTGGCTGCTGTCAATTTTCACGTGACGAGTCACTTCTTTGAGGGATCATTTGTGGCCAGGATGCTTCTGAAAAAGAGCTACATAGCTCAGCGGGCCTTACCTGGTAAGAATAAAAATAGTT
Source organism: Lampetra fluviatilis (assembly GCF_964198595.1). Classification (NCBI taxonomy): domain Eukaryota; kingdom Metazoa; phylum Chordata; class Hyperoartia; order Petromyzontiformes; family Petromyzontidae; genus Lampetra; species Lampetra fluviatilis. The sequence continues at coordinate 10,631,087 of NC_136278.1, read as the reverse complement.
TCATATTGTGATGTACGACTCTTTTTTTCATATACCCCCCCTCATTAATTTCAGTTGTGTGATCGGCGCCATTGTCACGGTAACGAGACAAAGAACCCAAGGAGAAATCTCACAAAGCAGTTGCGCCCCTTGCGTCTGAACAGCTGCCTAAGATCTTGTACCGTGGTAAAAAGTGGCTTATTCAAGGGACTTCTTTATATTAAATAATAATTCAAGTCACCTTTTTAGCTTTCACACAATAGGGGTCACGTCTTTCCCAAACACCCTGAGATTGTCACAGGACAATCAAACTGATATTTTTCATTCTCAGGGGTGGATTTTTGTCAAATTTAGTAACAAAAATCAATTTTGTTTCATTATCGTTCTGGCATTCATTGGCTTATGGGCTGAGACTGTCAGCTCACTCACATTCGAGAATCTGGTTTAATCTGAGATGTATGTGTGTATGTTGAACTTCTTTCGCACAGTACGTAGCCAACCACGCTAATCAGAGGTACGGGGGAAGAACGACAAACTAAACACAAAAGCAATTTCGATTTAAAAGCTTTCGTGACTGCAGGGATTCATATTCTTGGTTCTTTCGGTAAAGTCACGTAGAAGGGAAATAATACAATTATACGAATAAAACAATAAAATTCTCACGTTTCGATTGCAACACAAGCAATCGTCATCAGGTGTGAAACCCACAGCAATAAAATTTTAATAATTTATTTTTATTGCTGTGGTTTTGACACCTGATGACGATTGCTTGTGTTGCAATCGAAACGTCGTGAGCATTTTATTGTTTCAGTTTTATTATTGTATTATTTCCCTTCTACGTGACTTTACCGAAAGAACCAAAAATACAAAAATAATTCTAAAGAAATTCGTTTTCAATAACTACCCAGCTACTTCTTCAGGGTGTCCACTCTAATGTATGGCTCATCCAAGCTGCACAACCCACCCATTGTAATTACCCAGTTCCTGATGACGTCTACACAATGCCACCTCGATCATAAACATTAATTAATTATGCATCACCAATCTCGTTTAAAAATCAAAACGCATAACGAATTGAAACATTAACCATAAAGCACCAAGATCAACAGTAGGATAGCCTCCAACTTTTTAACTATATCCGACACAATGACATATGGCACGTCTGTGTGGCAGTACTACATGTGCCCTGTAGAACATTATGTCCCTTGCTCAAGCACTAACGACATGCGGATCACATACTGGGTGGCGTATTAGCATGCACCTCGGGGAACACATTATGATCGCCCGCTCGCTTTCCTCCATTTCCTCCAGACAGTTGGATGCTCATTTGCGTGCAGGCTTCCCCAGGATTGGGGTGTACACTGTGTCACAACGCAAAGGGAAACCCCGGACGGCTGATCACCGGCGATAATATGCAAAGAGGCGTGACCCAGCCCGTGTGCTGACAGCCGCGCTCGATAAACTGCCAGATAAAAGCCATCTCGCTTGAACCTCCGCTTGTAAATTTGCTCCGCTTGGCGCGGGGATTAAACGTGTGAATTTGCGCCCGGTGAATTTAAGCCGAGGCAAAAATAAGAGAAGGAATGCGAAAAATCAATGCGTGTCGTTGTAATCCAGAATTCCACCGTCCTATGGCGTTGCTCAAGTCTCTCTCCGTATAAATGCAGCAAACTGGAGGAATGCTTCCTCCTTCAATTGCTGATGGCTAATTATAACCCACGAGCAGCTTCGTGAATTACAAACTAAACAATCACAGTATAATACTGCTGGGTGGACAGACGGGGGCTGGGATATAAGCAACTGTTCCACCACTGTCTCAACTGCATATTGAACCAGTGACATGCGGATTGCAAGTCCACTGTGCAAACCATTGCACCATGATCCCAATTACAAAGTAGAAGATACAATCTGAAATGTATTTTTTGTGTGAAACAACTTAATAAAAAAAATGGAGTGTGGAGCAGCTACACTCTTCTCCGTCGTTGGCCCGAAGCAGACAATTGAAATTCTTACTTTGTCTACTTTGGACGACCACTGTTAACTTCACAGAAAAAGACACGATACTTTATCGACGCACGGGAAATGGGCTGAGTAGACTCCCGACTATGATTTGATCTAAAAAAAAATTCTACGTGAGTCATGCACTATCCACAGCACCAACCAGAGAAAATGCCCATAAAATGGGACTAATTTATTTTAATTTGTTTAAAATAGCGAGGGACGAACCTTATTGTTGCCTGCCAAGAAAACAGCATGTGGTAATGGTTTATATGAAACTTTTAATTTATCATCATTATCGATTTCCATCATATTTTAATAAACATCTTCAATTTTTTTTATCCTGACGATAAACATTACATTCCTATATCTCTTCAGCCTCTCTTGTGCAACAAATACATGTATTGGCTGAAGTTGCAGAAATTACACATTCCTCTAGCAGGGCCACAAATGAGTACCAATTTTAATGTGCCCCCCCCAAAAAGATGATGAGCAAATTAAAACCAGGTATTTGCTTTGAAGAAACTAAAGCTCAAGACAATCGTCAACAAAACTGGCTTTCAAATAAATTAAGAGCCCACTGGCATGCGATACCTCGCCACCTTGGGTGCCACGGTGGCAAGATGTTGACTACCTCGCCTGGTATACAGGAGGACGTGGGTTCGATCCCGATCCCGACCCTGACGCCTGCTGCTGTATATTTGGAGTTTGCTATATGTAGAAACCTCCGGTTTTTCCGTCCACACGTAGAAACATGCGTTTTAGAGTATTTGGCTGCTATAAATATTATTTGTGAGTGCCAGACCGAACAGAGCTATATAACTCAGTGGGCTTTACCTGGTCAAATAAAAATGTAAAGTAGTTAAATAGTAAAGACGGAGCGAGGCTCGAAAAATAACATTTCCATTTTTTTTGGGGAATGTTGGCTCTTGGCCCATGGCAACGATACACAAAAGGGCTTTCCCTTGGAAATGATGTCACGAGGTCACAATTGAACTCATGCAAAAAAACGCCTAATGGCGAGCACGTGGTGATCTGGGCTGCCTGGCCACAATAGCAGCACGCAATGCAAGAGCTGAGCCACTGCTTGCCCGCCTGCTGCGTATAGGACAACGTGTTCAATGGCTTTAATATAGCATCATTGCTATGGTGATTCAGACCTTTGATGAATAATTTAATTCCAAGTTCTATATTGCACGTCACTCCTACTAATGCTTAAACGGCTCAGCGTTAAGGTAAATGAATACAATAACACCGTGCAGTTTATTGAAGATTTCTGTAAAGCAGCTTGTTATGATTTTTTTGTTAAATTCATATTCTGCATTTAAAGTGCCATACATTGTATTTGTCCCTCTTCACATTGACTCATCTCTTTTCCACATCCACAGTCAAACAATACATTTTGCTTATGCATTTACGAGCTATATGCCCACCGCTGTGCATGCTACTGAATAATATACGTAAACAAAAAAACAATGCAAACATAATAAATATTGTACGCTGCATTAAACACCGCAAAACTTGTTTAATTTAGCATTATTTGGGAGCAAATTGATAAAATTCCTGTGAGTCGTCCACCCGATAACCTTTTTGAGATGTGGAACAGTTTTACAGTCTGGACTAAATAATTGCATTTCTTTGACAGGGGAATCCCTTGATCTATAGTTTAATATTCCTCTCAGTGTGAGAGGGAAACAGCATTGGGAACTCTGCCTTCAACTGATGCTGGCTAATTAAATCCCAGATATTGAGAGTTATTTTTTTTTTATTACAAACTAAAAGTCAAAAACATTACATTAACAAAGTTTTAAATAATCATTTTTTTACACAAAAAATCATAATATAAAAGTCGACGTGTGTTTGCGCTCAAATGAACGCGAAAAAGTGCTCATCTTCTTAGGTGGGCCCTGAATGATGAATGGAAATCCCATGTTTCCATGGTGAGGACCAGCCTCTGCATGAGACATCGACTGTTGAATTCCCACAAAGTGGTATTTATTTCATCAACTTCGGGAAGATGATGGCCCGAGTCGATCCTTGACTGCGAGATTCGGATTAGCAATCTTCTGTTTGTGAGCAAAATGATTCTGCCAACGTGACACGATACCACATTTTAATAAAGTGCAGTTTGTAAAATGCCAGTGAATATGCATTTATATTAGAGTCAAGAAACCTGGAGATAAATAACACACAATATTGTGCATGCTGTGTAACGGGTACATAGTGTACCCGACGCAGAGGATTGTTATACCCCAATGAAAATACTTTTTGTCAGGCGATTATAAGAGATCACACTTGCACAGAGTGTGAAATAGGACTATCCCATCTGTTTGGTAGCAAATATAATCCTGCAGTAGCCTGACATTGCTGTGATGTAATAAAATAGTGCATTTGGCACTGTCTCAAAAGTGTAGCGCTATAGTTTAGGCATATCACGGTGCGACATTTTACTTTTCATTAAATTCAAGTTGTGTTCTATGAACCTATGTTGCACGAGTAATCTATTTTTTTTTATAATTTCATGAGCGTTGCATTCCCAGCCTGATAAAACTGTTTGACTCTGCTTGTTGTTTGCCTCAGTCTAGCATGGCCGGTCTTTACCGTTCGTATCACAGTAAGGTACCGTTTTGCTTGGCTTCATGGTCAGGGGAGGGATGGGACGGAGCTTTGTACAATGAAAATGCAATAAGTCATGCGACGGGACGTGTGTTGTTGTTTACCGTGACTCATCGCTTGAGTAAATTTCACTGATGCATTTAGGGCACGATTTTGAGAAGTTCTCGTGAATGATTGGGCCGTTTACTCCAGGGACCCCCACACTTTGATTAATGAGCAGAGGCGTTATTGGTGGGGACTGCACCAACGTTCGTTTGTTGATCATTCCATCCAATTGCATGTTTATGCTCTCCTTGTCCTTTGAAAAATCGGACACCTCCAACAAAATAAAATTGACCACAGAAAAAAGGTAATTTCAAATTTGAACTTACAATTGGTCATTTGTATCGAGATCACCTGTATTCTAGTAATTAGTCACATAGATCTACATTACACAACTGCTGCATTTTTGTACATCTCTGCTAGTTACTGTGCTATCAATAGCCAATAGACACACGCACACGTGATCAATCCCCTGTTTAGCCACATAGACTATAGGGGCAGGTGTTGCAAGTGATATTATCATTGAGGTCGGTACACCACACAAAGCGTTTGAATGTGGGCAGTACCAAGCCCACCGGAATTTTGTCTTCCCGTTGCAATGTTTGTACCAAGCACTCATTTAAAGTATGGACAACCCAGGGGATGTCCACATGAGGTTCACATGGGGCTTGCCACTGATTCTCTACGTGGCCGGGAGTTAAACGCAGGTAACTGGAACCGTAAGAGCAATGGCGGAGCCAGGATTTTCAGGTAGGGGGGGGCAACCCCTCCAGCAATGAAAAATGATAGAGGAGTTGTTAGTAAGTAAGGACTTGTCCCTTGCTTTTTATTCGACGCGTGTGCGGCGATGGCACAGCCATCGATCGAGGGTCGAATTCGAACCGCGTTGTGTGATCGGCATCGCGCTCGCTGAACGTAGTGTGCCTTCAGGGAAGTCGGGTACTGTATACACAACTGCGCACAATTCTGTGAGTCACTTATAACTGCTTTGCCGTTACTTATTGCCAATTATGGACTCAGACTATTGTCCTCATAGAGTCCCTCGCACATAATAATATGCGACAGTGGCAATGATCCGATCGAAATTACGGATTTCGATTGGATCATTGGGGGGGCACGTGCCCCCCCCCCCCACTGGCTCCAACAGTGCGTAAGAGTGCTATAACCACCACGGCAGATATTCGGCAACAACTGCTGTAATTTAGTGCCAGGCTAGATACACTTTGAGTCCAAGTGAATTGCCGAAAGTCCGATGGCAGGAGGCCACAGGGCAGAACCCAGCTGTTGTGGGTCAACTGAATGAAATGATTGGCGGATGTACCATTTGTGCTCTTTACCGTGTACACTTGCTGTGTTTTAGACACAGACAAAGGTCCCCCTATAGCCTTTAAGAGACTGTTGGGGCAAGTGCTGTTAGCGAGCACCGATGAAGGCCGGCATGGCACACAAGGGGGTGGGTGGCCAACACCACGCCCGGCCGACTTTGTCTCCCTAGTGGCGATGTTTACACACCACACCAGGTGCTCATTTTGAGGCTGAGTCAGCCTAGGAGAGGCCCATGGCCGTGAGCGGGAATCGAACTCGGGTCGCCGGGTTCATAGTGCAGCGCGCTAACCGCTACATCACCGCTCCCCACACACGCACAATCACATGCACACACGGACCTATTGCACCTTCGCTATGGCCCAAATGTTGCACAGTGAAAATAACTGTGGTACGGGACTTGGAATTCAGTCCATCTGCCAATGTCCAGGACCACGCAGATCAATGCTGGATCACCCCATGCCCTTGAAACAAGTCCATACGCGTAATTTATATCCAATCTCCCTTGCAATGTGCTGACCTCTGGCTTGGGCCAAGCAGAGAAAAACCGCTGCCGAGGAGGATATTTGGCAGAATAGCTTTAAGTGGCTCCTCATGTTTAACCGCAGGACCATTGTTAAAGACTGCAAAAACGTGGCCGTCTATCTTGGCAGTGTCATCATAACCGTGACCAGGGACTCATTTAAGGACGATTTGACCCAAGGAAGGCACCAAGACAGGTTCACGCCGACGTTAGATAAGTACCTGGTGCAGCGCGTCAACGTCAGAGTTGGAGAGACCCAAGCCACCTCCTGAGGTTCAGGCCAAACCACCCCCATCTTGTGTAGGCCTGAGAATGTGGCCTACTCTCAACACTTGCCTCAGTTGTCTGCAAGACTAATGGGGATGGGTCTTTGTGCACATGTGTGTGTGGAGCACTGCGCTACATGGTTAGCGCACTGCGCTAGGAACCCGGCGACCCTAGTTCGATTCCTGCTCACGGTCAACACCAGTGGCGATTGTCTGAACCGGTACTTGCGCCTCCCCTAGTTTGACTCAGCCTCAAATGAGTACCTGGCGTGGTGTGTACTAAACATCGCCACTAGGGAGACAAAGGCGGCCCGGCGTGGTGCTGGCCACCCACCCCCTCGTGTGCCGCGCCGGCCTTTATAGATGCTCGCTAACAGCACTTGCCCCAACAGTCTGTTAAGGCGATATGGGGGACCGTTGTCTTTGTGGTAATGTCTCTACTGTGATTTTGTGTTAATTGGTTGAAGTTTATGTTGCTTATGGTTGCATTGGGTAATGTTTTGGTCACCCACTCACTGCACGGAGAGAATTGGGGAAACGGCATTGTAAGACGGGCAGAGGAACAAGTTGATCAGAGAGGACATTCAACTTCGAGACGACGTGTTGACGGCAAAGAAAAACAGTGGGCTTGGGCAGGACACTTCACTGGAAGGGTCGATGGCCGATGGATAAGATCGGTGATAGGATGGTGGCCAAAGCACAGTGAATATGCCCAAGAGGATGACCACGGCAGGGAGGGAGCGGTGGAGGTCAGCTCGCGCACAGGAGCCGGGGCCGGACCGTGGCATCGCAGGGCTGCGGTGAGGGACGGCGATGACGCCACGTGGCTTTCCTTTGCGGTGGCGGCAAACGTGGCTGATGACGCGCGCCGTCAAAACGGAGGGTGAACAGCACGGTACAAAATGGTACAACGATCGCGCAGGAATAGAGTCAAGTGTGCCACTGTGCACGAACGGTTCTTCCGCTGCAACAATGGTTACACGGCGGCAAATGTGCAGGTCTCTAATAAAGGTGTTTGGGTTAGATCGCGTTATTTATAAATTGGCCGTGTCGGGTGGTGGAGAGTTGCGACACATTTATAAATAACGCGATCTGACCCAAAAACCTTTATTATGAATAGCTGACTTTTCCGATCCTGGTACAGACTCCTGGTAGTGTATACAAAAAGTGCATGTTATTGGTTTCAATATGCATTCGCTGAATGAACCGTGAGTGTTACTTGGTGGCAAGGCTGTTGGTTGTAAATCGAGAACCATCATCATTCTCAGAGAATCCAAGTATTGACGAATATGAATTGTGGGCGTCATTAACGCTACTTGAGAGCGCGCGCACACACACACACGCACGTGCACACTGCATGCAAGGGGAAAAACAAGTTTTGAGATCCAAAAAAAGTTAAAGTCAGGTTGCATCTTAAACGTCCTTATTGCTGTCAGTGTTACTTTCAAGCCCTAATCAGAGTGGGAATTGAAGATAAACAAACGATTAATTATTTAGTAGACGCTCGGAGAAACGATCCCAAGGAGCCGTCAACGTTTGAAGGCCCCAACTGTAGGAACGAGATGAATATTATAAACAATGCATGCGGTGCATACACGCTCACGGGCCAAGCTTATTTCGTTTGAAACGGGGGGGGGGGGGGGGCGGGATTCCCTGTAAAGGCAAGGTGGCTGTGGACAGGGATCATTTACATCGCTCGGATGATGTTAATACCGGTGGTGGCGGCTTGCATTTGTTGTTGTTGCTGCTGCTGTTGTTGCTGTTGTTGCCTCCGCCAGGATGGAGAGGGACCAGAGAGGCAAATATTGACAGAGAAAAACTCTGAGTGCCTGAGAGAACTGCTTTGTGGAAAAGCTCCCGCAGGAATGAATGTTTAATGAGACTCGCAAAGTGAGGCAGGTGAGAAGAAGGACTTCTACTGACAGCCCCTAGCCCCGTATTAAAGGGGGGGAAACTATAATCCCAAGTTGCACAGCCGCTTCAAACCCGTCATTACTGGGATTGTCTCGATGATATGAAGGGACTTCTGAGGATCAAAAGGACAAAGGTGTTTCGAAAGTTTACACTCTTATACGGAGGCGCGTTCCCTTCTAATGAGATAAGACAATTAAACTGTGTAGCTTGATCGGCTGAATGCCATTTGCGCAGAATACTAAGCGAGGGAGAGTAGCGATGTGGTCATGCCAATCATTCGGCGTAAAAAAAAAAAGTGCGTTCACAAATATTAATTACACAGTGATTGATGGGTGCAATGTCGCTTCGGGGTTTTCTCTGGGGTTAATTAACAGTGACCTAAATTTAGTTACATTTTTATAACGTATTAGTTGCGTGTTGGCTGCAGCATAAAAAAAGCTCTTAATTGGGCTACACAGCTTGCTGCATTATTTAGCCGAAGCGTACAAGGGGCCTTGCTCGCGTATGTTGTCTCTCTTGTCATGAACGCACTCTCACGTTGCCCAATCAGGAGGGCTGATGGTTGGGGTGTATCGCGTTGCGCTGGTGTTCGACCACTCAAGAGCCCTGGCTGTTAGGGATGTCAGCTTTGTATTCCTCCCCGAGCTCACACCAACCACCACAGGCAGAGGAGTTACGCAGTGGAGCAGGCTACCACAACGAACATCAACCAAATAAGAATCAATACCAGATCACCCACACACATCCACTCACACCGATGGTCCCTACCGCTTTCCCGAGACACACACAAAAGCTTTTTTTTGGGGGGGGGGGGGGAAGAAAGGGGGGTTGTCCACCTCCCCTACGCAACTCTGCTTCAGAGTTCCCACGTTCCTCCTCCAGGGAGTTTCCTCTCCCCTAAGCGACTCTGCTTCGCAGAGTTCCCGTCCTCAGATAGCGGGAGATGTCCGTGGGCCACCCAAGCAACCACTCTTGTGGTCAGAATGCAAACAAAAAACGTACTCTTGATAATATATGCATTGTCTTTGAAACTGATTGGTTCACACCAGAAAAACCTTCTGACCACAAGTATTGTGGTTAATGCAGACATGATTTCTCGTAAAAGGTTTCAGTTTGGTGTTTTAACATCTTAACACCTGTTTTGTTGCCAGAAAAAAGGGGAAAAACTAGTCTCATATTTTGGCACTGGCAAAGGAGGTCCCATGATGTAGATGCTCACCCCGAGCTCTAATTACTCTGATAGTGGCGTTGTCTTTGGGCTGTACGCCTTTTGGCGTCCTCTAGTCTAACACTGTTTTGAGACTAGGCTCAAAATAAAGCTGTCTCTGGTGTGGACCAATCAGTTTCAAAGACAATGCATATATTATCAGAGTACGTTTTTTGTTTGCATTGTTGTAACTGCTCTCTCGCTGGTTCAGCAGTTCCACTGCTGGATTATATTTTTTTCCGCCTGAGGACGACCGCTTGTGTTGCGATCGAAACGTCGTGATTTATTTTATTTTATACCTACGTGACTTTACCGAAAGAACCAAAAAGTATGGATTCCTGCAGTCACGAAAATTTCAAATCAATCTTAACACCTGTTTTGTTGCCAGAAAAAGGGGAAACCCTATTCTAGATTTGAAGTTTTCGTGACTGCAAGGGTCCATACTCTTTGTTTTTTTCGGTAAAGTCACGTAGGTAAAAAATAAAAGAAATAAAATTAAATCACGACGTTTCGGAGGCAACACAAGCCTCCAAAACGTCGTGATTTAATTTATTTTTCTTTTCGTTTTTACCTAGGTGACTTTACCGAAAAAAACAAAGTGTATGGAAAACCTATTCTCAACAAATGTAATGTTAATAGCTTCAAAAAGAGTCTCCACATGTTCACCATCATTGTCAACACGTGCCTGGAATCTTCTCCAGGTGGTCTCCAGAGCCCGGTGGCACATTTCTTGTGGTATTGTTGCAAATTTTCGGAAGTGTTAAGTTTTTTTTAAGCACCCTCCATGACACATTCCTGCGGAGGGAGCTGGTAGGAACGTTGGGTTGCTCGGTCAATGGCCAGGGTCAACAGCGGCGTAGTGTATTCCGCAAATATGCCCGACTGTGAGGGCGGGCACAAGCCGGCGTGAGTAGGTTAAACGTTGAGTTTTATAAAGGCACCACGGGGTAACCAGCCCCTCCCCACCCAGCCCCACCCCCCCCACCCAGCCCCACCTTCCCCACCCAGCCCCTCCCCACCCTCCCCTCCCCACCCAGCCCCACCCCTCCCATTTTTGGATGCACGACGGACGGACACAATAATCCCCTGTGGGCTGGTGTAACCAGGAGGTTCCTACCAGTATAATTTAGCTTCTGTAATGCGACTGCCAGCCTGCATGTGATTGCCTTGAAATGACTCACACTCTGCGTCAATCTCTCAATCACATAATTATGCACACATGGACGGATGCCAACTATAGCCTTCTCATGAATAAAAAAAAGAAATGAAATGGCTCTCCTCCTACAATAATAATAATGCCATTACACATCTTACTGTTTCAAGTACGATTTCACAGATATCCAGGAGGACATTCACATCGTTTAGTAATGTCAGACATTTATGCTTATAACGTTATAATGAGACGTAGCAGTCAAACATAATTGAGAATTGTATATGAAAAAATTATGCAAGGGCACATATAAACGGTAGCAACTCCTCATTCCAAAGAGGTTGGATTGTTATTTGAACAATATGTTAGGGATGTATGGGTCTAACGCCGTTTTGAGACTAGGCTCAAAAGAAAGCTGTCTCTGGTGTGGACCAATCAGTTTCAAAGACAATGCATATATTATCAGAGTATGTTTTTTGTTTGCATTCTGACCACAAGTACTGTGGTTAATGCAGACATTACTCAATTTGGTGTATTAACATCTTAACACCTGTTTTGTTGCCAGAAAAAAGGGGAAAACCTATTCTCAATCAATGAAATTTCTCTATTACCGCGTGGTTAGTCGAAATATTTCAGTATAACATCTCGTTCAACTCTTTTGTAAATCTTAAGAGCAAATCAACATGACTAAGAACCAATGTTGGAATTGCTGTTTTCTTAAATTAGTTGTATCTTTATAACCACCTTATTGAGACGCCATGGTGACGAGATGTTAACTCTCTCACCAGTGCCGGATGATCCTAGTCGCAAAAGTAGCTACATATGTAGTAGCTACACATGCTACGGGCCCCGCACTTTCAAGGGCCCCGCGCTAAATGCTTTGAAGCTATTAATTCCGGTTCAGGGATTCTGCACTTGCTCTATTACGACAGTACTATACTGCCTTCAAATTTTATGAACGACTGGGTGTTTAATGTTAGCGATTGGTCGTATTATCCGGCTGTATAGCAAATGAAAAAAGTCAAATTACTCTACTATGCCAGTAAAAAATGTGTTTTAATATTCATGTTTTTATTTTATTTAGGGCTCCTTTATAACATTTGCTACAGGCTCTGCACTAGCTTAATCCAGCACTGCTCTCGCCTGGTATGAAGGTTGTGGGTTCGATCCCGACCTTCACGCCTGTTGTATATTTGGAGTTTGCACATTCCCCCCGTGGTCGCGTGGATTTTCCTCCGGGTCCTCTGGTTTTTCCCTCCACATTCAGAATCAAAATACTCTTAGAGTATTTAGCTGCAATACATTTCCACGCGATAAGCCGCTTTGTTGAGCTATCATTCGTGGCAGGTCTTCTCTGAAGAAGAGCTATATAGCTGGTGAAATAAAAAATAGTTTAGTTTATGATATAGCTCACTATATTCAAGCTCAAGAGGTCTTCATGGCCAACCCAGTGATGCCGCTGCACCCTCTCCATTGCCTCCTTCCTCCATTCCGGCGGATCCCGCAGCTGTTGCGCAACTGGAGCTCATAATTAGGGTGCGGTGACGCGGCCCAGCCGTAGTGCCTTCGCCGCTCATTGTAGAAGTTCGTGGTTTCCAATCCAGCGGCCACCCTGGTTAATACTGCGAGTGCATAATTCTAGATTTGAAGCTTTCGTGACTGCAAGGATTCATATTCTTAGGTTTTTTCGGTAAAGTCACGTAGGTAAAAAAAATAAAATTAATAATAGTAAAATAAAAATACTTTTATTTTAATTTTACTTTCATTAATTTTAATAAAAAAAAAAAATAAAAGTAAAATTAAAAACATTTTATTTATATTTTACTTTTATTAATTTTAATTTTATTCTTTTACCTACTGAGAGTGCATCTAACTCTAAAAGTACGACAGGCCGTCTGCTTCGCAGTGGCCTTTAAAAGATCCCGTGACATCATTCGCGAGATCAGGCCATTGTGTGCCAGCGTAATGGTCCAAATTTTTGCAAATTGTAAAAGTTGCCTGCAAATTATTCAATTTGGCTCACGTGCGTGTTCACACAACGTGTGTTCGATGTAACGCAATTCTTCTATTAGGGAACACTTTTCGCACGACGCAGAATGCGCACCATTGTACATTGGTTTCTGAGCGGTCGACGATGAAATGACATTTCTTTCACCTGCGAGGCTGAGCGTTATGGGAATTCTGGCTATACACGGGGAATATGTATGCATGTAAGTTGAACTTCTTGCACCACCGTACGTGGCCAACCGTGCTTATCAGAGGTGTGAAACAATACAGTATGCACAGTAAGATGGTGGGACCTCAGTGCTGTCCCACCATCTGACTGTGTGTGCGTACGTCGTATCTTGCATCCCCTACATTTTACATGATTTCTTATGGGAAAGTTGTTTTTGCTTAATGCGTCTTCGCTTACTGAGGGAAAGGAGCACAATCAATGGGCTGAATGTCTCACTAGCACATCCACCGTTGCGGTGGTTCTCTTACATTGACATGCTAATCTCGCACAATACAATGGCCACCTCCACAGCCTCAGGGCGCCCTCCGATCTTGCATTTACATGCAAATAGCATCTCTAGCCCCGCCCACTTACCCTTGGGCTACACACAATACAATAGCCACCTCCACAGCTTTGGTGTCGCCCTACAGGCTAATCTCTCACAATACAAAGGCCACTGCCCCAGCCCCTGTGGTTGGACCATCTCTAGCTCCACCCACCTACCTTGATGCACCCATCTCAGGCCTATACAAGACATTGTCTCAGCAGCTTTCTCTCTCTCTCTCACCTGAAGATGATTGCTTGTGTTGTGATCGAAACATCATATTTTATTATTTTTCTATCTACGTGGCTTTACGGAAAGAATATGTATTCCTGCAGTCAAATTAGTTTTCAATCTAGATTTAAAAGTGCATACCTCCAGCGGATTCCTAATATCGGAAGGAAGAGCGTTTGCGATGGCCACACACGCGCATCTGAAAGCGTGCGATGCAGTGCCCGTCTTTGTCCGATGTCTTTGTTTTTGACTATGGAGGATTACATCACATGGGCATTGACCTACACCAAACGGCGGTGACGAGCCGTTGAGAGTGAATCGTGGAGGTCCGGAGTTTAGAGTGCGACATGCGCAGCATCTGGCAGAAGGAAGGAAGCAATGGCGAAGTGCGTTCGCATCGGTACGACTCTGGCAGTAATGAGCTCTCAATCCTGCTGGTGCCAACTCACTGCGAGTTGCGTGCCTGCAGAGCTCCAAATGTCCATCCTTGCGACTGCAAGGCTCCTGCTGGCAAGTCAGCAGAATGCCTTGATGCATTATTGAAGATCCTGGCACTTTACACGTAGCCGTGTGGTGGCATTTCACACCGCCACCCCATCCGCTCGCTCGCTCGCCTCTCTCTCTCTCACTCCAGCCACTGTGTCCCTCCCCTCTCTCCCTCCAGAAATAAAATGAATCACCACATCCCATTGTAAAGAAAATCTGAACATTAAATTTTCAGTCGGAGCACAGCAGTGTTGTGTACAATGACCTGTGGGGGCAGGGGGTTAGTGTTGGAAATATATTGAAAAATAAGCAGCACATGCCGTATGAATACAGCGCACAGGTGGCTAATGATTGTGCCATGGTGAGTAGATATTCAACGCTGCATTCAATTGCACTGCCATTGCATTCAGATGCAAGCATTGCCGTTTGTTTTAAATTCAAATCACTTTTGCCCACAATTGTTTTTTTCCCTGCCAAAACGGTGCTTTCATCGGCATCATCAGAGCACGTAACAGAACTTTCCCAGTGAACAGTGTGACCACATCAGTCAAGGGGCCCTCAGAAGATGCCAATCCATGTCAAAAGGCCGGTGTCTCCCTGCTCACACGGGCAACGAGGAGGCACTCATCTGTGTTGGCAATCCGTGCGCCAGCGGTAGAAGTTCCTACATTCCCATGACGGAGGGCAGGTCTCCATGCGATGACCACTGTGCACTTCCACACGACTGGTAGTCATGTCACCAACACTGGAAGGATGATAGGCTGAGCCAACGCCACAGTGTGACATCTGTGCACTAAGAACCAGCATCAGCTGTTTCGATATCTCCAAGAGCCCTTGTGTCTAATGCCACCAACCCCTTACCCAACCACGTGGGTACAGGTGTTGTGGCTCAATGTACGACTCCGAGGCAGGTTCCGTTAGGGGCTCACGCCAAGTTTATTAAGGGCTTACGCCGAACCAAAACCCCCCTAGCCTATAACTCCCCAGGGGACAAGGGACTGTGATCCCTACAACCCCGGCTAACTCGGCTCTCCTCGGCCGGTCGGGCGGAGTAGCCTCCCCTAGCCTCGTGTGCGGATCACCTACCCCGAGTCCCCACTCCTACGTCTCGGGTCCCCCTTTAAATACCCCCCCCCCCCGGGGGCATGACGTCACCGTCCCCCAAGGGCCGCCTGACGTCACTCTCTCTGAGGGTGAGCGTGACGTGACGTCACCCTCTACTCCTCTACACATGGACAACAATTTAACGGGCCAAAACAAGTGGTGCTCACCAATGTCTTATGCAGGCTTCTTGCTCGTGTATTCTCGTCTTTGGTGGTTCCGCTGTAGAGTCAGTGGCTCGCAATCGAAATCGTTGAGAGTTCAAATCCCGGTTAGGGGTTCAATCAGCCCATCATTCCCCTGGGGTAAATAAAATGAGCACCACTCTGTGGATGTCAACAGTGATTGGTCCGATGGATATACTCGCCTCCGTTGCACCAACGTGGAATTCCCCCCACTGGCTCAGGGCTGTAAAGGGCGATTGGCACTGCCCTCAATGCTCATTTGAGCAGGACATCTCTTTTAGCTCTTGTCTCAAGTAACCTGAGCTCACGTAGCCCCCGTCAGAGACTAAAAAGTCAGGGCTTTGGCTTGAGACGGTGTCAATTATGCCGTGTTTCCATGGCCACTTGAAAGCCAGCCCAGCCAGCCCAGGCACATCCCAAGAAGAGCTACATACTCACATGCAGGTTCATACTCTATCCGTCTACCTGACCCTATTCCTGCCTCTACCCTATTCAAGCACATGGCAGTGGTTAGGAAGCAATATATATTTTACATGTCAACGTAGGTATTGGTTAGTTGGGGTAGGTGGCTTAAATGTTGTGTTACACCAGCATGGCGGGCAAGTTGTACTAAGTGTAACAGAGTTTGGAGGAACGATGGGACACCAGGCTTCCATAGTGGGCTCGTGTGCTGTTCCAGAACGGAGCCAGTGCAGCTCCCAGTCGCCATGCAAATGAGGCATTGCACTGGGTCAGGGAATGCTTGAGGCACTCGAAACGAAACTAAAACTTGAGCATTTTGGGCACGTGTTGGCCACTGAAATAACAACACGGAAATGTGTGCTCACAAACGGCAGGGAGACAACGTTATCATTATCCCTTGCATGCAAGTCATGTGACCACCAGATCGCATGTGCTCCCAGCATTGTCCGGACCACCTTAAAAAACACAAGGCGAGAATAACTGCATTTTATCTTACCAGATAAGGCCAACTGAGCTATGTAGTTATTTATCAGAAGTGACCTGGCCACAAATGATAGCCCAACGAAGTGGCTTATCACGTGGAAATGTATAGCAGTCAAATACTCTAAAATCACGCGACCACGGAGAGAGAGAGACACGCAAACTCCAAATATACAGCAGGCGTCAGGGTCGGGATCGAACCCACGACCTCCTGTATACCAGGCGAGGTAGTTCACATCTCCTAGCCACCGTGATGATGATGAGAGAGAGACACGCAAACTCCAAATATACAGCAGCCGTCAGGGTCGGGATTGAACCCACGACCTCCTGTATACCAGGCGAGGTAGTTCACATCTCCTAGCCATCGTGATGATGATGAGAGAGAGAGAGACACGCAAACTCCAAATATACAGCAGGCGTCAGGGTCCGGATCGAACCCACGACCTCCTGTATACCAGGCGAGGGAGTTCACATCTCATAGCCATCGTAATGATGATGATGAGAGAGAGACACGCAAACTCCAAATATACAACAGGCGTCAGGGTCGGGATCGAACCCACGACCTCCTGTATACCAGGCGAGGTAGTTCACATCTCCTATCCACTGTGATGATGATGAGAGAGAGACACGCAAACTCCAAATATACAGCAGCCGTCAGGGTCGGGATTGAACCCACGACCTCCTGTATACCAGGCGAGGTAGTTCACATCTCCTAGCCATCGTGATGATGATGATGAGAGAGAGACACGCAAACTCCAAATATACAGCAGGCGTCAAGGTCGGGATCGAACCCACGACCTCCTGTATACCAGGCGAGGTAGTTCACATCTCGCCACCACAATTAGTCGTGAGTCCACAATGGTCCACTTACAGGTTAGTACCAGGCCAGGTGAGTTTCCCAGTTGAATAAAAGAAAGGAGTAGACTGTAGCTGCATTCTACATACATTAGGAATAAAGCAACAGGCGACAAAACGAAACAATTTTGTTACGATACATTTCCTTATTGTTCTTGTTCCCTGTTTATGGGCAATGCACACAAGACAACGCAACAATGGGATAATCATAACCAATAACCGCCAGGCTATGAACATAACGGTTTCCATAGCGATAACAGCCGGCTGCTATGGCAACTGGAGGGCTGATATCGACTCTGGTGCAGCACAGAGATTTGACCTCGTTTATAGAGTTAGCAAAAAAGGACAGATTCATTGCAGCCACTGCGATTTAACACAGCTCATGAAAGCAGCATTTAAAATACTCACAAACAGTATTTTAAGGGATAGAAATTTGAGATTGACATGGCTGGATTACATTGACATTAAAGCATTTTTTTCATCACGAATTCAAATCACGATCGAGGGTCAACTGAACCAATCATTAGTCTGGTGTCAATAACATGAGGACCACACTTTGGTATATCAACAGGGGCTGTCTTTTTGAGAGAACGGTGAATGCTATGGGAACGTGGAATTTCCACTGCTTGCTCAGGACTCCCGATGAAGATGAGCACCGATAACTACGAAGTGGGTGTTGGCGGTTCTGCTCGACAGCTCTCTGCTGCATGCTCGGGTCGTGCCGCGTGTTGTTCTGAGTGGCGTGCAATCTTTCAAACCACGTGCTTGGGAGATTTTTTTCAGGAACTGAATTCAAGTGCTGCACGTTTCTTGAGTGATTGATTTCCGTTACTGAAGAAGCTCCCGGCACGTGGAGCGGAACGTCGGACATCAGGTCGAGCAACACGTGGTACAACTGGAATATACACCGGAACGATGAGACGAGAACCATCCCGTTGCTTAATTCTAGATTAGAAGCTTTCGTGACTGCAAGGATTCATACTGTTACCCCCAGCTTCACACACTACCATCACCATTACCACACGTTGTTTTTCATCTTGCGCATTTCTAATTTACCCCCCCCCCACCCCGGCAGCATAACAAAAGGCTGCTTAATCTTAGCTTTCTTATCTACTTCTGCCCCCTGCATCACAAAGCTTCGGTTTGAACTCCATGCGTTGCCTCCCAGCGTCCGTTGCTTTCACAACGTTGCCTCCCAGTCCACAGCCCGCCCACACTCACCATGGCCCCTCTCCTCCCTCCATCCCCCGCGACTATATAATTCCTCGTTACAGCCATCTCTTAGACACACTTAAGCGGTTGTGCTTTCGCTACGTTGTCCCCACCTGAATAAGGACGCTTGTGTTGTGCCCGAAACGTCGTGATTTCATTAATTTTTTTCATTTATTTTATTTTTTACCTACGTGACATTGTAAATATAGCATTATCGGGGATTGTTACCCGGCACTTTTTTTACATTTCTGATCATATGCCAACGGTGTGATCTTGAGGCATGTAATTCAGTGAAGAAACGTTCCTGTTGATCTCTCACAGGCAGCAGAGTACCACACCCCTGAGCTCTGTCTCGAGTAACTTTGGATAGGGCCTCTCTCACCCAGCACTGGAGGGGATGTCTTCCTGCGCAAGAGAGAGAATGTCCATTGTACCCTTCGTCCACCGTATTGTTACATGCCTTCCTCATCGCTGGAATAACTTTAATACGCGAAAAGCAAACAGCAAACACCCCACAGACGTAATGGGTTTATTTGCACGCAATATTTTCTGACCAGACCAAGACCATCAACTAACTGCACACAACAAAAAACACAATTTTAGTCACGGGCAGATAACCCGGACATGAACCCACCACCTCTGAATTGGTCCTCTGCTTCATTCGTACAATGGGAAAAGCTTACAATGGAATGTCCAGTTTGGCAATCCACTCGGTAGTTTCCTAAGATGCTAAGCGTGAAAAATGAAGGGCCTCCCGCAACCGATCTCAGTGGGCAGGTTGATGCGATACGTTCCACGGTCTGCGACTCGTGGCCACAGTCGCACCTGGGGTCACATGCACGAGGTCGGTAGAGTGACCTCCACTGTCTTGGAGGGAAGTCAAAGCCAGGCACCTCTGCTGTTGGTTCAGTGACGAGGCGTTGGCTCGTTGTGTTGCATGCGTCCCACGGTCCCGTCCGTCTGGATAACTGGGTCGGCGCAAGCCGCATGGACATCGGCCGCCGTCTCCCAGAATTGCCGATGTGATTTTGTGATCGGATACAGAAGTTAAGCACGCTCGTCACCATCTATTTCCCTGCATAAAACTGCGACCTGATTTACATCAACATTGGCTTCATATTAATGTACCTCCTCTAATAAAGTATTTAAGCAAGGTGCAACGTACATAACAGTTGAATGCTATTATTTTATACCTACGTGACTTTACCAAAAGAACCAAAGAGTATGGATTCCTGCAGTCACGAAAGCTTCAAATCAAGATCGAATGCTATTTGTAGACACCAGACACACCGCTTGACCGTGTGTCACAGGCTGCTTACACAACAGCTTTAATCGTTTGCAATAAAAGCATATTAAAGACAAAGGCATGTGACTGTCAGCCACACTGTCATAGCCACAGTCGAGTACTTCTCACTTATTATCACAGGGTTGGACCCAGCAGCCTGGCCCACGGCGGGACCAACTCTGTGTTGGCCTGCGGACCTCAGCACATCGAGGGGGGATTTTAAATCAGTAATGGTGACACTCCATCCTGTCGCTGGGAGTTGCAGCGTGAATACGTTTTTAATTTAGAACAGCACGTTTCGACTGGCGCACATACATATAAGATAACACACAAATGTTTACCCAATACGGTTAGTTTTCTTTACCCTCATTCTTCCCTCCCCACATCCGCTTTTCTGACTCTCACACGTGGTCCCCACCTGGGTGAGGGAGAGAGACAGAATGTCCCCCTTTGGTAGGTCCTTGTGGTGTTTCTGTTCCCCTCCCGTGCCGCAATCGGTGCTTTGTATTGGGCTCGTGTTGATTCCCAATATACACAAAAAAAGGATCACGTAAATCACCTGCAGCAACAAAAATAAATCCAATCGTAATTTGTTGGGTTGTGCCCTCGTTTTAAATCCGCAGGGCTTGCGGTGTCACGCCTTTAAGGCATTCAATGCAATTCTCCGACGAGCTCCACTCAGCTCCGCTCCGTTCTGGCTTCTGATGAACGAGGGAATTCCCGCTCGCTCCCATTAGAGAGGCGCTGAGTCGCGAACGCGCGCGAGTTCCCCCCCCCCCCACCACCTCGCCCCCGTCATGTCGACACACGGTCAATAAAGGTGAGGTCTGGACACATTGAGTGATACCAGGGAAGACGATCAAACCATTCCGGTGGGAGAAAAATGATGTTGGCATTTAGCGAGCGCGTTGCGCGCGGCCCCAAAATAATTGCGAGCCAGAATCCATACGAATTAAGACGGCGAAGATGAATGGGACCAGCGCTGGCAGCGCCGATGGAAGGCCGTCGCAAAAGCAGCGCGCTGAATAGCCCCGACCCCCCCCCCCCGCCTAGAAGGCGCGCAAGGAGCAGTATTGGAAATAATGAGATTTGAGCAACAGGTAGCCAATAGCCAATTGTGCACACTAAATACCACGGAAAGACAATAACTGTCATTTACTAACGGAAAGTGTGCAGTAATCAATACGTTCCGGTTTACAGATGCGGGCGGGTGAGGGGAGGGTAGCCCACTTCCACCTTTTTCTTTCTGCGATGCAGTGTAATATTAACGACCTTAATTTACCCAAGCAAACCCTCTTTGAGTCTCCAGACTCGTCATCAGAAGCTTCCCGCTCAGGATTATTGGCAACTTAAATTATTGAGCATTTTGTTGTTGTTGTTGTTGCCGCCTGTTGGATGACATCAGAGAGCTCAGAAAATCAAAACGCACACGCTCACATATTGGGAGGAAATTCAAAAACGATTACATGTTGACCAGCAGATTACTTGCTAGACTGCCCTCCACATGCCACTCTATATCACCGCAGTTAGATGTCTTATGAACATGGCGATTTGTGTGATCCACTCAGCCCAAAGTCCAAAGCTCTGTTTGACTGATGTGTATTACGACTGCATTTGCTGCATTGTGGGACCAACATTGTATTCAAATCAAACACTTTCCGTTAACGACCTCGCCTGGTAAATAGGAGGTTCGTGGGTTCGATCACGACCCTGACGCCTGTATATTTGGAGTTTGCGTGTTCTCCCCGTGGTCGTGTGAATTTTTCTCTGGGTCCTCCGGATATTCCCTTCACATTCAGAAAAGTGCGTTTAGAGTATTTTGATGCTATAAATGTCCACATGAGAAGCCACTTCGTTGAGCTATCATTTGTGGCCAGGTCGCTTCTGAAAAAGATCTCTACAGCTCAGTGGGCCTCACCTGGTAAAATAAAAAAGTATAGTATTCATATTCTTTGGGTCTTTCGGTAAAGTCACGTAGATAAAAATAATAATAATACTAATAAAAATGAAAATAAAGTGCATGAAATATATATATATTTATGCACTTTCTTTTAATTTTTATTATTTCATTGTTATTATTTTTTCTATCGACGTGACGTTACCGGAAGACCCAAAAAATATTAATTCCTGCAGTCACGAAAGCTTTAAGTAAAAAAATAACAGTTTAAGTTGGTCTGGACAATGCTGGGAGCATTGTACATGCAATGTAGTGGTCACATGACTTGCATACGTTTATTTATTATTTGCTTTCAATAAATACATTCCGGTTGTGCATTTGACACATCTGCAATTTTGACATCCAAGATCAGCAGCAGAGCATCTGATTCCGCAATGACCAGAAAGATGTGAATCGATGTATGATTCACAAAGGGGCCTTGCCTTCCAACAAGCATCAAGCCAACGTACTCCCTTCGGGGCTGCGCTGCACCGAACGTAGCGCAAAACCCACGTCAGAAGGGGGAACTTCAGGACCTCACCGGTGCTGGCTCGCTCGGTGCTCTAACAACGGTGGAACTCACCGCCAAGGATTACCACTCCGACACCCCCCGTGCGCAAGCGAGTTTAAATATAGCTGGCAATTTCCAGAGCTGTCACAGCTTTCTAACGAAAGCACTATAAAATAAATATATATAACGGATTGCTGTTTTCTTCTGTAAGACTGGATAGGTTGCATTGATGATGAGTGCAGCCTTAAATCTAGATGTAGTTACCGGTAATTCATGGTTAACTAGGGGCGCCATGCTGGCGAGATGTTAACTACCTTGCCTGGTATACAGGAGGTTTCGGGTTCAATCCCGAACCTCACGCGTATATATTTGGAGTTTGCATGTTCTCAAAGTGTCTCCTGGATTTTTTCTCCGGGTCTTCCAGGTTTTCCCTGTACATTCAGAATCAACATAATGCGTATTTGGCTGCTATATATTTCCACATGATAAGCCACTTTGTTGAGCCATCATTTTTGTCCAGGTCGCTTCTAAAAAAAGAGCTGTACAGCTCAGTGGGCCTTACCTGGTAAAATAAAAAAATAGTGAAGTAACAGTAACATAGGGTGTAGTACACCATCCGCCGTGAATATGGAGCGAGGACACCAACTCTCGACCAGATGCATGGTGGAACGTTACATCCCGGAATCGCGAGGGGGTGGCAGCGGTTTGGGAAACATTTCATCCAGCAGTGAATTGAACGTGACTGACAAATTACGAGATATATATCCTGCGGCTGACCAATGCGTCGATTCGTTGATCAATAACGAGTCTTATGCTCGTGATGGATGAGTCAATCACGTGCTGGAATGTACGTTTTTCTATTCGTTTGTATTGTATGTGATGGGTTCACCATTTGGCACATTACTAACAAGAAATAATCATAGAAAAATCAACCTTGAATCGTTGGAATTCATAAAATTCCTGGAGAGGAGGGTCAGGGGTTAATTGTTTCACCCCTGACACATATACACACAGTCTATGTTTATGTAAATATATATATTTAATGCTGTGGTGAGAGCATTTGACTCACCAATCAGAAATCTGGAGGGGGGTGGTGGGGGAGGGTAAACCCAGCCAATGCTTCCAAAAATGTGGGAATTCAACAGTGGCGTCCTGTGGATAAACCGCCCCCCACCATGGCAACTTGGAATATCCACTCCTAGCTCAATGGAGACGAGCTCTGTGTACATGTTTGTTCGTGCAGAGACAACGAATTGGTTTAGACTTCAAAGCGTGCCTACAGTGCACAGAGCATACAGTGCCAAGACCGGCTTGTGAATTTACAGACGCGTTTTTTTAAAAAGATTATTTCAAGCAAATCATGACACTTAATAAGAGACAGAGTGCTGCACCATTAAGAACAGGAACAAGTGTCAAACTAATTGAAGGTGTTTCATCACCTTCAATAAGAAAGCAAATATACGTACTTGCACATACTGACTAACATAAGTCCCAGACTTCTTGACGATAAGCTCATTAAAGTCAACGACGGAAATGAACTACAGGAAGTGTTATCAAACCTATTAAAGAAGGCTCCAAAGTGGGCACAGAAATACGAGCGAATCAAGATGTACGCGCAAGTCGGCTAACCAATGGAAGATGTTACCTGTCAGAAGGGCAAGGCTGGGTAAACACACCAAGCCAGTTATCAAAGGCAGGCTGGGATCAAAATGATAAAATAATCAGACGGATGAGAGCGGGTTGGAGTGCTTTTGGAAGAAAAAACAACAACTTAATAATTGATTCGAAGCTTTCGTGACTGCAGGGATTACTCTTTGGTTCCTTCGGTAAAGTCACGTAGAAATATTATTGTTTGATTTTATTTTCGACGTTACTTTACCGAAAAAAACAAAGAGTAACATAATAATGAAAAGCATCATGCCAGCGCACCAAAAGAGGAACTTTTTTTAAATGAGCATATATATTTTTTCCCGATAACAAATTATCCATCGGAAACGTGGACATTGACAAAAGAAAAACGCAACAAAAGGCGGGGAGGCATGGAGAGGCACGTGATTGAAACTACACTGAGAGAACAGGGAGGGGAACTCGTGGATTGGAGAGCACACAAGTTAGGGGGCAATCATATTGACGAGTAGGAAACATAAGTTGGGCTTTGGGGGCAGAAGGGACGATCCTAAGTGGTCAAGACTAATGACGGAGTGGCAGCCAATCAGAGCCGGCCCAGCCACTAAGCGACCCTTGCAATTGCAAAGGGCCCCGTGGCCAGCAGAGGGCCCCCTAGAGTCACTGCTAGCTAGTGGGTGAAAAAAATCATACATCAAAGGGGCCTCCAACCAAATTTTGCTTAGGGCCCCCAAAGGTCTAGGGCCGGTTCTGTGTGACCGTGTTGCTGTCTCGCTCAACCTGGCTCTGCAGCCAATGAACGGAACATGCTCGAACGAGGTAATCCGCTCGCCTGACTTTTACACTCACTATAACATTTTATCTACAAAATTACACCTTGCCATATTTACAACATGTTACCCTATTTGTATTTTTGTATTTTAATATTGTATATTACGGCTAATTCACATTTTATATTGTATACTTATTCAAAATGTTACATACTTTAGCCCCTTAGTATTAGACTTTGTAACTTTAGTATATCTTGGGACCTCTTTTGCCAGTACCAAAATATACTAATAGGGGTTTTCCCCTTTTTTCTGACATGTTGAGACGAGGCTCCAAAGAAAGATGTCTCTGGTGTGGACCAATCAGTTTCAAAGACAATGTATAAATTACCAGAGTATTGTTTTTGTTTGCATTTGACTGCAAGTATTGTGGTTAATGTAAACATGATTCCTTGCAAAAGGTGTCAGTTTTGTTGCCAAAAAAATGGGAAAACCCCTATTAGTATAACTTTAGTATAGTTAGACTGTATACCACTTATTTAAGTTTTAAGATTCCTACATGTTGAATGTATGCACCTTCCTGCCATAGTAAATTCCTTGTCTGTGCGAACTTTCATGGCGAATAAAACCCTTTCTGATTCTGATTCTTTCTGATTCTGCAGGACATCGGTGGATTTGCATCACAGGACGGTGTGTATGGCGTTGGTTTGAGCAGGCTTTCATTCAGCAGTGGATTACGATGATGATGAACATCAATCTAGCCGAGGTTAGTACGCATGCTTCGCAATCGGAAAGTTGCGATATGTGTTTTGTAATTTTAGGGTTATACTGGGTGCATGCATAGGTCAGAGGGTTGGAAAGCAACCTACAAATACAAAATAAGCTGCTTGCATTTCAGTATAAATGCATGCAGCGGATGCTAGCATTTTCATCACAGATCATGATAGACAACTTGAAAGAACAGAAGAGAATGTGGTAGAAAATAATTGCAGAATTTACTAGCAAGTGGAGATTGTGGTACAAAAGGAGGCGTGTGCAACAAGGAGGATGAGCAGGCTGATGAAATGCACGTATGTACGTTGAACGTCTTCTGCACCGCGCATAGCCAACCGTGCAAATTGCAGGTAGGGGAAGGACAACAAACTAAACACAAAAATAAGTTCGAAAGAAATTAGTTTTCAATCTAGATTATTTAAAAGTGCAGGGCTCAGATGGCGTCATAATATCGGAAGGAAGAGCGTTCCAGACGGTCACAGAAGCGCATCTGAAAGCGCGCAATGCAGTGACTGTCTTTGTCCGATGGCTAGCCAAAAGCCACTGCGAGTGTGACCGGAGTTCGCGTGATGGTTTATGTTCCTTGATGAGATCAGCGAGCTATTGGGGTTCATTTAGTGGCAAGCACTTTGTGTGTAATGCAGTGCGACCTCATATTGTATTCGTTCCGGCAACCGGCTCGGCGAGCACCGGACGGACACGTTCGGAGCTGGCAGTGAAATGGTCACCCAAGGTGGGCGCTCAAGGGCAAGGCCTCAAGTCAAATGGTGGAATGCCATGGGAGGAGAGCTTGGGGAGAAGAGGGTGACCATTGCACCGACCGCACGATCTGGCAGAAGAAAGTGAGCACGCGGTTTTTGTGGAATCAGCGGCATTGGTCGTCGTGACCCCTTCGTCTTAAATTAGGTAAGCGTAACTTTCGTGAGTACTTATTACGTGTACGTCACAAGATGTGCGTAATTGTTACGTGAAATGATAAAAGGTAAATTGCTTATATGTATGAGTAAGGATGGAGGAATAAAATGCATCCGTGAGGACATCTACCAAAGAGATGGAGCGATGCGATCAACTCGTGCGCCAGCGATGGCTGGATCGTTACATCGTAGGATCGTGAGAGATGGCGATGGCTTGGGGAGGCCTTCATCCAGCAGTGGATTGTTCATGGCTGATAATGACGATGACGATGTATTAGAATTCTTTCACGGTGGTTTAGTTGTGGTAATTTTTTTTTCTTTTATTTTGGATTTGGGCACCAGTCATCTGGTGTAACAACTCTTAAGACAGTTCGTGTTCACGTTGTTACCTCTGAAAGCCAGGTGAAGAATATTCAGACAGTAGAAACGCAGACATTCAGTGGACCAGCCATCCAGTGTCCCTAATACTCGTAACGATTTCGCCCAAGGGACACGAATGTACCCAAAAGCAGTTTTCTTTGCAAGCAATATGATGTTATTTCCCCTGCTGCATATACAATGTAACAGCCAGCGCCATATGAATTCAAGCATCAGTGTCGTCAATATATTCTCTCGGGCGATTTTTGTTGTTGTTTTACCCAGCAGTGGTCAAAGCACTGTGTGCGCTGCACGCGCCAACTTCGAACGCACCACTGGACACTCGCAAAACCCGTGGCTTAAATGCGTGATTAATGTGCAGTGATGTTGTGGATACGTCCGCTAATAATGTGTCCTGCTCATAGTGGTACTTCTACGACAACCGCGCATTTGGGAACAGCAGGTGCCAGTCAAGTCAATTTTAGTTTTGCTTAAACACGTGGCCGCCTTACTGGCACAGATCTGCCACCCAAGAGCCAGAGGAGCCGTGCGTGGTGATGATCACCACGCCTGCCAATCTGGCTCTTTTGCAGGTGGGGTTGGTAGATCGTCCCACAATCATTGAGATACCCCAAGGCTGCTACATAGTGCGACCAGTGGACGGCAGCACAGCAAGTAGATCGGTCGCCTATCCGTGTAGTTGCTGCGCATTATCCTGCCACAAGTGCAGCAGTTCTCCGGGTGTTCGCTTATTTCTGTTCGTTTCGTTCTCCGAGTTGTGGCTCCGTGTCCACTTAAGATGCACCGCTGCCCACCCCAACGTCGTTTGTTGCAATCTCTTCCCATTGCCCGATTTGTTGAATTTAATTGAATTCGTTGCCCATCTCTCTGATCTGTTTCTGTCTCTGCCTCTGGGGGCCCTCTCCTGCCAGCCCTTCCTCAGGGTCAGAATTGCCCCGTCGCCGTCCAAGGCTGTCACGGGACTTCCTGGGGTTACTCCACGGTGGTTCCTGGAACTATCCCGGGGGTTCAGTGGCGTGGGAGTCGCAGCCCGCGGCGGGTCTTGCCGGGGCTGTGCTGTGGTGGGGCCCGGGCTGACTCTTTGAGCCACGCCGTGGCTGTGGCGTTGGGTCTCCTGGAGTTTGCTGATGCTGGGAAGCCACGCGGTATTGCCTCAGTTCTTCTGGGACGTTTGGGTGGACAGCGTGGTTAAAGCTGTCGGGGCGGTTGGGGGTGAATGATGTGGTCAGGACGGTGCCTTGGGGCTGGTAATGAACACTGTTCGTGGTAGCTGGCACTTCCCCGGGACTCGTCGGTGTTAGGTCTCAGTGAGTGCAGCACCGCTGATGCCGATCGTGAGGGTTGTTGGTGGTTGTGGGTCACGTGGACCTGTGTGCTGAGTTGTTGTGTCTCTCCCCTGTGTGTCCCCAGATCCATTTAGTCCCCTCAATTGTTTTTTGTTTGTACGCGCCCATTCCACACCATTGCCCTCGATCTTATCGTTGTTCTTCATCTTGTACGTGCATTCTGTAGCAACGAAGTGCTAAACGAAAACCAAACGGTCATGATTTTTTTTATCATTTTCAAGGTGCCGCATTGTAAAGTGCAATCTTCAATTCAGTCACTTAATCTCTCTCTACCTATGTCCTCTCTACTCTGAAGTAGGGCCAGTGTGAAACCTCTATTTAGTTGTTGAGGCACTGTTAATGATGAACTTAGTAAACTGAGTTTGTTTTATGTGCCTATACACCAATGCCAATGTAAACCCTTATTTTTCTATTTTAACAAGTACCCCTTAAAATTAGTCTCTAGACTCTATGTGGCTTTCTTCATGAAGTAAAATGTATTATCTGTGTTATAATTGTTTTACACACAAGCCCTCCCTTTAGGATTGATCCACTCGTTAACTATATGACAATGTCTGTGGTTCGTGAATGTGGTTAATGGCCAATTCGATTAATCACATCACTGGTGTCCCTTGTTCAGACGCCCACTTTACAGAACACACTGGAAATGCCATGGATACGTTTTTTTGTTTACTTTAAACTAAACTAATAAAACTTAAATCAAAGCAATATATTTTTTCTGTCTGCCTCAATAAACGTGTTCTATTTCATAGCCTTGCCACTTCACAATCTACGTTGTTACGTCCTAAGCAAACGACACAACGCTTCTCTTGTGGAGAGAGCCATATGGATTCCTTTTTGAATTAATTCATCGATTCTGAAGCGCATGTTTGAATGGATCATTTCATTAATTTGTTCATCGAGTTGGCCGCACTATGACACCGTGCAGATGCTCGGCGGGGGAAGTGTGCCAATGATTCCAGGGGAACCTTTTTTAGATAATTGAGGCAAGAAGGATTGTCTGCTTTAATTTGGCCTTGACTCAGGCAGTGACCTTTCTGGAGGAGAAGATCCGTAAGCAACGTCCAGAGGCTGAGTAAGTGCACACGCCTCGCTACGACACTGCATCCACCAATTATTGAAATTACATGAGCAGGCCACAGAAAATTGCGTGATAATTTATACAGTTATTTTCTTCAATCCACTGCTGGATTAATTCCTCCCGATGCCGTGTCCGTATTATGGGGGTTGTTTCACAATATTGGTGAAGGCTACCTTTCAATTACCATGAAGTATGTCTCATTCACAAAGAGTTTCCATGTGTCTCAATTCTTCAACAAGGATCCTGATAAATTGTTTTACTTCCCATAAAACACACTCAAAAATCATTAAATAACTCTCTCTCCTTAGCCTATTAGGATGCTGCTAGCGAGCACCAATGAAAACTAGCATGGCACTTGAGGGTGTGGTACGGACAAAAGAGCGTTTGCCTCCCCAATGATGAATTTCACCATTAGATACTCATTGTATTCTTGTGCATGATGGCAGCAATTTGTTCACGAGCTAAATGCCGAGTGTCGAGGCCTGCTAGTCACGAGAAGGCTTCAGGAGTGTTCGTGTGGTTTAGCTGCCGCCCATTCTCCGCCGCTGACGGAGCATAGACTACAGCGGTTTACTGCATGGTGGCACTTAGTTTGGGTTGCATGGTCAAAGTTGCACTTACTGTGGCTTGTCTTTTATTTTCAATTTATGAAGGAGATGTGCAGATGTGCACATCGGCCTGTTAATGTTCTGATGCAGTTAATGGTTCCACCAATTGTCTTTGAGGAGGAGGAGTGTCAAAGCCAGGAGTTTGCGATGTGTGGGGCTCTAATGAGGCGTTTATTCTTGATGTCTCCATTGCTCCACTCTGCTCTGGGTGAGATTCTAGGATGGTGACAGCGGCGTGATCCCAGAAGGGGGATCGGGACTGGAGTTGGTGGCGAGGAACATTGTTCAGGTCTTGGTTTATGGATATGTGGTTGTCATTGGTAAAAAAAACGTGTAAAGTGCCTTGAAGTTTGCATGTCTTTGGGGATATTTCGTGGCAGAATGTTCGCCAGACCAGGGTGTCAGGGGATTGGTGTCGGATTCAGTGTTCCCGTTATGAAGCGCATTGCGTTACATTCTTGTGCATCTCGGAGTGTTGTGTAAGAGCTCCTGCACCAGGCTGGAGCTCAGTGACTCGCGTCGATCGGTGAGAGGGCGGCAGTTTGCACCACGTCAGTTGAGGCGTCCCCAGGTCGTTCCTCCAGGATGCTCGTTTAAGGCAGAGATTACCAAGGGGATATGCCGGACAGCTTCGTATATCACTTGTCACTGATATTTCTCATTGTCAGCAATTGAAGCTGAATGGCTGAGATCAATGACGAAGTTAAGAGTCGATTAAGCATAGGATGGAGCACCTTTGGAAAATGTACTTTGGTAATGAAAAGCAACATAGCCATGTGCGGAGAGATCAGTGAATATTATCTTTGACGATCTATGGATCAGATACAATCATTTGTATGTACCTATGTTGAACTTCTCTCGCATAGTACACAACTAACCGGATGTGCGGGGGAAGGACAACAAACTAAACACAAAATCAGTTCTATAGCAACGAGTTTTAAATCTTGATTGAAAAATGTATCGTTCCAGTGGCTTCCTCATATCGAAAGGGAAGAGCGTTCCAGACGGCTGTAAAAGTGCATCTGAAAGCGAGAGATGCTGTAATTGCCTTTGTTCGACGGCTAGCCAACAACCGCTGCGGATGACCGGAGTTCATGTGATGATGATTTATGCTCCTTGACCAGATCAGCGAGGTATGGTGTGACTCTTTTGTGGAAAGCACTTTGTGTGCAATGAGTGTGATTCGTTGTACGCGTGTTCAGAGAGGGTCCGGTGGGGTTCGTCGCAGCGTAATGCAGAGAGAGGCTGGCGCCGCATGAAAGCTGCCGTATCGGCTAAAAAGTGAGAACTTTAGAATTTGAACGTGACCGTTTATAAATTAAAGCTACTTGGATTTATCGTGGTGTAAATTTATCCAAATGTATGAAACGTGACAATCCTGTCGAAGATGTTTTACAATGGATGTCAACGTCTTAAAGGGAAACAAAAACAAAAAGCCGCTCGTAATGAGCACAGTTGTACAAAGTACGCACATTTAAGAAAGCAGTCAAACGGTCCAACGCTCATCTTTCAATAATGCTGTCACCCTCGGCAAATATTTGTATTTTCTAATCAATTACTCAACGTTCTCTAATTGTACACCCTTGCCTTCGTTATCTAGCCATCCATTCATCCATAATTGTATCTACAATAAAAACAGATTTTGCCTGGGCGCTCGAGGGAGATTCAACATCTCATTAAGGAGCCTCCCAGGGCAACCCAAACTAACAGCACAGTCCACATACCATTAGAGATTAAACAAAAAGGCACATATTTAAGATGGTTATGTAATT
Organism: Lampetra fluviatilis; assembly: GCF_964198595.1. NCBI lineage: Eukaryota > Metazoa > Chordata > Hyperoartia > Petromyzontiformes > Petromyzontidae > Lampetra > Lampetra fluviatilis. Next base: position 10,599,519 of record NC_136278.1, on the reverse strand, counting down.
GGCGCATTAAACAAGCATCCCTACAGAGTTGTGCGGCGAGAGGCTGACGCTTCTCTCTCGGCTCAAGTGAGTGTGGGGAGGGGATGCCATTCGTTCCCATTGCCACCTCTGAGCCAGCAGTTGCAAAATTCTGCATAACCAGTCTAGCTTCAGACTTCCCACAAAGTGGTATTATACTTTGTTAAAAAAACAAAAAATCTATCTCGGAGTAATGACTAGCTACGTCAACACCTCCCACCCCGAGTGAGATTTGAACACAGGACCGTCCAATTGTGTGAGTATAGGCACCGCCCGCTGTGGCCAGCATAATGAAAATGTAGCACGAGCGACGGGAATAATGCATTAGATTTGGCATAAGCAGTAAAGAACGTGCATTTACTATGTACATATTAAGAGGTGACTAGGCGGCTCAAGTCAGCGCGTTGACTGCTGGCCGGGTCCATAGATAAATCTGGGTTCAAATATGGGCAGCAAACTGTGATAAAAACCTGGACTTTAGTGAGCAACTTTAATCCCAAGTCTTTGTAGGTGGCCTACGCAATGCTCCTCAATCAAGACTGGATTGTTGGCTGGTGGCCACTACGCAGGAAACTATAAAAGCAAAACACAGGGGGCTCAACGAGGACATCGTATGCATACATATCACAGCCGCACACATTACAACCAAGGCACACGCTACATTAAGTCACCGATCCTATCCATGTGTCGCGATTGTCATCAAGAAGGGTGGAGCAAACACTCCACGCTCCGATTGGTTAGGACACGAGGAGAAAGGGGGGGGGGTTGGCCGGAACGTTCAACCCTCCAAAGCTGGAGGGTTGGGTGAGCGTCGTGTGGGACGGTTAGGCCAGGTGAGGGTAACAAGTGAGGATTGGTGGAGATGGAAGTGTGACGAGGTGCGGAGCCAGGAAGAGGTTAAAAGAGGCAGCGTTTGGCGGAGTTGGGGGCATCGAGGACGAAGGGGTGGGCCAGTGCTGTGAAAGAAAGATCTTACCTTGTGGACAAAGAAAAGGACCAGAGTCTTCTTTCACATGTATTAAAGGCATTGTATCAATACGACTGTTAACGCATCAGGATCCCAGGAAATATAATAATTGAATATTCACTCAATTTAACGTAACAGATCCTAGCATTCAAACTATAAACAAACATCTTTCCCATAAAGGGAAACCGCTTTTTAAAACCACCACGGCTGACAAGACTGCCCTTCTCAATTTCGCGTCTTGCAATGCAAGTGTATCCAGTCTGTAATACTTAGTAAACATATGCAGGAAACTCCAAACTGCAGCCCTACAACATTTCATGTCGGGGACGCACGTGACCTGCTGGCCGATGAAACTGCCATGGCTCTGGCAAAATGTCTGCATCTTCCTGCTAGGCCCTGGTCCTTGCACCTATAACCCACTACATGGCATTCCTCTGCCCAGGTAGCGAAACACTATTTCGATGCAAAATTCCCACTTTATCTCAAGCCAAACAACACGCTCGGTTGATCTGACTTGTGGGTAAACCTTGGTCCACTGCAAACAGAATGACAGTGCCCTCACTGCCCGAAGCAAGGCAGCCTGGGCCCTCCCTGGGACTTGCATGGTTTAGGTTTTGGGCAAAAAGAGAGTAAAATTTGCAAATTTCTGATCTCACCTCAACAATTGGTCTCTCCACCTCCCCCTACTGGTGATGTCAACATTCACATTAATGATCCAACTAAATCCATTGTAACCTCCGTCCAGTGACTCTTAGAACCCGCGAACCAATCCCAATGAACGACTCACCACCTCTTCATTTAAAACTCAAGTCCATCGCTCTCTCCACCATCTCATCTGTCACTTTTAGTGACCACCGCCTCATACACTTCTCTACTGTCACTAGGCCACCGCCTTTCCGGGTCCCACATCTCCTTTCGCCTCACTTTACGTCTCTCTGCTCCAACATCCTGTTCATAAATCCCTGGTTCACAGTCCCAAAACTTATTTCTGTTACGATCTACAAAGCAACAATGTCTACCGCTTAAAGTAAAACATTCGTAGCTCTTCTAGACGCTCATCGGCCCCCTGCTAACAACCAACAACTTCTGTGAAAAAAAAAATTGCAATCGAGAAAATTTTAATTTAGATTTCAAATCCACTACCAAATCTGGAAGGCTCACAAAATAATTCCCATCAGTCAGCTCTGGCAAGGTCCAAATCAGACTCCTACTTAGCTCTGATGGCTAATGATTAGTGGGATTTTGCCGCTTCATATCAGCTGTAGACATGGGACACGAAGGTGACATCATTCAACTAATTAGGATGATCTAAATTAGGGCAGGTGGTAGTGAGAAGGAATGAGCTGAAGGAGGTGATGGGGCAGGTGGTAGTGAGAGGCAATGAGCTCAAGGAGGTGATGGGGCAGGTGGTAGTGAGCTTGAATGAGCTGAAGGACATTGTTGAGGGATGATTCTTGGAGAACAGACCAAGAGGAAGGAAAGGAACGGTGATGCTAGATGATGTTTAAACACATTCCTGCGGAGGGAGCTGGTAGGAACGTTGGGTTGCTCGGTCAATGGCCAGGGTCAACGGTGGCGTGGTGTATTCCGCAAATATGGCCGACTGTGAGGGCGGGCACAAGCCGGCGTGAGCCGGTTAAACGTTGAGTTTTATAAGGGCACCACGGGGTGACCAGCCCCTCCCCACCCAGCCCCACCCCTCCCACCCCCCACCCAGCCCCACCCTCACCACCCAGCCCCTCCCCACCCTCCCCTCTACACCCAGCCCCACCCCTCCAATTTTTGGATGCACGACGGACAGACGGACGGACACAATAATCCCCTGTGGGCTCGTGTAACCCAGGAGGTTCCTACCAGTATAAGGAAGGACGTATGGGTTAAAGCACAGCGCAGCGGAAGGGAGAGGAGCATGTAGGAGAGAATCGTGCTTCAGGCTTCCAAAGCGAGCACTTCCAAACAGCGCCTGGTACAGCGCGTTCTCAAAAAGGACCTGTCGTATTTTAATTCAGCACTATTCAAAACCCCCAGAAAGAACCTTCCATAGGCCTAGGGTTCAGAATAATGTAAACTGGAGGAATCCGATGAGCTATGAAGCTCTTTTTCACATGTCCAGTAGGGTTAAAAAAGAGGGGAAGACATGTCGGCCAAACTCCCAAATAGAAACTGTGTAAGCTTATGTTCAGTGAGCATTATCTTCAGTAAGCGTGAGCCAAACTTCAGCTTTCTCGTACTTCTACATCAGACACTCATACGCAGCAATAAATATGAGATGTTAAAAACAAACACATTCCTGCGGAGGGAGCTGGTAGGAACGTTGGGTTGCTCGGTCAATGGCCAGGGTCAACAGCGGCGTGGTGTATATGCCCGACTGTGAGGGCGGACACAAGCCGGCGTGAGTAGGTTAAACGTTGAGTTTTATAAGGACACCACGGGGTGACCAGCCCCTCCCCACCCAGCCCCACCCCTCCCACCCCCACTCAGCCCCACCCTCCCCACCCAGCCCCTCCCCACCCTCCCCTCCCCACCCAGCCCCTCCCTCCCCACTCAGCCCCTCCCTGCACGACGGACGGACACAATAATCCCCTGTGGGCTGGTGTAACCAGGAGGTTCCTACCAGTATAAGTTATCCTCCCTGTTCTGTAAGGGTCCCCCCTCCTCCCATAAACCATACACATTCAACGTGCCTGATATTGGCCAAACACACCAATGCTGAAAAATGTACCTACAAACTACTCACTCGGGATACGCAACGCGGATCGCCTGGGTAAACAAGAGTAGTACGGTAAATATAACATTAATGATCTTCTAAATCCTTTAACATCCTTAACCTGGAAAACAAAAATACAATTGCAATGTATGCGCAGAGACGTTGGCATGCAACTGACACAACCTTAATTAACTCATAACTCCTCTCTCTTCCCAGAGTCCCCTATAGCGGTTTAAAAACACTCTCCCGTCCGTGTGAAATTGTCGCCCGCCTTTCTGGGCATTGCGACTATCACAGAGCCATCCCCGAATTCAGCGCTCATTTGCAACCGGGTGGCTCTTTGTGGAACGCCTCTGCCTCCTCCGCCTCCTCCGATGTACTTGTGAACGAACGCGTACGGCAGATTGACAGCGAGCCGTGTACACGTTGCATACGCGGTCTTTTATAAATAGGACGGGCAAAGCAAAGCAAAGCATTATTCAATATATACGCCGAGCGTGGAGGAAGGCAGCCAAAGCGACGCGATCTGGTTGAGAAGAGGCACTCGATGGTAGGGCGCTTGACTTACAATTACATCCCCGGTCGGGGGTCAAACTCAGCCTGTCAGATTTAAAATAACTCAACAGCGGTTGTCGCTTGATCGAGACCCCAGCATGGGAAGGTGGAATTTTAATGGCTCCAGGCTTCCAGTAGAGACGCACACTGTCCCATTGCTTAATTGGACGATACCTTTTTCTCTCTCACTATGTTAGAACTATACCGGTAAGGCCAAATGTGTTTCCTCTATTCAAATGTGTTTCTTCTATTCGAAGTAAATTGGTCAGTCCTCATGTTCATCAGACGCCCTGAGCCAGTGGTGGATAATGCACACGATTCGTGATAGAAACTGATGTCTGTGAAGGATGCCTCCGACTGACTTCCACAGAGTTATGTTGGGCTAATTCTGCTCACAACCAGGAATGAATCTCACCAAGTAAACTAGGGGCCGTCCATAAATGACGTCACGCTACTAGGGGGGGGGGGGGGGGGGGTCAGACATTTGTGACGATGTGTGACGAGGGGGGGTTTGAGAAATGTGACGTCACATCAAAATGCGCAACTTTAAATAAATATAGACAACACGTTCTACTTAATTAAATAGACTTTTTAATAAATGTTTTCTCCTACAACATCAGAGTGCAGCGCCACATTAAATACGCACTACAATGACAATAGTTTAAATCGATTAGAAGCATGTTTAATTTTTTTTTGGGGGGGGCAGAGCTTTGTGACGTCATATTTGAGAGGGGTGACGCCGTGTGACGAAGGGGGGGGGGGTCAAAAATCGTCCAAAATCGCGTGACGTCATTTATGGACGGCCCCTGAATGCGTGTTAATCATTCTAACTATGCACTCTGCGCAAAGCTAACTCTAAACAATCTAGCAACGGTGGCAAGAGCAGTGCGGTCACAATTTGCGGAGCTCACGGCCGTTAATAATCGAGAGGCAGTCAAACATTTGATGACCACATTTGACAGCACATCGCCGTGACCGACGTTCGGCAAAGCAGATCGCGTCGCGTCCGGCCACCGCTGGGCAGGCGATATTGATGGCCTGCTTAAAATCCCCTCTCTTTAGAGTGGCCCACTTGTTGCTCTGGATACACACGGAAAACACAAAATCGATTAGGCCCAGCATAAGGAGATAAAACTGTCAAATCCCTGGCTGAGAAGCACAGAGGGTGTCTGCCTGCCCCCGCCACCCAAGGCAACCCCCGCGACAGGCCACATTAATGCGAGGAGGGCTGCAGCCGAGGGGCCATCGCCGTTATTGCTCAGTGGCCCGCGATCGCGGCGCGTGTCGGAGCGACGGCGCGTGTTGCCGCCGCACGGGGGGAGCCTGCAGCGGGAATTCCCAACGCCCACGGTCTCCTCGTCCCCCCCACCCCTTCTCTCCCTGCTCCCCTGCCCCCCTCCTCCCCCTGCCCCCCTCCTCCCCCTGCCTTCTCATCCCCCTACCTGCCCCCTCCCCCCCACCCCTTCTCTCCATCCTCCCCCTGCCTTCTCATTCCCCTACCTCCCCCCACCCCTTCTCTCCCTCCTCCCCTGCCCCCCTCCTCCCCCTGCCTTCTCATCCCCCTACCTGCCCCCTCCCTCCCCCACCCCTCCCTCATCCTCCCCTCCCTCCCCCTTCCCTCCTCCTCTGACTCCCTCCCTCCTCCTTCCCTCCTCCTCCCCTGATCCCCTCCCTCCTCCCCCCCTGATCCCCCCCCCCCCCTCCTCCTACCCCCATCCCCCGAGGCAGTCGCGGGTGTTTCGGGACGAGCAGAGCCCCTGGCCGCCGGATAGACAATGACGCGCACGCGCGCGCGCGTGACGCGCTGGGATATCCCCGATGAGCCGCCGACGCCGCCACGGATCCGAGCGTGCGCGGCGCCCCTGTGACACCGGGGCGGGTGGGGTCGGGGTCCACGCGTTCCCAACAAGAGACCGCGGCCTGGTGGGGACGGGGCGGCGGGGTGGGGATTTAAACGGGCACTTTGCTGGCGATGATCATAACTCGAGTTCCCAATGCAAGGACAAGGTAAAAAAAATGAAAAAAGTGTCTTCCCTGCGAGACGTAGCGATGGGTTGGTGATAATTTTGTATTGTATACCAAAGTCAGTAGAGGTAATTCCACATTTTTATGGCAAGGCCTAGATTACCATACATAAAATCTCCTTTGACTACCCACACACAACGTGAAACTTATTTGAACAAATGTGGAGGGATGATAAGCCGGCTGATCTTTGGTGGGAATATCGTATATAGGTGTGGATAAATTACCTAGTGAGCAAATTGCTCACCACTTTGGCCATTTGTTTCGAGTCATTTGCTTGAATCCCAGACTGGGATTATCACAGATTCCGTAGCATAATTTAAAAAAATAGCAAACTGTGTGTAGGTATCTTATCCCAAATATCCACGCGATAATCATTAGGCATCTCATTTCCCATAAGTACCCCTGCATGAATACCATTCCCCCACGTCTCTCTGGCAATATACACAATGCATCCCATTGCACTCTTTATTTGGCGAATCAATTATTGATTGATGTATTATGTATTATTTAAGGATCAATGTAAAAAATGTGTTTAATGTTCTGTGCCTGACTACAACTACGCAGCGTTCTTTTTGTCCGCTATCTTGAATCGTAAACGACTACATTCACGCCGAAGCAATTCCTGTTGAATAATAGAAGCGGCTCACTTAATGGGTGACTGGTGAAAAATAAAAGACCGACATATTTACCGCTGCAATATGTACTGACAATGCGGCGAGCAGTACACGAGGCAGCCTGCTGCTAGGCAGGATATGTTGAGTCTCAGACGGATAAAGGGGGAAAAAAAAACAGTTGGGATGACAAACATAGGTATGCAAGCATGCACGCACACCCACACAGGGGCTCCCGTTTCATCTCAGAATCCTCGAATTCACTAAGCATATGGGATGCGATCACGAATATCCTCACACTCGCGCATAAACTGCCTAAAGGCTCGTTCATTTAACAGCTTTAGAATGCCACCAAGTGAGCACAAGATACAACTGTACCACCGATGACAATGTCTCCTGTTCACGATTGTATTTGATTGCCAAACGTTGTGCACGTTTGCTTTTTTTTAAATAGGGAAGTTTTAATCTCCTATTTTGCGCGCAGAAATAATGGTTTGCACTTGGGAGAAGCTCACATGAAAAACGTGACACAATGTGACACCTATTGGAGCAACACGGGATGCAATGTCTCTGGCTCGCAGGAGATGGGAAGTTGTGGAGAAGCTGTGTGTTTGCCCAGCACGAGAACGACTGACTCCCTGGAAACTATCGACTGCTGTATTAACCAGTTGAAATCAAACCAAAGTTAAAGTGTGTCCACGTTAAGCAAGAATGGGGTAGCGCTCATCGCTGTTAGTGGCTCAAAGCTAACGCAAGCAATTCCACATTCTTATGGTGGGGCCAAGAGTTTCATCGAGTGGAGTTCATTTTGCTGAGCCCGGAGAAGAAAATGGACGGAGTTGCCTCGGACCAGGATTTGAACTTCCAAGTTGCCAAATAGAAGCCTGCCTATTTATCAACTCAGCTATTGCATAGCCCAATAACCAGAGGTGTGGACTCGAGTCATGTGACTTGGACTCGAGTCAGACTCGAGTCATGAATTTGATGACTTGCGACTCGACTTGGACTTGCATAACAATGACTTTGTCCCACCTATGAGATGTGGACTCGAGTCATGTGACTTGGACTCGAGTCAGACTCGAGTCATGAATTTGATGACTTGCGACTCGACTTGGACTTGCATAACAATGACTTTGTCCCACCTCTGCCAATAACAAAGGGTGACCCATTTGTAGATACCCAACTCAACAAAAACATCGGCGGAAATTATAGAGAAAAACAACATTTTATTTCAAAGCTTCTACACGTCTCCCACCAATCTCATTACGGAGCCATCACCTTTACAATGTTCAATCACCGGTTGAGAAGAAACTAGGAGGTTCGTGAGAAATGAGTGGGGTATTCCCCCCCCCCACCCCTTTTTCTTACTTTTGTTCCTCTTCCTTCGCCTTCCCTTGCCCATATAAACCCCGACGCTCCCCCCTGCTCGCAGTCCATACTACGTGAGTGGGGCAGTGAGCCCAAAACAATCATTGGGGTATATATATAAGGGATTGTCCTCTAGAAATGTAGTATATTACAGACGAGTGCCACTCTGTGGGGTTTCGACAGTGGTTGACTCCGTGGCGAAACTGATCCCTGTCGTACGAACGTGAAACGTTACGTAGAATATACCTGAAAAACACAAACGTCAACTCTGGCTGCATACCATCGTTTCTGCTACATTGCCACACGCTGTATAATTACCGTCGTCGAATAATGTTAGGATTCCATTACAGTGGAGGCAAATGACAACCTAACTATGACTAATGCTTAGTCCTAGTTAATCACCTTGACAGCTGTGCATGGCGAACACACACACACAAAAAGTAAATATGCAATTAATTATTCTTTATCTGAGCTCGCGAGCGTACTTGCACATTTGCATGCTGGCTGGCAACAAATGACACCGCTATTAGCTTGACTGGCCCATTCCCCTTCTCGACACAACCCTCTCTGCCCCGAGTGGCCGTGCAGGAACAACAAAGTGTTCAACACGAGGCAGATGCTAATTTACGGCTAGCAATTCCGCTGACAGGCATGGGACCCCTTGCCGCTGCAAAGCCAAACAGTCAGCGTGGCATCGCCGTTAATTGCAGTCACGTTGTGAAAACATCATCATCATCGTCGTTGTCGCTGGCCTCTCAGCCTCGCATACCGGGAATGCAAGCGGAGCTGCAGATGCCGATTGCTGCCCACATTCACACGAACCACCCTTTTCTCACCTTGGCAAATTACACCTAATTGTGAGCACAGCAAATCCAGTTGGGTCAAAGTGCCTTTCCACGCAAGTGTAATGGGGGTAGTGCTAATTTTTTATTCTTTGGTTTATAAACAGTTTGCCCTTAGAAGCTAACCCCCTTTTCCTGATGACGACCGCTTGTGTTGCGATCGAAACGTCGTCGTTTTTGTTATTTTCTTCGAACCCATCTACGTGACTTTGCCAAAAGACCCAAAGAATATGAATTCCTGCAGTCACGAAAGCTTTAAGTCAATATTTAGTGCTAAATTGTTGACGTCCCTGAAGCATTTATGGAAAGTCCACATTTCTATGGAGGAGACCAGTCGCTCCATAATATGACAGAGTTGGTGAATTTCCACAAAAACTGTGCTCACTGTATGGACTATGGAGGAATGCTAGACGACACTGAGGAAGTGAGATATGTGAGCTGTATGTTGCTTTTTTCAAAATCAAACTTGCATAAAGGTGAACTGTTAGCAAAAATAAAAAACCAATGCAACAGAAAGTAAGTAAGTTACATATTGCATTTGTATCATTATTATCACGTGTTTGTTTATTTTGCAACTAATTTAAAATCCTCTGGGTGTGACGTAGATATGGAATCTCGTTTGGCTCATTTGGAGCTTGGGCCCAACGGAGACATGAGGTCGCGTGTTATTAGAGTCTGACCCCTGCCACACACTATTCAAGATGTCTTTCATCAGCGACGCAAAAGGGGGGTGGCAAAACGATACAATCGCCAGACTCGGATAGGATAAACAACATCACTTTGCTGGGCTTGTTTATTTTGAATTTAATTAAACCTGACTATACATGTGCCCACGTGTATGTATATTTTTCTTATTATAAAACCTAAAAAATGTAATTGGCCAAGAAACGAAGCAAATTTGGAACAGTTCTGTGGTTCAACATTGCAAAATAACTCTTCAGCCCTATCCGATCTGCTCTCAAAACAGAAAGCACGCAACTACACATTTCTCGATTGACATCCGTTATCTGCGAGCTAACGAGTGGCTATTCATAACCACATTCATACGATTTTACCTAGAATATCCTTATTGAGTCTCGCGACTGTGTGACGAGGTTCTTGCCCCGGCTAGTTAGGCCGATAACACTGTGTGTATATTTTGCATGTTTCAGAGGAAACTGGAGTGCCCAGAGGAAATCCTATCACGCACGAGAGTAACAGGACAACGCTCAAATCTCTGCACACTTGTCCAGTGGGGCACCTTTCCCGTTGGTCACCTGCTCGTTCAACTTCCTTCCTCCGGGCGGGGCGCCCAGAGCCGGAGAAGATGGGGGTGGGGGAGGGTTAAACGTGTCCCTCACACAATGGAGAGCCCCCCAAATGACCATGTTTCGTTGTTGGTTGTAAATGGATATTTGGAGCCCCTGTGTTGCATTCTGCCCGAGGTCCACAAGTTTGGGGCCTCCAAGAACGTCTGGGTAGCCCTGCCTAGAGGTGCCCCGTTGCGCATGGTCACAGCATGACCCACCAACCTCATCGCCAAGCCACTGCATCGCTGCTTCGTACCGCGCGACCGGTGTAATAGCATCACCCTTGAAGAATATATTCAGCAGACTTAGTGTTAATTCGAGTTTTAGAAAGACAAAAAAAAACATTAATACGTAGCTCTTTGTAAACTTTACGCAGTCAATTTGAAGCCGGCTATGTTTTGGGCGCTGCAAATGATCCGTGAAAGTGAAATCATGCGTTCATTTAAAATATCACCGTGCAACAATGAAGAAAAAGTACTGGCATGAAGATACTTGATGATCGCTGGCAATGAACACACCACGGTCGGATTTCACTGGAGATTGCTCCTTGAGGATCCACAATACAACACGATTCCTCCATGCGTGGGAGCTTACAACACGGCGAGTGCGCTGCAAAAAAAAACCACAACTTCATAACATCGTTACTGAAAACCCATATACTGAATAATATACACGTGCAAATGTCCACGCAAAACGAGGTAAAGGGTCCATTATTATGACAGCAATAACCAGGGGTCAAAATGTGCCATACAGGCTCTTCTCAGAACACCACGGTGGTGAGATATCAACTACCTCGCCTGATATACAGGAGGTCGTGGGTCCGATCCCAACTCTGGCACCTGCTGTATATTTCGAGTTTGCGTGTTTCTCTCCCCTTGGTCACGTTAATGTTTCTCTGGGTCCTCCGGTTTTCCCTCCATATTTAGAAACAACAACAACATGCGTTTACAGTATTTTGCTGATACAAATTTCCACGTTGAGCTATCATTTGTAGCCAGATCGCTTCTGAAAAAGAGCTAGATAGCTCAGTGGGCCTTACCTAGTAAAAAAAATGTTTTTTAGTTTCATCAAACACGTGTAACGGCACTTTTCACAATGTTTTCCTATTTCTATTCTATGATGCCTCTCCGCTGAGGACAAAGCGCAGTGAGCATGGCATCATCATCACTATCCTGATGATGCCATGTCTTTAAACATCTACTTTAGACCCGGATCAAGAAGCTCTTTCACGCGATAGCTGAGCTTTTTGTCAATGACCTTACGATGCTGGATGTAATCTCCAGCCAAATGTCGTGCGAAAAATTCGTCAGAATTTTGCTTGCTTTTCAACATTCCGGCTCCCTGAAAAAAACTAATAAACCCACTGGCGTATTTGCCCACGTGGCAACTTTATTTTATTGGCTCTGCCGGGTGGTGAAGGGTTGTAGTCAAACGAATTGACATCATACCTCCGCGATCTAACCGAAACAGAAACTAATTAGGAATTCATACCGCAACTTCCACACTTACATTTCGACCACTGCCAATAACCACACACACACGCACGCACAAAAGTACACGCTCACGCAAACCATAGTGTGGTGCTCATTTCTGTTGGGAGGCTGTGAGCCAGTGGTGGAAAGTCCTCATTGCTACGATGGCAGCCAATCTTTCCGTCGGACAATCACTGCTGACTTCCAGACACACCAGTGTTATTCATCCTGGAGAGATGATGATGATGGTGATGATGACGATGGTAACAATCAACCAAACTGGGATTTGATCTCGGAACCTTCTGGTTACGAGTCAGCTGCCCCTGCAGCAATGCCCACTCAACCACAACTGTTTTGAATCGCGTGCGTTCTATCACAATGATTATGACGTTGCAACAAAAAATCTAACCGTCCCATTACTCCAAAATTGCAATGGCCGTATAAAGCCACCAACGTGTGGAAAGTGGCCTAAAACAGCTAAATCGGATTCCTCCAGTATAAAGAAATATTCGGATTAAATGGTGCAATAAAACAATTGCATGCACATTAACGCAATTACCTGTGAATAATTGTACATATCATCCGCGGAGACAACATTCTTTTAAAATTTTGTGTAAACACAATTGGTTAGGCTTTATTTAATTAGCTTATTACAATGTGCATATCACCAATAAATCATCCGTTAACCCGATCCTTTACAATGAAGAGTGATACGACAGCATTGTAAATCATCATTCACATAATGCGCGCCCATTAACAAACTCACTTCTCATGTTCTACGATAACCGGAGTATAATGCACAACTAATGGACAAAAGAAGCTCAACTGCAAAAACAAACCAAAAAAAATATACAATGCTACATCCTAGAGTAAGTATAAAGCGACGTCTTAATCCACACATCACGGGCTTGTCTCGAAACATCAAAACAATGAATCACAGAGAAATCCCCAAAACGACGGTGTTCGTGACAGCATCACGGGGCATTTCGAGAAGGAGGACGTGGCGAAGTGGGAAAAAGAGTGAGGTGGTAAGACAATATTTATGGGCGCACACTGCATTATATCTAATGTGCTCAACCCCATTGGGTTATTTAAATTCTGAGAAATGAGACCGATCGACGCGAGAGAATTTTGAAGCGAAGTGGGTGGGAAAAAAGGGCTCCCTGACAAACGCACGTGGGAATCAGCCTGCCATCCTAGCAATGTGTTTACACAAGAACGCTTTCCTCTGACGATCACGCCAGGAGCAACGGTGAAGCAATTGGATTAGCCGTTACTTTCTCTTCGAACAAAACGGATACACGATCAATCAGGCGCACACAAAACTTCATTACCTTTCCGCCGCCTTAATTTTTTAAAATTCAATATTCTGTTGGGGAAATGTGTGTACTCAATTTGCTTCCTGAGAACTTAAGCTGGCCCATGATTTTTTTTTTGTAAAAACACCTTAAATTTCCTATTAGGTTGTTTTCTTCCTCCCCCAAACAAGGCCAGGACAAATGCTCGTATGGATGTGTACATTGTTGTTGGATGTCGACTCAGCCCATCATTTCTCAAGTGCTGATACATATGAGTATCACTTGGCAGAAAAAAAAAATGATGATTTTGCTAGACTTCAGAGTATCTTGTCTTGAAATATTTTCATTATAGAGACTGATACATTTACTAGACCAACGACACCAGCAGTATGTCAGTTCTCGGATTTCTTTTGTTTTACAATTAAACCTTATAATTACGTTACCTTAGCAGCTTCTCTGGCATTAATTTACACCGAGGAATTTACCAGGGCTAGGTGGATAGCAATTTAACACTGATATCGAAATCTCATTTATTCCCTTAATAACGCTTAATCTGATGTAACGATTGCCTTCTGTGCAGAAGATTAAGGGGTAAGATTTGTGTTTGGCTTGCCATTGCGAATGTTTCAAAAGCTGAGCGGCTTTCAGCCGAGAAAATGTAAAATATGTAGAGCAGTGTTAACCCATCCATGTCTCGCACACACACGAACGGAATACAAGTTGGATTCATCAAGTGTTTAAATACATCGAGAGGCAGAACGAGGAACATGTGGGTGCGAGAACATACGAAGCGGAATAAACATAATTCAAACTGTTAAGGAAAGCGAATGGGCATGGGTAGGACTCATCATGGCCAGGCTGGATGCTGGCCACTGGCCCAGAATAGTTACAGTGGCAGCCAAGAATGGGAATGGAACACATCCGAAGGGTGACACCAACCAAGGAAATGGAGCAATAACATGAGCTCGTGTGGAGGTGTTAGGTGAAGATACATCGCAGGATCGTGAGAGATGGCCAAGGCTTGGGAAGGACCTCTATCCAGCAGTGGATCGATCATGGCTGATGATGATGGTGACGAAGAAGTGTCTAAATTAGGCTATCTCAAGATGCTGCGTCCAAGGGAATAATTCGTGTATCACGAAATATGGGGGGGACACAGGAGGGATATTTGGGGGGGGGGGGGTACGGGAGGGAAATGGTTGGGGGAGATTTCAGCACTGCGTAGTAGGTGGGCGTAGAGATACTGGAATCCACACACAAAGTCATAGCCAGAGAGAAAAGAGGAAAGTTTTGAGCTCAGATTTAACCAGGGGGAGGGAGGAAGCGGTGTGAATAAACAGCGCAAGTTCCTTACAAGAGACAGCAAAAAATGAGTCACCCACCACTGAGTGGATGTTTACTGGGGATTTTCGCAGAAGGCGTTGCTCATCGGAGCAAGAGGGCACAGGAAGATGGGGAATGTAGGATGAGGGATGTAGGATGAGGGGAGCGGTAGGTGAGGATTCATCTGCAGAGAATCTCGAAGTCTGCATTTTGTGACCTCGTAGCTGATCCAGCACTGGGTTTACAGCCAGCAAAACACAATTTAAATCTGTAAATGATGAGGAAAAACCATCATAACAGAAAAGAGTTGTGATCTGCAGACTGAGCTTGATTAAGGGTATGGGTGAGAAGTTTGCTAAACTGACTAATGAACGCAAAGCTTTGTACCTGAGTGGAATATATACTTATCTCTGATAGTGATGCCGGTAACCGTAGCGTTCTTCATTTAAAGGCGGAATAACAAAACGTAATGTCATTTACACACAAATAAGGCAACACTGACAATCAACTGGCCAAGTTATAACCGTAAGCATCTGGCAGGGTGGTGCTGTGGCAGAGGTAGTCAACTCCCAGTTGGAAAATGGTCATATGTGTTCGGAGTTTCTGATTGTCCAAGTCGACCACCAACCAGGATTTTAACTCACAACCCTCCCCCTTGTGAGCTTCGCTCTCTCACCACAGCGCAACAATCCACTCACGAGCAACACAGGTATCACGCAGCAGCAGCAGCGTGCCGTCGCAAACACGGGCATTTTCTATATGTGGTAACGATGTTTTACATTACCCAGCTAGGCTACAACACCGAGCTGGGATCGTGGCTTCTAATAACAGGCTGCTGTTACACGTTCCCCTGCATCTATTGATAACATCAGCGCGGGGCAATTTCCTTATAAGCGGAACACCTGCTCGAAGCATCGTGCCATTTATAGGTTTGCAGCTCACAAATTACAACGTCGCTGTCACTCCCACGCGTCGCCCACCTTCTCCGGGGCTCCACGCCGCTCTGTATTTCGAGAACGAGCGGTGGAAAATTACCGAGAGGGAAGCACCTCGAAGCATCGCGCCGCGACGCTGCCGCGGCTTTCATCGCCAAGAGCTACGAGGGTGGGTGATCGAAAAGCCGCGTGGCCTCACGTCAAGAGGTGAATCTGGAAACTTCCCGAAGGGCGGGGGGGGGGGGCAGGGAATGGATCCCGAAATGTTAGAGCGTTTTGAGAGACTAGAGAGTGACGGTTTCACCTGAAGACGGAAGCTTGTGTTGCCTCCGAAACGTCGTGATTTTTTATTTAACTTTTATTAATTTTAATTGTATTCTTTACCTACGTGACTTTACCGAAAAAACCTAAGAGTATGGATCCTTGCAGTCACGAAAGCTTCAAATCTATAATTAATATGGCCCTCCGTTAATCATAAGCAATGCAATGTATTTTCTCTGATAAATAAACACCTCCCCCCCCCCACTATTTCTGGGATGATAAGGATTTGTGAGGGGGGGGGTGGCTATCACCCCCCCCCTCCTGGATCCGCCACTGCTTCACAGAGAAAGCACTGCAGCAAGACCACTCCTATGGATTGTGGACCACTCACAGCATTCACCTTATCATCACCATTCAGCGGTAATTGGGCGATTACGGCAAGCTGTCAACTGGTGCGGTTCCACCAAAAACTACTCGCCGACGACGGCTCAAGTCAACACGTTGCCGTGTAGGCATCTAAATGAATGAATTTTTTCCAAGTATTCCCCCCTCCCCCACCCGTCCATCCCTGCCGCAATTACCCCGACGATGTAAACGATCGGGTCAGAGCAAGATGACAGCAAGCGTAACCTTTTATTTCTTCCCATTGTAAAAAAGAATACGGTTTTCCAAGGAAAAAATGACAGATCTCACAGCAAGTAACACCCGCGTAATAAGGCCCTCATATTTCGATTTAAAGCTTTCGTGACTGCAGGGATTCATCTTCTTGGTTCTTTCGGTAAAGTCACGTAGAAGGGAAGTAATAAAATAATAAAAATAAAACATAATAAAACAATTCTCACGACGTTTCGGCCACAACGCAAGCAGCCGTCCTCAGGCGAAGAATGAGAACATTATCAAGCTAGGA
This sequence comes from Lampetra fluviatilis, assembly GCF_964198595.1. NCBI lineage: Eukaryota > Metazoa > Chordata > Hyperoartia > Petromyzontiformes > Petromyzontidae > Lampetra > Lampetra fluviatilis. Next base: position 10,582,941 of record NC_136278.1, on the reverse strand, counting down.
GCTTATATAGTAAGTTTCAGTTTATATTTTAGTTTTTTATGTAGTTTTTACTTTGGTTTTCTACGTGGTTGTTTGGTAAATGCAGCTACATATCACTAACATTCCTTTCCTTTATTAACGCTGTTCCTTGCGCCCCCCCGTGGTGCTGTTGATCCTGCATAATGCATGGGCATAATGGGACTTTGAAACCCCTCCGCCCACCTGCTACGCATTGTCCATTGGTATGCTAAATTCCTCTTCATATGCACATTCTTTTGTTAAGGCGCTCCTCCTCGCAACACCTATATAAGCTCCTAGCTTGATAATGTTCTCATTCTTCGCCTGAGGACGGCTGCTTGCGTTGTGGCCGAAACGTCGTGAGAATTGTTTTATTATGTTTTATTTTTATTATTTTATTACTTCCCTTCTACGTGACTTTACCGAAAGAACCAAGAAGATGAAGGCCCTCATATCCCATAAAACTGTGACTCCTGCCCCTATATACCATGCAAAACTGAACCATTGATGGCAATTAACCACACTGCCATAAATGTGTCCCTGTCAGCCTGCCTCTCTAACACCTAATAATTTACTGGGGTCATGCCATATGATATATAATCATTGTCACAGCCCTTCCTCAATCAACTGCTGGATGTAGGCCTCACCATGCCATGTCGGTCAAAGGGGTTGGTGTTTGGTCATTCTCGATTGAAGGGGAAACAGCACTGGTTGAGATATCACTGGCCACTGCTGTGAGTCGAGGCCCAGAATTAAAATCAGGCTGCTGGGTTTATCGCGCAGTGCACAAACCACCTGCACCACCACTCCACCCGTGACATGTAATACAAATAAGAAAGTGAAAACTAACATGAAAAATATTGCTAAATTGCCAAGGTTTTCCGTTTATTCCAAAGCTCTGCGCAAGCTCTGCAGGGGTGAGATCTGACTGGGAACATTATTTTGCAAGGAACTCAACAAAAGTCAAAGTCTCTCTCTGCACAAATGAGCAATGGAGCAATGCTTATCTTCATTGGCAACCTTGCCAATGGTAGAAATTCCACATTCCCACAGTAAGTTTATCTCACTTCATCAACCACGGAGATTAACCCCAGAAGTACAATGGGCTAGGTCAGAGGTCGGCACCCAAAATAACAACAAAAGCCATTTTATTCGATTCCGGTAAAAAAAAAAACCCCGGCAATATTTCAAAAGCCGTAATGCACGTGAATACGAGAGACGGTGGTGGTCCTGAATAAGTAATGGTCACGAAGCGGTCCTTAAAGAGCCACATGCGGCTCCGGTGCCGCAGGTTGCCGAACCCCTGGGCTCGGTCGACCCTCAAATGAGACTTGGACTCACGACCGCTGGATTGTGAGTAAAGTACGGGTGCGTTCTTTTCAGATTGCGCCATCGTGTTGGTCGGCACGATGTCCAGCGTTTCGCTCCAATGTGCTGGGAGCTTCGTCTTCTCAATTCAGTTCCTGAACAAACTCCCCCCCCCCCCTCCACACACCGAGGAGTGAAACGTCAGATGTCGTTGCCATGCAAGCCGACAAACACGTAGAGAGCTGTGTCAGTAAAGCGCTGTCAGCGCAGCACCACGCGGCTGGACATTTTGCAAAGAGAAACTCGTGCTCGTGGTTGAGAACCAAGGCAGAACGGCACTGAACTACATTTCTGTGTGCCTACAATTGTTTACGTTTCCCAAATGCCATTATTTCCAGAAGTTTCAGGGGCAAGAGATTCTGCTGACGTTTAATATGCACGCGTCTCTGTGAATGTGGAAGTAAGGACATTAAATAGCACGCACATTAAACCCCGTAAGAAGAGTTACGGGTGTCAGTCTTTATCGCGAAACAAAGTAAATGGATGTTAATCAAACGAAAAAGAGGAAGCAACGAATGTTCAATTCCATAAATACTGGTTCAATTTGAAAATGTGCAAGGCAGTTTAGGGTATTTTTGTTTTGCATGTTATTACATAGAAAACAATCCTACAATCTGAAAAGCCAGGCAAACAATTCCAAGGTGTTCGTAACGAGAATAAATGAGGACATCAATTATATTCCACCGCAGATGACATCTGAAAAACATAAAAATGGTTTAAAGATATGATCCATTGCAGATTAAGAAAAGCCATAAAACCTATCTAATTACACACAACAGTGCAATAAATCCAAGTGTCCAATTATGCGATGACAGATAAGCTCTCGCAAATAAAGCTGGCATCTTAGCAGGGAGCAAAGCTAACGACCTGTTAGAGACTTGCTTATTACAGCTGTCAGTGTGTTGTTTGCAAGGGAATCCCCCCCCGACTCGGAATATTCACATTTGCCACCACCCACACGTTGCCTCGTGTGTGAATATGGTATTTAGGGTCAGTCTGCACAGGGCGCAGGCGACAGGTGACACTTCTCCGTGGTAGTTGTAGTAATAATAATAGTGTCGCATTGTTCAATGCGATTCTGTGAAGGTTCTCCGGTGACTCAAAGAGCGTCCTTCTGCCCATCTGGGCAGGTGGTGTTGACGCGGATGCGCGTGGTGCTCAAGCCAGAGTTGGAAGGTAGTGAGTTCAATATCCTGGGTTAGGGATGATTCATCCCCTCATCCTTCTGATGCGATAACATGAGGACAACTTCATGATACGAAAATAATGGTTTTCATGTTGCCAGACAAAACTAGCCATAGGAACGTGTAATTTCCATTTCCGATTTAGCGCCGTCAATGTAGATTGTAATGCCCCATGCTCTGTTGAGCAGTGAGAAAATGTGACTCATCAACTACAGCAAACAACTTTGTTATCTATAATGAAACCACGTTTGCGTTCATGAATAATCGGCCCTATGTCTTGCGCTGTTAATGGCTTAGCATTGCTGGCACAGTAATTGTTCTCCATAAACAAGTCAACTTTGACCACAGCCAGAGGCCTAACAGATTCGCAATTTCCATTGTGCTTTATATTCACTCAATTAGCAAGCACAAACATTCCAAGAGAAAACACAGACACACTCACAAACAACAACAAAACAACAGGCAAATAGTAAGTCTAAGCCGGGGCATGATTGATATTCATTACCCATTAAGCGTAAAAATGCAACAACAAGCACTTTTAAACAAGCACAACATTTACCTGATTGACAAGAGTATATATATTTAAATTCAGGGCATGTACAAATTCCATTACTCTAATTTATATCCACCTCACCTCTGCAGGCAGGGGATGAAATTACTGTTGCCTTTTTGCAACCATGAAACTCATTATGCCAGTAGTGAACACACCATCAATCCCAGGCGCCTCAACGCTGTTGCCGCCCGCCACTGTGAACACGAGACACTTTCATAATTTGTAGCTTAGTGCCCCCCCCCCCCCCCGAACATACAAGGAACACCTTTCCGTGGCCCCCATTACAACAGGCCCTATCCCAGCCCTGCTTGTTTGACCCACGCTGGAACACATGCAAGGGAGACGCGATAACTAACCTGACATCTGAGCAAAATGTACTTTTCAACAATGCCCCCCCCCCACCCAAAGCCAGCGGTGAACGACGTCTTGAAAGGTCATCAAGCCCCCCGCTGACTGATTACGCCGCGTGTTAGACGTAACGCACCGCACAAACCCCTTGTTTTGATCTTGTCAAGGTGGAGTCATCCGATTGCTTTCGTAATGAAACAAATTTGTAGGGTTTTGAATGACCCCCTTGAAGCTAATGGGCATTGGACTGTGGGGACAGCGGTGGCTGGGGGGATCCGGTCATCCGAGATTGATTCCCAGCTGTGGATAATATCAGGGTTCTGGGTCCCCTCCAATCAGCAACCTGCACGGGCGAGTCTGGTGAAGTATGGAAACAACCCAAACGGTCTCCATGGCATGGGGATTTCTTCATCCAGCTGTAGATTTAACAGCGGGATGTGATTCATTCAATCACTATGATTTCAGGATATATTGCCTGACCCATAAGCATTGACCCCTGCAGGCCTCACATTATCCCACGCTGCTGACATCATCATTCTACCCTGGTGGTTGTTTTCAAATCATATTTTCGCCTCATAAAATGATCACCAAGCACGTATTGTTAATGCTAATCAATTGATATGAGGTAAGGGTAAAGTAATGGTGACCTAATTCTTAACAATACCGGATTACAGTTACCTAACACTCATGTGCTTTATTAATCAGGCCAATATGCTGGATGAGATGATGTATTTTTTTTCCTCCAAGGGCGATCAGGATTGGAAACAAGACGCACGAAAATACAACGAAGGCAAACAGTTTAGCAACAAGAACATGAGAGCGAGGCAAAAATAAATAAAGAGGAAATGAAATCCAAGCACAAATTTTGTTTACTTTGCTCAGTTTGTTGGCATAACTTAATGTTAATTGTAGCGTTACATCACCCAACACGAGCCATAGTCGTGATAATAAAAACACAGCTGCCCGCTTTAAGAGTCGAACATATTTTTTTTTCTTCACAAATTATTGGCCAGCACTAACACTGCAATGGGAAAAAAAAGTGTCACGGTATTTTCTGGTGCGACTGCCTGTACACTGTGAACATTTGCTGGCCTTGAGGTCAAGGAACATAGTGGTTCTTTGGAAGAAGTCATATGGACATTATGAAAGCTGAAACGGAGTCATCTCTATACACGGAAAGAGAATAAGAAGACCTTGAGGGTAACCACATATTCGCACTCGCCAAACGACGCAGTTGTTTTTGCCCCGATTAACCTTGTACTTTATTTAGGTTTGCTTTCAGAATTTTGATGACCTGACCCAGGTTACTCTTACAAATGCAATGAATCAATCACAACCGAAAAAACTCAAACGACCAGATGGACACGGCGCGCATGACACCGACGGTCAGGAAGGAGAAGAACAAGCCCTTTCATTGGCTCTTAACGGGCCTGAAAGGGGAATTGGCGAGAGGTGTTGAAGGGACTGGAGGAGAAACACAAATGGAAAGAGCGGGATGATTGACAGGAAGTACGGTTGGAATCCGAAAAGTGGAAGATGACTTACCGAAAGAACCAGAGTATGGAAGGTGATTGGCTGGAGGGGAAGCGGAAGGTCAAGGAACCTTCGGGCAAGCGGCTTGAGGGATATGTAAAGGGGAAGCGAGAAAGTTCGGCATTCTTTGAGAAAAGGGCATCTTTTAAGATCGTGTCTCGTGCTGGAAGAAATAAAGACCCCTATTATTGAAGACTACAGTGTCGGGTGTCACTGCACCAATGAGATTTATCCCTGCCTCTTGATTTCTCATCAGGTTGAACACGTGAACTTGAAGCTTAACCAGACGCAAATGTGTCTCACAACCGAGCAATCCAGCCTCGAACAGCACGTGCGCGCAGTCTGTTCAGGGCGCTAGCTCAGCGCACGCAGAGTCACAGCTTTGTCGCGCTGCAAGTAGCGCAGTTGCGAACGCGCGATGGAACAACGCAAGGCGCGTCGAGATTTTGTTTTGCTTTATTGGTTCAGTGTTAATGTGACGTGATCCAGGCGGTGGTGATATTTGGCAAAGTGCCGCTCCCGCATGGAGCCTCCCCACAAAATGATCTCTCTCGGTTCCTCTGCAGCCTTGCCGACGATGGTGAGGTCAGAAACATCCTACAACGCACACTGCACCGGCTGTTCGATTAGCATTCCCCACTGAGACGTCGTATTTGGTTAAAGGGCGTGTGGTGCATTATGCCTGGGTAGCAATGAATCGGCAGCTATAGCACACATCTAATTGACTCACGTCAGTACATAGCAAATGTATTATCCATACCAGGGCCATTACAACGCGTAAAGCACGAAAGGCAATTGCACTGAATTGGCAGATAAGTAATAGACTTATGATTACAACCATATGCCGCAGACTGTTATTAATATCAATGTGCAATGCACTGCATAGGTTTTTGATACTGGAGTGTGTCTTTTTATGGAATTGGTTCTGAATAATACAGTGCTTAATAACCCGTTTAATAGATGCACTGCTGCATTAAATGGTAAATAAATAACATCAAAATGCAGTGGAAATGGTTGCCACACGACAAGACTGGAAAGCAGCTCCCATGGCGTGAGGGTTAAAGGATTCCATGGAATCAGCCTGAACGTACTCCTCAAGATTATGCCGGCAAATAATGTCAAAATGTGGAGTTATCATTGACCGTGAGCTCTCCTTCTCCTCCAAAATTCCAACTCTGCAGGACCCCATTCCTCCATATACTGTACACACACCATTGTCTGTATCCATCATTTCCTTACTCCAACTGCTGCTGAGTACCTAATCCATGGACTAATCACGTCCCGACTCGACCACTGCCACTTGCTCCTCTACGGCCTCCACAAATCCCTCATCTACAGACTCCAGTTGGTTGCAGAATGTCACCGCCAGTACTCCTCATGCACACCAATAAACAGGAGAACATCACTCACACTCCGATCCCTCCAATGGCTCCAAATCCCAGATTAACTTCAACACTGCACTTGGGAGTCTTGAAGATCTTCCATGGACTCACCCCTGCCGACCTCTCCTCTCTCATCTCACTCGACGACTCCCCCCCCACCTCCGTGCCCCGACCATGTGCTTTATGCGATGGCAACCAAAGCCTTTGTCAAAAGCCCCCGAACAACCTTCACTATATTCTTGGTTCTTTCGATAAAGTCACGTAGAAGGGAAATAATTAAATAAAAATAAAACATAATAAAATAATTCTCACGACTTTTCGGCCACAATGCAAGCAGCCGTCCTCAGGTGAAGAACAGGTCTGTCGGAAAGACAGCGTCTGAATGAAACACCACCAGGCTTGGAGCGTATATTTAAGCTGGGTTGGAGGGGGAAGAGCGCCTTGACAAAAGAATTTGCATTCAAGGCGCTCTTCCCCCTCCAACCCAGCTTAAATATACGCTCCAAGCTTGGTGGTGTTTCATTCAGAGGCTGTCTTTCCGACAGACCTGTTCTTCACCTGAGGACGGCTGCTTGCGTTGTGGCCGAAACGTCGTGAGAATTATTTTATTATGTTTAATTTTTATTATTTTATTATTTCCCTTCTACGTGACTTTACCGAAAGAACCAAGAAGATGAATCCCTGCACTCACGAAAGCTTTAAATCGAAACCTTCACTACGTCGGAGGTTGCTCTTTCTCCTCTGCTGCACCCGAAGGGGTCTTGAACTCTCTTCCCAAAACCATCCGTGCTGTCGTCTCCCTGCCCCTGGTCAAGTCCAGGCTGAAGGCCCTCCTCGTCTGCCGATTGCTCGCACAATCTCTCTCTCTCTCTCGTGATAATACATAAAACAAGTAGACCTCCTGTTACACAGCACGCTCATTTCGCAATGTTCTTCTGCGCAGGCTTTTTCAGATGCAGCCGTGAAATGCGACGACACGGGAAGCTACGAACTCAAACTCCAGCACAGCAGAGATTCCAGCAGCCCCCGGTCGTCACGGTGCCGACGACGGCACCACTCCTTCACGCCGCACGCCTTCACCTCGAAAAAAACGCGCTCGTCTGTGCAGTGCCGGATTATTCGAGTAGCAAAAGTAGCTACGTATGTAGTAGCTACATATGTAGCAGCTACACATGCTACGGGCCCCGCATTTCCAAGGGCCCCGCGCTGAATGCTTTCAAGCTATCAATTCCGGTTCAGCGATTCTGCACTTGCTCTATTACTATAGTACTATACCGCCCTTCAACTTTTATGAACGACTGGGTGTTTAAGGTTAGCCATTTGTCGTATTATCCGGCTGTATAGCGAATGAAAAAAAATACAATTGCTTTACTATGCAAGTTAAACATTGATATGTTTTAATATTGACGTTTTTTATTTTTAATCCAGGGCTCCTTTATAACGTAAATTATGTGCAATCCACAGCAGCCTTCCCGAGGACGCCGACCGCCGTGAAGGGTTAACGACCCCCGCCCCCACCCCCCAGCGCCTCGCAAGGCAGCGCGGGTACAGACAGAGGGAAAGCCTCCCCGGCTCTCCGCCACCCTCTGTGGGGAAGCCTTCACGCGAGTGACCGTGGGCGTGCGATGGGGGCGGTTTAGCGGCGCTGCTAGCCGAGGTGACGGGAATCCCCCCGATCCCACGCGTTGGGATCCAAGCCACCACCACCACCACCGCCCCCACCACGCTCGCCCAAACCCATTGTGGCGAGCTCAATGTGCCCTGTCCGCCGTACGTGCGACGAGTGCGTATCTCCGTGTCGGCAATCTGGCCTCGGGCGGCGGCGGGGAGGTGGTTGGTGAAGTGGTAACGCTCGCGCCTGGCGGCAAGAAGGGTTCAATTCCATACTCGGGAGGATTTTCTGTGTGCGCTTTGTATGTTCTCCCCCCCCCCAACGCCCGCCGCCCTGTCCTGCAAGGGTTTCCTCCCAAGATATGAAGCTGGGCTTGGTTAACGATCGCGATGCTGAGAACAATTAGGTGCAAAAAATCCAGCAATTGGGATTACGCAGAGCAACGTGGCTCCCTACCGCAAAAAAAGAAACTTGGCAGGACCCTCCTCAAAACGAGCCTTGAGACTCGGCGAGGCTGGGTAAACAGGCGTAACGTAAACAAATATTTGTTTTCTATCCTGAACTCGCGGTTCTCTTGGGGTTTCTCGTCATTTACAGATATAAAGCACCCACTTAGGCAGACACAACAAGAAAGACAAAGATCGCCCTTATAGCCCCAACAGTGTGTCAGGGCAAGTGCTGTTAGCGAGCACCTATGAAGGCCAGCACCACGCCTGGCCGCCTTTGTCTCCCCCGTAGCGATGTTTACTACACACCGCACCAGGTACTCATTTGAGGCTGACCTAGGGGAGGCCCAGGATTGGTTCAGATAATCGTCACTGGTGTTGGCCATGAGCGGGAATCGAACTCGGGTCGCCAGGTTCGGAGCGTAGTGCGCTAACCGCGACACCACCGCTCTCACATGACACACAAAAAACATGCACACATGTACGCACACACACAATAGTGTGCACACACGGACAGGAGCACCTACACACACAACACACCTGCACGTACACACCTGCACGTACACACGTGCACGTACACACGTGCACGTACACACGTGCACGTACACACGTGCACACACACACGTGCACACACACACGTGCACACACACGTGCACACACACACGTGCACACACACACGTGCACACACACACGTGCACACACACACGTGCACACACACACGTGCACACACACACGTGCACACACACACGTGCACACAATGTTACTCCTATTTAAAGCTTTCGTGACTGCAGGGATTCATCTTCTTGGTTCTTTCGGTAAAGTCAAGTAGAAGGGAAGTAATAAAATAATAAAAATAAAACATAATAAAACAATTAATTATGTTTTATTGTTTTAATATGTTTTATTTTTATTATTTTATTACTTCCCTTCTACGTGACTTTACCGAAAGAACCAAGAAGAAAAATGTTACTCCTTTCACGCACATACATACTTACAAACATGCACGACAACACAATCCCACCAGACCATTTACGTAAGTCTGTTGCTGCTAAATATGCCGAGCAGATGCTTGCAATACTTACCTAATGATGTAAATAGCACCTTCAGCACCACTTTGCATGAAATCAACAATGGCCTTTTTACAGATAAACTCCTCCCGCCACGGGAATGTGGAATTGCCACCAAGGGGCTCAAAACCACCCAACACAGAAGGGCGCCGCTGCCCAACGTTCATTTGAGCGGCGAAGAAGCCCGTTGCGTCTCGACAACCGTTGACTCTGCTTTGGGATGATGAGCCAATTCCGTAAAGGTTACTGCGCGTGTCTGAGAGAATAAAAGTATCCAGATTTTTTTCGTTACACTCAAAAGTCCATAGAAATCGGTAAAACCCCCCCATCGCTTGTACAGTCATCTACTGGCCTCCTGGGAGCCCTACATATTTGGCGTATCCACGTGGTTATTGACAAACGCGTTGAGTTTTTGTTGTAATTTGTGCTCGGGCATCACTACCAACGTAGCAGCAGCAGCACTGCCACCAAATCAAAATGCTGGACTGTGGGCATGCCCCATTGTGCCAGCTGCCCGCGGCGATGATGATCGGCACTACCGACACCAAATGGCATTCGCATGGCTTCCTTTCACTCGCAACCTCTGTCAATGATGCACGGCGCAGATGCAGTAGCGTTCGATAACAGACATGATCTGACCTTCAGGCACAACGATACACATTTATAATTATCCAGTGACAATGGTTGTGTTCAGTTTAGATGTCTTAATGCTGCTTGATAGAAGCTGTTTAATAATAAACGGCTTCGAATGATCATTAGATCTCCTTTGCCAGTAGCAACATATAATAATAGGGTTTTCCCCCTTTTTTCTGGCAACAAAACTGAAACCTTTTTACCAGGAATCATGTGTGCATTAACCACAATACTTGTGGTCAAAATGCAAACAAATGATTCCTTGTAAAAAGGTTTCAGTTTAGTTGCCAGAAAAAAAGAGGGAAACCCCCTTTTATTAGGCTTCGAATGATGTTCTCCATTCGTCTCATTGAGCAAATGAATTATTCCAAAATATATCTTTAGTTGCACTGTACAGCACACAATACTCTTAATACGTGAAATACAAGAGATGACCTTGACAAATGACCCGGACGGTTAGCGCTGTGATTAGGGGCCATCCATATAGTACGTACGCATGGAGGGGGGGGGGGTTAACCCAAATGTGTACGCTTGCGTATGGGGGGTCTACTGACAATGTACGTATGCATAGGAAACGGGGGGGGGGGGGGTGGCGGGTGAAGCCTCGATAATAATTTGTCTACATTGGCCTTCAAATGAGCCACAGTTCAGTGTCTTCAGCTGGCAGACAACAAGTCCTGCCGGGAGAAGTGGGACTGTGGGAGAGGTGTCACTTGCCCTGTGAGCCATTCGGCTCTTGAATCGGGTGCAAATGTGACAAACAAAAAACAAAAACATGAACAAGAAAACATCTTAAAGTGACTATGTGCAAACAGAAAATCCAAGAAAAGACAGGGAGGGGGGGGGAGGGGTCAAGTTTTGACAGATTTTTGCGTACCTACTAAATGTATGGCCTCTTAGAGTGCTCGACTAGTGAGGTTCGGAGTTCAAACCCAGTGTGGGACTTAAATGAGACCATCATTTCTCCGGAGTGGTTAAATTGAGCACCAGTTTGTGCGAAGTCAACGCTGCTCATCCTCTTCTTGGTAAGCGTTGTGGCCGAAACGTCGTGAGAATTATTTTATTATGTTTTATTTTTATTATTTTCCTTCTACGTGACTTTACCGAAAGAACCAAGAAGATGAATCCCTGCAGTCACGAAAGCTTTAAATGGAAAGCTGCTCATCCTCTACAGAGGAGCTGGTCGCTGCCACAGAAATGCGGAATTGAAGACTCTGGCTCTGTGCCACCAATAGAGACGACCCACTCGTTATTGCTCAGTTACATAACATTTAAATAAATAACTTCAATTCAAATGAAACTGAGCGGCCGTTTTCATTGCGCATTGCCGAGTGATTAATACTGCATTGCAGTTTTTTTGTTCTCAATACAATTTTTCTACATTAAAGTTATTTTAAAATATGTTCAATCTCTTTGATTGTATGCAATAAATATTAATAAATTGGATAGCTTTGGTCACTTGTTCAGAGTTAACCATGAGACTGGTTTTCATAAGCTTTAGGTTTATTTAGGTATTTTTTGGGTTTTCAGTGTTTACAATGAACAGTAATAATAATACAAGACGCAGTTCTATACGTAGAATCATTCATGCAAATTAAATCTCTAAATGTCCGAGCATCCACAGAAGAGCTAGAAGGCAGCTAAGCGCTGAGCCGACACTATCAACAATGACCCAAGCTCTCTATATATTACGATGTTTTCAGCCAATTGAGTGTTTATACACGTGGGAGAAAACATGAGCACCAGGAGAAAAATCGTGTGGGGGCGAGGGGGCAACACTCTATCCCATAATATTATATAATATTAGTGTGTACTTTACTGTCTTCTCCTGGCAAGCTAGGATACGGCACATCAATGCTCATGGGATGGAAGTTTCGCAACATTTGTGCGATGCACCAACCCGTGCCTCCGCAGTGCTGGATTACAGTATTCTTGGTTTCACGCCTTTCACCAAACGTGTATAATGTGATGTTCTCAAGAACTGAAAATACTCGCAGCTAAATAAACGCTCAATGTAATTTTTCAAACTACAACCAAAGTTTACCCAACAGACTTGCCGTTTCATTTTCAAATCTTCACTGGTGTGATGTCCCAAAAGATGTTAATCAGCCGCAGAAATTCTTTTTGAAGTTAGGACACCAGTTATGTTTAATTGAACAAACATAGCTTTGAACCTAGAACACGCGTTGGCTAATTCTGTCCTCTGTGGGTCCCCCTCAGATAAAGTTTGCACCAGCAAAGGTGTCAGATTTGTCCGTACATAATAAAAAAGGGTATCCTGCGGCTTGCCAAGATGCAGGAAATCTGTCACTGTGTGTTCCGTATGTATGCACAAGCCACATCACATCCACATGTCCTGGCATCGCTTGTGTGCTGGAGTAGAATCATTATAAAAATTATAAATATTATTATGAACTGTGTAACATTTTTTTTGGTTCCTGGGTAGTAAGTGCTATTTCTGAATTGCGTATGCCTCAAAAGTACAGAAAATGGCTATTATTCCCCACAAACCTTGCTTTTGTGACCAGGACAGTGATATTTTGACATTTACCTATATTCCAGAACATTCCTGATAGATTCAGTGCTGAGTAAATTTTGAGTAACATCTAGAACATTCTAGAACATTCCAGTAAAATAAATAGTAGGAAAATACAATGGCCGTAAGCCCACCAGTTCAGTTTAGTTCTAGCTGCCTAATTGGATACATATTTGCATTTTTCTGAGATGGCATCAAGAGGCTGCAAGCATCTGGCAGACAAATTTTGCTATGTCTGCGGCCAATTTATGAAGACAAGAGCGAAAAGTACTCTGTGGAAGCATCTGCTAAGATGTGTGAGGCCTACAAGGCATATTTCGGCATGCCTGTCAGGGATCAAGACAAACCCTGGGCACCTCATTTCACCTGCAAGCAATGCAAACAAACTCTGGAAGGTAAGATGGACAATTGTTGCTCGGAATTTTGTTATAAAACTTGTAACAAAAATTCAATTTGAAAAGTTTTTAATTTTAAAATGTTTTACAATTTTCAATCATATATGAAAAATGTTGCGCGAATTTCTTACACATTAGAAGATAAAATAACATATTACGACGTTTCGATTGCAACACAAGCAATCATCATCAGGTATAAAAGAAATAGCAACAAAAATCTAACTAGAAAACTATAGACAGACATACAAGCAGACAGACATCACAACGGCACACAGAGAGAGGACACAAATCGGCACAAAGAGAGGGGTCGTTTCTGTGACGGTCCCTTAAATATAGAGAGGGGGGGCGGGGACGGATATGCTAATTCTCTCTGCCCCCTCCCTCTCTCCGTCCCCGCCCCCCCTCTCTATATTTAAGGGACCGTCACAGAAACGACCCCTCTCTTTGTGCCGATTTGTGTCCTCTCTCTGTGTGCCGTTGTGATGTCTGTCTGCTTGTATGTCTGTCTATAGTTTTCTAGTTAGATTTTTGTTGCTATTTCTTTTATACCTGATGATGATTGCTTGTGTTGCAATCGAAACGTCGTAATATGTTATTTTAATTTATTATTTTATTTTTAGACGTGACTTAACCGAAAAGAACCAAAGAATAATTCCTGCAGTCACGAAAGCTCCTAAATTAAGTCTATATCCTTGATGCTTATCTTGATAAATTCAAGGAGAACATGGGCGCGTACTCAGGGGAGCAAGGCGAGCGCTTCCACCAGGATATACTGGACTTTGAACGCCGCTAACAAGGACAGTATAACAAGAACATGATGAGAGACTACATTTGGGGGCTGATTCGTGAAAGTGATTTACAGTATAATCGTAAATCTCGAAAAACTACTCACTTATAAATCTTTTGTAGTCATTTTTGTATTACTTTAGTATAAATACATGTTAATTTTGATTAATATGTTGTTTTTTCTGACTTTATGTGAACGAAAAGACACAAATTCACCCGTTTTCTCATTGAAAATAGGTAAATTTAAAAATATCACTGTCTTGGTCACAAAAGCAAAGTTTGTGGGGAATAATAGCAATTGTCTATACTTTTTATGCATAAGCAATTACTAAATAACACTTACTACCCAAGAACAAAAATTGTGTTACATAGTGTATAATAAATTATTTACTGCTGTTGTCAATCCACTGTTGCATAAGTTACAGGGATTTGTTTGACCATACTTCACCATGCTGGTCAGTGTGTGGGATGATGAAGGGAGCAGAGCGGGTTCAGTTACCAGCTACCGACCGCTGTGTGCCTCGACCGGGAATCCAACTCATGTCGCCGGGTTCGCGAGCGCAGTGCGTGAACCACTTGCGCCACCGCTCCGCACGAAATATATCAACACCAAATGCAGGACATAACAATATTGGTATCTGTAATGTAATAAAAAATTAGTGCTCCAACCTTATGATATGGTGCTGACGATGAGCGCTATGCTGGGGTCGAGTGGGGAGGTCAACATGAACTGTGAAGTATGACAACTAACGGGTGGCAGAAATAACTCGAAGCAAAGCGCACTCTGCACGTTAAAAATGCCCTCACAATGTCAGCAACCTTAAAACTTAATAAGAACTCTTCATCATGGAAAATGTCATCAAGGAAATGTAAGAGGTCCCCGCGGACTCGAAAGTCGTTCACTTTTGATGTTTTCTACGCGCACTTATTATGCCATCTCTCGACCCGACCAATGCCATTTATTCATTCATCACATGACATTGCGAGGAGAGTTTATTGATATTTTAGGGTCACGCGAGTCACCTCTTCCAACCTTGGCAGATTATTTTAGAGCACGCACCAACAATTTGAACAATTTTACGCGGTGGGGTAGGGGGGGGGGGGCGTGTGGGCGGACCGGGAAAGGACGTGCCGATGCGAGGAGGAGGTGAGACGGATTCGAGCGAGGACATTGATATCGCTGCGAGAATGAATCATCTAAAAGGTGCAGCCTGGGATGCTCGCACATTAAGACGCATGCTGAGCACACACAGAAAGAAGGTGCATCCATAAGAGCTTCAGTCCATTGCCTTTGTGCCATTGTCTTTGTCCTGCTGCATTGTCTTTGTGCTGTTCGCCTTTTGGAGTTCTCTGGTCTAACAATCGGTGAGACAAGGCCATAAAGAAAGCTGTCTCTGGTGTCCACCAATCGGTTTCAAAGGCAATGCGTACATCATTGGAACGCGTTTGTTCGCATGTTTTGCCACAAGTATGTGTGCTGAATGTCGACTTGATGCCTTGCAAAAGCTACCGATGTGGTGTTTGAACATCTTAACACCTGATTTATTGCCAGACGGGATAACATTTATTCTTATGGAAAGATGAAATTCTGCGTTGACGTTCGCGTGCAACGAGATGCGATTAGAGTGCAATCCGACTGCCACGACACTTTCCAGCTCGATGGATGTGTTGATTGTGAACAAGGAGTACTTGTGCAGGGAATAATCCATTCCTGTCTACAAGTGTGCAGTAGAGGGCACACTCATTCTACTATTTCCACTCAAATGCCATCTTATACTATGATGTGCTGTGACTGCACAAGGTAGTATTTAAACGATAGATCATTCAACTCAAGTTGAGGGAATTATAAGGATTCAGTGAAACTCTATTATGTCATATCAAAGGTCACATTTATCAACCTAATGTCCCAGCCATAACTTAACTATGATACAGATAACATTCATACTCGTCCATGGACTGGTTCAAGCTGCCCCTGTTTGCCCAATTGAAACATATTCTCCTATCTCTGTACATTTGGACATCTCGCAAGGCCTCCCCTCTCAGTGGGTTCCTAATAGTATAAAGGTTATCTCTATCGAGCAGAATATACTACCCTTCATGAGGTTACAGAGTATAAAATGAAACGTACTTTACTATTCCATTTAAAAGCTTTCGTGACTGCGGGGATTCATATTCTTGGTTCTTTCGGTAAAGTCATGTAGAAGGGAAATAATACAATAATAAAAATAAAACAATACAATTCTCACGACGTTTCGATTGCAACACAAGCAATCATCATCAGGTGTGAAAACCACAGCAAGAAACTTTGAAAAAAGTGGCCTTTTTTTTCCCAAAGTTTTTTGCTGTGGTTTTCACACCTGATGGTGATTGCTTGTGTTGCAATCGAAACGTCGTGAGAATTTTATAGTTTTATTTTTATTCTTTTATTATTTCCCTTCTACGTGACTTTACCGAAAGAACCAAGAATATGTAATTTACTTTATTAATGTTTTGTTCATAAGCTTAACTTCACTGTGAAATGCAAGTGTTAAGAGGCTTGTGTTGAATAATTATCGTTACACTGGTTTACCCGGGGAAGCCTCACTGGAGACTCAAGACTCTTTTTCAGGGAGGTCCTGCCAAGTTTTCGCAGTAGGGTAGTGATGATCGCTACGTATTAAACCATTTGTATTTCTGTATGTTGAACTTCTTTCGCACCCTACGTAGCCAACCGTGCTAATCGGAAGTGCGGGGGGAACAATTTGCAGCGAATTTGATCAATTTGCAGGGAATGTTTCAACGTTGGCAAATTTGGACTGTGACATTGACACACAAATCGCCCACTCTTGCGAATGACGTCACGGGATCTTGAACATCCACTGTGCATTGCTGCTGTTAAAACACGCACAGAAATATCCCGGGCGGCTGCGGGAATCGAACCGTGAACTTGTGTGAAAAAATCGGCAACCACACTACTTAATATAAAGTGGTATACATATTCGATAGAAACTTTGTATACCAAAAATGTCACTGCTGTATTCTCCAGATTACGACGCGATTGTTTTCGCTATATATAATCGAGCTGAATTTGGGTGTGCATATTATAAGCCGGTAGGTGTGTGCATGTGACCAGACTGGTAAAGGGTAGCACTTGGTTTGGGTGAAGATTCCTTTCCCGGAGTGTCTAATAATCTGGAGAATGCCGTACCACAAACAGGACGCAACACGTTCACCATTTATCACCATTACTCTTCAACGCTGCATGTCTCTGATGGGAACACATCCGATCAGATCCCACCATGTCCCCTCATTCACGCTCTCGTACTGCCACTCTCTCTTATTTTTATCTGACAGGCATGAAATGCCAATTGAGCCCGCGTCCGACAGTTGGTATTGATCGCTCCGTTTCATGAAGTCCGCACAAAGCAAACGCAGTGCCGTGGCCCAAAAGAAAAAAAATGGTTCCCTACGCTGGTAAAGTGGATTAAATAAAATCATTACACTCTTCCTGACTGTGAGTGATATTGATATATTTGCTGCCACTAAGCTGCATCCGACTTAGACCTTCCGTCAAAACTGATTGAGCGCGGCCATCTGCTTCTGTGCAAAACTGACCTTTAGCACAGCACTTACGGTACACGTGTATGGATCTAAAGTTATATTAATAATAACGCGTTCGCTTTGAATTACATTGAGAGACAGAAAGAGGAGCATACGGATGACAGGACATACGCATGTTAATGGAATTATCCAAACTGTTAAGAAATGTAAATGTGCCCAGCGAGAAGGGATGATGGACGATGGTCAAGAATAATGACGGAGCGGCAGCCGAGGAATGGAACGCATCCGACAGGAGATTGAGCGGATGAATTAATATCGTGTATGTATGTTAAACTTCTTTACCACCGTACATAGCCAACCATGCTGATTGGAGGTATGGGGGGGATGGACAAAAAACTAAACACAAAAAACAGTTGTAAAAAAATGTTGTTTTAAATCTGGATTTAAAAGTGCATAGCTCCAGTGGCTTCATAATATCGGAAAAGCGTTCATGCACTCGGGCGAATATTACATCTTAGGATCGTGAGAGATGGCAACAGGTTGGGGGGGGGATTCAACTAGCAGCAGATTTATCATGGCTGAAGATGATGATGAAATACTTCCAAAAGATAAGTGAGACTTGACTGGCCTTCACTGTGGGAATGTGGAATTGACCGCTGGTTATTGGGCAGCAATTGTAGATAAGCATGAACCCCACTCTCGTTTGATCAGGCAGTTCCATTATTAACAGAGTAAACAAGAAGCCATTTCAATTATATGCCATGAGGTTCTTAAAAGCATTTAACAATGCAGTATTTCAAATCGTGGGGAATAACAACACAGGGGTATGAAAACATTTCCTGAAATGCTTTGTAGTATGCCCATTAGCAAAATATATATATATTTTTTATCTTCTTTTTGAAAGGTGGCGGGGTTGGGGGTAGAAGGGGAATTAAATGCTTTAATGAACTTCCTAAATAAACACGCGGATACACTGCAACACCCATGCTGTAGTGTGGGGTCCTGGGGAATGCTCTGTTGATGCTCACTTCTCCGCATAGTTAATTATATTTCCCAAAATAATGTGGCGTCAATCACCAGTGCGACACATCGTTGAAGAAGCGTGCATGCGTTGTTGAGGTTTCAGAAAGAGAATGCGCAATCGTTGACAATGGAGAACATAACACCGAAAATGGTTTTACATTTAATTGTTTTCCTCTCAGCCATGCGCACCATATGTTCTTACAATGTGATATTATTGGAAATTAAACACACCGACATCTTTGCCATTGTTGTAATATTTTGCTGCAGGCTGTTTACCTTCACAGACAGTAGATTTCAATGTACACACACATATATAATAGTTCTACCATTGATTTACAAGTTCTCCTTTGCAGATAAACGAAACTACTAAACGATATTTTATTTTACCCTGTAAAGGCCTACTGAGCTACGTAGCTCTTTTTCAAAAGTGACCTGGCCACAAATGATAGCTCAAGGAAGTGGCTTATCATGTGGAAATTCATAGCAGCCAAATACTTGAATGTTGATTCTAAACGTGGAGGGGAAAACCGGAGGACCCAGCGGAAAATGTACGCAACCACGGGGAGAACACGCACACTCAAAATATACAGGCGTCAGGGTCGGGATCGAACCCACGATCTCCTGGATACCAGGCGAGGTAGTTAACATTTCGCCGCTGCTAATTATTAACAAGCACGTCGCTCTATTCCAGAAAGGTAAGTGTTGGTTATAATGGACACAACGCAGTTAAATAAACGATTAAAATACTTTAATTGCATGGGTGTTTTCCAATACCACAAATGTAAATGCACAAGCAAAAAGTAACGCTTTTAATTTTGTCATAGTCACAATTAACACTCATGGGTGTTGGTGGATGCAGCCGCGGTGTCATGGTTAGCAACACTGTACTTGCAATCCAGAGGTCAAAGATCAATCTCTCGATATGGGAGTTGAATCGGTGGTGCAAAGTTTAAATTCAAGCGTACTGAAAAAAATGTAAACATAACCATTTATTTGTTATGTTTTAGACAAGGTCACCGATTTTTTGTTGTTCACTAAATGTTTTTAAACAACTCTAATGATCATGTATTTCAACTTTGCAATTAGTATTTTAAAAAATGTGTTTTGCCTGGTTCCCGACGCCCATGACGTCTAAAGCACGAACCGATACTTGCTGTTTGTATTGCAACCTATGTAACCATAATTGTGACTAAGATCTGTACCGCGTAGTAACATCTGTACCGTAGCAGGACGCACATTAAACATTGCCGAACAGCTAATTGGGCCGTTCCTGCTGAAATAAATAATATCTCTCTCTCTCTATCTTCATTTAAACGAATTCCTCACAGTCAACAGCATGAGACATGCCATCATAAGACACAACAATGTCAGTAGATGACGCTGTGGTTTGATTGCTTGAGTCACGGTTGGAAAGTTTGCAAGTTCCAATTCCAGTTGGCAATTAAAGCAGCCCATCAACAACAACCCTCAGATAATTAATAACTTGTGGGAAGTCAACAGTTAAGTGTGCTCTGGAAAGATTTCCCTCGCCATGGGAATGTGGAATTTACACAACTGATTCATGTAGGAAGCCTCTGCCTAATGCACTGATGTATAGATTGTGAATTATTCTTCAGGGATCTTTTGAAAGTAAGCTACTTACATGAAACAAAAGAACTCGACGCGAAGCCAAAGTTGACGTCGCGATATTTTCACGGACAAGAAAAACACGCCAGTGCAAACGAATTTGCGAGAGACGCTGTATCACGAAACAATTCCACAGAGAGCAAAACTTCAAAAAAAAACAGGAGACACATCATAATCAGCATTCACAACGAGTGAATCATAGTCCAAGCTGAAAGTTGATTTCCCACCCCCCTCCCTCACCCCGATATCGAAAAGTGTCCGTGTAAGGTAAGTGGCAGTCTGCGAGCAGACAGAAGGCACGAAGGGGCATCAATCGGGGGCGGGGGTGGGTGGAGAGCAGCCCCCGTGTTGGGTTGGCGCGTGGGGCAACTGAGATCGGGCGGTTAATGAGATTTGTGAAGGCTGCCGTGCGGGCGTGGTGAATAGATCCTCGCCGAGCACGCCCTTGGCCCATCTCCCTACTTTCTGGTGAGGAGAGCCAGGGTCATTGCCAAAAAAAAAGGGTTTCCCCCAAACAGAGACGACACGCGGTTGGAAAATTACCAAGTGGCTGGCAGAAAACCCATCATGAAACCCCCTCTTGCATCGCCAATGCAACACCATTAATCATCAGCCACTGCGCTGTTTACTAGATCCCAAAACTATTACTGGCTTGGTGTTAATGTGGTTTTGTCGAACAACAAACTTTCCCTTCCCCCGTCCCACCACCCCACCACCCCGTGGTAATTTGTTTAAAGATTGTGTTGGGTCTCTGCTATTGAGTTGTGCGTAATATCCGTTCGGTTACAGAGCAGAGCTGCTGTCATGGAGCCAGTGCGTGTCAATGTTATAGCCGCCGAGGGTGGGGCGGGTGGGGGGGGATTAATCAGGGAAACAACCAGGCATTATTCTTTGGTTCTTTCGGTTAAGTCACGTCTAAAGATAAAATAATAAATTAAATAATAGCATATTACGACGTTTCGATTGCAACACAAGTGAAGTATTGGAAATGACGGCAGGAAACTCCTTTGACGGGAACACACTTCTTTTATTAAATCTTGACTTGAACGATACAACGCGTGGCCTCTCTTCTTCACAGTACGGTCACCATACAACGATACAACTCGTGACCTCTTCTCTCCGCTCCACACTTCTCTCGACTCCCGTAGATTCTGTGCTGCTGGCTCTCTGTGCCTCGTGTAGACTCCGCGCCTCGGCTACACTCTTCTCTCGTCTCGTGTAGACTCTGCGCCTCTGCTACACCCTTTACTCGTCCCGTGTAGACCTTACGCCTCCGCTACACTCTTCACTCGTCTCGTGTATACTTTACACATCTGGCTACACACTCTTCAGTACCCGTCTCGTGTAGACCTTACAACTCCGGCTACACACTCTTCAGTACCTATTTCGTGTAGACCTTATACTCTCTCTGGCTACACCGTGTGCATTACTCGGCTCGTGTAGACCTTACACTCTCTCTGGCTACACCGTATGCATTACTCGGCTCGTGTAGACCTTACACTCTCTCTGGCTACACCCTGTACATTACTCGGCTCGTGTAGACCTTTCTCTCTCTCTGGCTACACCTTGTACGTTACTCTCCATTACTCTACATTACTCTCCATTACTCTCCATTACTCTCCTCTCCGGGCTCTATCTCTGCACCTTCGTCTTCATTCCTAGATGGTTCCACTTCCTCCCTCTACTCCTCTGTGCATCACCTTATATACCCCTTCCTCCCGGGAGACGGAGCGGATGCGGACCTCAACGTCGGCACCGCTCCTCAGTTACCCAATCACCTCTACGATCCGTTTCCGCCCAGCGCGTGTTTCCACTCCTCGACCAATCACACCGCGCTGCCACCCGATCACTCCCTCTCAGCGCGTCACCGGCACACAGCCAATCAGCAGCACTACCCCCACCCGCGCTGACGCCTGCTCCTCCCCGTCAGCGCGCGTCACCACACACACACCCGTACATACGCGCTGGCACACGACATATACCCCCAGCGCGTATCACCACTACATCACCCCCTCCCACATAGCTCGCAGCCGGCCCGGCTGCTAACAACAACCAACCGCAACGATAAGACGACAACCCAAACCAAAAAAAAAACCCCGTAATCCCCCAGTGTGCCCCGTAACATAACAAGAACAACAACAACAAGAACTATGTACAAATTGACAACGAACACAAGAAAAGTCAACAACAACACAATACACGCGAATTCCAGAAAACGAACGCGCCCAGCGTCCCTGCGACTACACGCAGTGACGAGGCGCTCCAACTGCCCCGACTCCTCACGAGGCGGGTCACGCAAAGTAGCGCGACCTGGCGCGAGTCCGTCTGGCAGGTCCGTCGTATGGGGCGGGACACCGACGACCATCCGGCGGTTCTGGCAGCTCCAGACGGCGCGGAACGGGCCTGAAAGGGCCGGCCCCGCCGCGGAGATCCGGCCGCCGGTGGTCGGCAGCTGTCAGTTCCGAGACACCTGGGAGCAGATCAGGCGAAAATACGTGTGGATCAGGCAGAGACATTTCCCCCTCTGGGTCGCCAGTCACGTCACACGCTCGGCCCTCACGACACAAGGGGAGGCCATATGGAGGCGAGAACGGTTTCAGTCGGGAGGGGTGAACGTACCAACGGCGCTTTCCCCACTTTATCTGAACGCACTGGGGCCGTGCAACGCGCACGACCTCCACGGGTCCCCTCCACGGTCTCAACAATTTAGGCGACGTAGCCAAGGGTGCCTGAGGGCAATGCAGCCAAGCCCTGTCACCTGGTTTCCATTCGTGCATGGACACCTTCCGTGCCCGCAACCGTTCATTAGCAATTTGGCGAGCCCGCGAATTAAGCCGTGCGGCCTCCCTCGCCTCCGTCAGCTTGTGAATATTAAACTTAATATGTTCTGCCAATTTCGAATTATTTCGTGGAGCGGACAGGCCAAGTTGCGTTTCCATTGGCGGGTCAGCTTCCCGACCGTACATCAAATAGAATGGGGAAAACCCCGTAGCTGCATGGGGGGCCATTCTATACGCGGCAAGGACCCCCGGGACCTGCAGGTCCCAATCTACATGTGCCTCACACACCTGCTGGCACAGCATGGAAGTTAAAGTTTTATGAAGTCTCTCCACCATCCCGTCTGTCTGCGGGTGGTACGGGGAGGTACGCACCTTCTTGGTACCCAACAGATCGCACACCTCTTGCAACAATTTACTCGAAACATTTTTACCTTGGTCGGTGAGCAGGCGTTCGGGAGCCCCCTTGTCCAGGACATAGCCCTGGACGAAGGCGTCCGTCACAGCCGCTGCCGACTGGTTAGCGAGAGGCCACGCCATAGGCCATCGGGTAAAGTATTCGACCCCCACTAACAAGTATTTATTCCCTCTCGGCGTGACTGGAAAGGGCCCCAAAATATCGAGTGCAACGAGCTCGTTAGTGCGCGAGACCTGAATAGATTGCAGCGGTGGATTAGCTGCCACGGGCGGTGGTTTACGTCTGGCGCACTCAACGCACCCCTTCAGAATATTTACCACATCACTTCCCATTCCCGGCCAGTAATAGTCACGCTGAAGCAGGGCAAGCGTCTTGTTAACTCCCAAATGCAAGAGGCGTTCGTGGGCCGCCAAGACAACCCTCCCCCTTACAGCGGAAGGCACCACGAGTGCGTTCCGCCGGGACAAACTGTCCCATCTTAATAACAAGCCCTGCTTAAGTACATAGGAGCCGGTGCGCTCCTGGTCCCCCTCGGGACCCCCCACCTTGCGGCGCAATGCTAGCAGCGAGCTGTCCGCCATCTGGAGACGGCCCCATTCGCTGAGCGACAACGAGAGCAGCGAGTCCCGACCCTGAGAGGCAGTGGAATCATCCACGATCGGTGCGCCCGCTGTCGCAGCCAGTGCCCCCATCTCCCCCGCAAGCGTCGGTTTACAGCGCGCCGATCCCGACAAACACGCGCATTCATTACAAGGCAACAACCGCGACAGGCAATCGGCATTTGTGTGTTGCAACCCCTTACGGTACGTAGTCGTAAACTGATAGTCCTGGAGGACTTCCAACCACCGCGACAACTGGCCCGAGGGTTGGGCGACCCTCAATGAATACTGTAGCGCCGCGTGGTCCGTTCGGACCGTAAAGTGACGACCATAGAGATATGGTCTGAACTGTTGCACAAAAAAGACAATGGCAAGTAGCTCGCGACGGGTGACGCAGTAGCGCTGCTCCGCCGGAGACAACACCCTACTACCGTAGGCGACAACTCTTTCGACACCCCCGATGACTTGGGATAGCACCCCCCCAATGCCCGTGTTGCTAGCATCCGTGTCCAGCAAAAAGGGACTCGCAAAATCGGGATAACACAAGGGTGGGGCACCCACCAAGGCGTCCCGGAGGGAGCGAAACGCGGCTTCCTCCTCCGGTCCCCATTTGAACTTCACTCCCTTCGCCGTTAGAGCGTGCAAGGGTTTTGCAATAGTGGCGAAGTGCTCAACGAACCGCCGGTAATAAGAAGCAAACCCGATGAAACTACGCACGTCGGAAACGGACGTAGGTGTCGGCCAAGAACCGACACAATCCGTCTTCGCGGGATCGGTGGAGATCCCCGAAGAATTGACAATGTGACCCAAGTATCTAACCGACTTACGAAGGAGGTGACATTTGGCCGGTTTAAATTTTAGTTTAGCCGATCGCATTCGCAAGAACACCCCTCTCAATCGCTGGAGGTGTTCCTCAAATGTTTTACTGAAAACAATGACATCGTCCATATAAATCAAGCATGTATCCCACTGCAAGCCCGACAAAACCAACTCCATAAGTCGCTGAAACGTCGCTGGAGAGGAGTGAAGTCCCATGGGTAACCGGTTAAACTGGAACAGCCCCCCTGGAGTCCAAAATGCTGTCTTAGGTTTCGACTCTTCGTCGAGTGGCAACTGCCAAAACCCCGATAACAAATCAAGAGTCGAAAAATATCGCGCACCAGACAATGCATCGAGGGACTCATCCATCCTGGGGAGCGGATACGCGTCAGCCACAGAGATCTTATTCAGGCGACGGAAATCAACACAGAATCGCAGGGACCCGTCCTGCTTCTTAACCAGCACAATAGGCGCTCCCCACGGGCTGGAGGAGGGCGAAATAATATCGGCTTCTAACATTTCGTTAACAGCCGACTGAACATGTTCCTTCTCCGCAGGACTCAGTCAGAAGGGATTTAGCCTGACCGGCGCCGCATCGCCCGTTTCAATGTGGTGGTGCAACAAATCCGTGCACCCAATGTCATACTTATGTTTACTGAACACATCAGAAAATTCTATGAGCAACTCGCGCAGCGCACCCAACTGCACCGCCGACAAATCGTCCGAGGCGGCGCATAGCGAATGGACCCACTCAAGGTCCTCCCTTGTCTCAACGTTCTGCGCGGGGCTCGAGGCCACCTGCGCAACCAACCCATCATCCACAGGGACCCGCGCCGCGTGAGCCAGCACGGTGCCCTGTTGAATGACAGCTGGCCGCGACCCCGCGTTCAAAACCATTACAAACGGATCCCTGTCAGCCCGCACCAAAGTGTGAGCCACCGATAAATCAAGACCCCCGACAGCCTTGTTAGAAGGACCCAAAAGCACACTTTGTTCCGAAGCCTCCCTCACCCATGGTTTCCGCAACCGGAGGGGAATTAACATCTGTGAACCCGGGGGCACATGCACGGTCTGTGTCACCACCGCTTGTATCGTAGCGCACGCCGTCCGAATGTCAGTAGGGCTCGTCAAAAATGCAATCCGGCGACCCGATGGCAGTTCAATGCATCGTTGATCGATAAGAATTTTAATGGGCATTTTAGCCAAAAAATCAGTGCCCAAAAGACAAGGAACCGCCAAAGAAGACGAAACGAAAACGGGTCCCGACAATTTGATATCTCCAATGCAAATGGACGCCCTAATCTGACCGATAATGCCCAACGATCCCCCATTAGCGGCGTAAAATGGCACATCCACCGGGAGCAGCGGACTACATTGGACTGGAGGAATATTATAAATGAGGTCCGATATAATAGTTGCCGACGCCCCCGTGTCCACTAACACCCTAATCTCGACCCCATCAATAGATCCCGTAACAACGGACGAACCCGCCGAAGCAGCCACAATTCTATGCCCCAATTCCGCCCATTCAATATATCCCTGGTCCCGGCCGAACCCCTCTCGCCGAACCGAATCCCCGAACCTTAACCGGCCCTCCTCCGCCGCGACGCGGCGTCCCATGTGTGTCGAGTATACAGGCCGAGCGTGTGAGGTGCCGCGACTTGCCGGGGATTGTAGAGATGACTTGGGCTCTCGGTCGTCGTCCAGCCGAGCCCCCATGGCGCGCTGATGCGGAGCGCGGCACCCGGACGCCACGTGGCCCCGGAGGCCGCAGTTATAGCACGTGACGAGGGTCGGAGTAGATCTCGGTTGCTCCGACTTTCGGCCCGATCGCAGAGGCGACCGAGCCCCCGGCCTCCAGTCCCCTGGTCGTCCCGCAGCGAACGCCTCCTCTCGTGGGCTGACGACTTGGGGTTCAATGACCACCGAACCCGGAGCTGCGACGACGGCAGCGTTGCAACCAACTCCTTGTTTCCGTTGTAGGGCCTCGTGCGCTTGAATACTCGTGGCGACTCTCAAAGAAGAAATATCAATCTCGTCAGCTGTGTTGATAGGGACCCCCAGGTCCTGCGCCAACTTAAGCAGCTGCTCCAAAACCATCGCGTCTTGGCCCTCCTCGTCCATCCGAGGGAACGCAGCATCTGCAAGAGCCAGCAACGCCGTGCGATAGGCCAGCGCGGTCTCCGTGTCCGCTTTCCGTCTTGCGTAGAAATGATGGCGGCACGCCGAGGGAGGTCCGTAGACCCTGGCCAACAGACCCAGCGCATCCTTCAGAGTGGAGCGGTCCGACTTCCGTGCGGACCTGAAGGCCGCGAGCGCGTTGTCGTCCAGCATGGCAGGCAACGCCCGCAGCGCCGTAGCATCGGACCACGCGGACATCTCTTGATGCGCCAAAAACCTTCGCTGAAATTGGCCCCAGTCTCCGCCTTCCGCCTTGAAGGCTGACAACGTGGGCAGACGCTGCTGAAAAATGAAGTCATCCGCCTCGTGGTTCCTCTCCGCCTCTCCGTCGGTGTGTAAGATGGCGGCTTCAGCGGTAGACGTAAAATGGCGGACCCCATCACGCGCCGATGACGTCGATGCGCGCGCTTGAGACCCCACCACCAGGTGGCGCTCGCCGTTCCCGCCAAAAGTAGGCCCAGGCGCAATGGCGGGAATCCCCCATTCGTTTTGGCGGGAATCTGCGGGGCGACCTTGTAAAATGTCCCCCACTTTCCCCGCTCCTCCCGACGAGCTGATCTCCGCCAAGATGGACGCGGCGGCGAGCAGCAGCTCCGCCAGTCGGGAGTGCGCCTCACGAAGCACGGCCTCGGTCCCCGGTCGCTCGCCCGGCGCCGTCGACGGATCCTGTAGCGTGGGCAAGTCATCCTCCTCACCCCCCGCCACCAGCGGCCCCGAGTCGTCCAGGTTTTCCTCGCGGTCAATCCCGTGGGTCCTACGGGTCTTCCTCGTCTCCATACTTGGAAGCCCGTTTCACTTCTGACGCCAGATGAAGTATTGGAAATGACGGCAGGAAACTCCTTTGACGGGAACACACTTCTTTTATTAAATCTTGACTTGAACGATACAACGCGTGGCCTCTCTTCTTCACAGTACGGTCACCATACAACGATACAACTCGTGACCTCTTCTCTCCGCTCCACACTTCTCTCGACTCCCGTAGATTCTGTGCTGCTGGCTCTCTGTGCCTCGTGTAGACTCCGCGCCTCGGCTACACTCTTCTCTCGTCTCGTGTAGACTCTGCGCCTCTGCTACACCCTTTACTCGTCCCGTGTAGACCTTACGCATCCGCTACACTCTTCACTCGTCTCGTGTAGACTTTACACATCTGGCTACACACTCTTCAGTACCCGTCTCGTGTAGACCTTACAACTCCGGCTACACACTCTTCAGTACCTATCTCGTGTAGACCTTATACTCTCTCTGGCTACACCGTGTGCATTACTCGGCTCGTGTAGACCTTACACTCTCTCTGGCTACACCGTATGCATTACTCGGCTCGTGTAGACCTTACACTCTCTCTGGCTACACCCTGTACATTACTCGGCTCGTGTACCTTTCTCTCTCTCTGGCTACACCTTGTACGTTACTCTCCATTACTCTACATTACTCTCCATTACTCTCCATTACTCTCCTCTCCGGGCTCTATCTCTGCACCTTCGTCTTCATTCCTAGATGGTTCCACTTTCTCCCTCTACTCCTCTGTGCATCACCTTATATACCCCTTCCTCCCGGGAGACGGAGCGGATGCGGACCTCAACGTCGGCACCGCTCCTCAGTTACCCAATCACCATGCGCTATCTCTACGATCCGTTTCCGCCCAGCGCGTGTTTCCACTCCTCGACCAATCACACCGCGCTGCCACCCGATCACTCCCTCTCAGCGCGTCATCGGCACACAGCCAATCAGCAGCACTACCCCCACCCGCGCTGACGCCTGCTCCTCCCCGTCAGCGCGCGTCACCACACACACACCCGTACATACGCGCTGGCACACGACGTATACCCCCAGCGCGTATCACCACTACACAAGCAATCATCATGAGGCATAAAAGAAATAGCAACAAAAATCTAACTAGAAAACTATAGACAGACATACAAGCAGACAGACATCACACTTGTATGTCTGTCTATAGTTTTCTAGTTAGATTTTTGTTGCTATTTCTTTTATGCCTGATGATGATGATTGCTTGTGTTGCAATCGAAACGTCGTAATATGCTATTATTTATTTTATTATTTTATCTTTAGACGTGACTTAACCGAAAGACCAAGGTTCTCTGCAAACCCCCTGGCTACCATCAAAGGTTTGTAACCGAAGCCATCTATATATATAAAATCGCAAATCTGTCTGTCTGTCTGTGTGTGTGTCTGTCTGTCTGTGTGTCGCCGGACCATACGCAGTTTCATTGGACGAAATGTGAGGGATTTGCGAGACACGATTGGTCCGTTTGGTTTTCCATGGCGGTTGCCCCTGGCAACGGGTAGCGACGCATTCACTGCGGAGTGGACGCCATTTTTAATTCCCGTTAAAAATATGCGCACGCATTAACACGCGACTCTGAGGTAAATTCATCAAAGTTTCACGTCCTCTTCACTCCCCCCCACCCCAATGTGTGCAATTACTATTATAGGGTCGGTAGATAATAAAATTATAGCGATTAGACAGTATTATTGTAGCGCGGGGGGGGGGGGGGGTAACGGCCCCAGTACCCAGCCTCAGCCGGGTGGGCAATTTAGGCGAGGCCGGAGGCTCTGCACGGTACTAGGCCTCGACACCCCACCACACTATAGGCCGTACATATTACTGCACAGCGGCCGAGGAGATCGTGGCTGGGGCGGGGGGGGGGGCAGGGGTAGCAGCCCATCTGTGTATATATGTAAGGTTATTAAGAAATATATTTTTCACCCGGGCAACGCCGGGTACTTCTGCTAGTACAAATATACAAACAGAGACATAATTTAAACCGTGATGACGGTTACAAACTGAGTAATCATTGGAAAGATGTGATTAACCATGCAAAAAATATTTAACTACACTTATTTGCCAATCTTATTTGACAGACAACCATCACAGTTTTACCATGTCTAGTGGTGGTCTCCCTGTTACAGGCTCAGCCTTTGTTATGCAGTCTATTCTTAGTCTTAAGCCTCACCTTACCATATTATTAAAAGTATGCGGCCCTTGCCCCACCACCTTCTCCAACCATTATATAAACGGAGTGGTAGCTTCTGCAATCTCTCATTTACTTGATACAGCTGTCGTGGCTGTGACGGTACCACCTGAAGACGGAAGCTTGTGTTGCCTCCGAAACGTCGTGATTTTTATTTTATTTTACTTTTTAATGTTTTTTACCTACGTGACTTTACCGAAAAAACCTAAGAATATTAACCGAAAGAACCAAAGAATAATTCCTGCAGTCACGAAAACTCCAAAATTAAGATACAACCAGGCAGTTGTGGTGCGCTGAGCAGCCCAAAAGTCGCGACGTCGCTCCCACAATTCCACCTCGTAAAATGACCCGTGACAAAAAAACCTTGCAAATAATTAACAAGGCTTTCTTCCTTGGGAAAGGAGACAATGCATCTTAACGGGGATGTGTAATAGGCAATATGAAATCATACGGCGTAGTTTGTGTTGCATTTCTATAATATGGGTGCTTTATCAGTCTGATAGAAAACATTTTTTCTGAATCCAGTTTGCTGGCATGGTTGGCTGGGCTCTAAATTGTCCATGTCCATGTTGATATCACGCCTTGTCTTCACCATGCCTTGCATGGTTTCACAAATGATTTGGCGATGCTACTGCGTTGGCAGTGGTGCTGCACAAACACAATCAACAAACATCATCAAGACGCTCGCCAATAACACTGCCTAACAACGAAACGTATGTAATAGACAACGTTAATGGGAAATGCCCCTTCTTCATAGCAACCCGAGTTGTCCTACGAATAGACTGGTCCCCGCCAGAGAAACGTTGAAAGTCCACCGCTGCTTCAGGACTATGTGAATGGGTACACAATAATTTATCCTCTGGTTTGAGCCTGATGGAAGCTTCCTTCATCAGGTGTAAAAAAGGCACAGCAAAATGAAGGAAGCTTGTGTTGCCTCCGAATCGTCGTGATTTCATTTAGTTATTTTCATTTATTTTATTTTATTGATTGTTTTACCTACGTGACTTTACCTAAAAAACCAGAGTATGAATCAAATCTAGAATGACTTGATTTTGTTTATATTTTCAACAACGGCGAATATAGAGAGACAGAACCATGGTACAAAGGATCGCCGGTGACCGGCATCAAGAAGGAAACTAAGGCAGGAAAGAGAGGCCAAGCAAAGAAAAATAAAAGAGAGAAAAATAGAGCGAGAGAGATGAAGAAAAAAATTAGCGTGAAGATGTTTGCGAACGTAACACCTGTGCGAGTATTTTGTCATGAAATTAATAACCTCGCGTGAGAGCGGCTATTATGTGCTCCAAATGCACACTGCAGCCACAAAGACCGCGCATATGACCGAGCCTGTGATAATTAAACTCCGCTTTTTAATTACAGCTCTCCACGCTAACGACGCGAATCGGAAACTGAGGCTCGAAAATTGCCGCGGGCATGTGGCCCATCGCGCAGCACCGTGCCACGGGACAGCTGCTCCACCCGGTGGGCACGTGACAATCAGTCAGAATTTTTATTCATCCTGGAGAAATCCGATGAGCTATGAAGCTTTGTTTTTCGCAATCGGTCGTTGTGACGACGCACTTGTTGACACCTACGGCCACCAGTCACTGGCTGAAGGGCGCTGTGAGGCAAATAAATGCAGCAGTCCATTATATAGTTTTTATCAGATAAACTTCGAAACCTAATTTTTGACCATTGTCCAAGATTGGCATGTGGCAATTTGCATGTGCAATGTTAAACTAAAATTAAACTTTGATTTAAAGCTTTCGTAACTGCAGGGATTCATATTCCTGGTTCTTTCGGTAAAGCCACGTAGAAGGGAAATAATAAAATAATAAAAATATTAAATTGAACTATTATATTTACCAGATGCAGCCCACTGAGCTATTCGCTCTTTTTCAGAGGCGACCTGGCCACACATGATCACTCATCGAAGTTGTGAATATCACCACGTGGGAATTTTTCAGTAGCAGCCAAATAACCTGAACGCATGTTTCTAAACGTGGAGGGCAAAACTGGAGAACCCAGAAAAACAAATCCGCGGGACTCCGAGGAGAGACAGAGAACATGCGAACGCCAAATATCTCAGCATCGTCAGGGTCGTGGGATTGAACCCACGACATGGCAGGCGAGGGAGATAACACCTCGCCACCACAACACCCCTTGCCACTTAACGGGGCACGTGAGACATGCCCCGTTGTGTGGCATTCATTGACGCTGAGCGCAGGGGTCTACAGACTGGACGGCGCAACTTTCAAAAGCGTTGGTGTGTGCGCTTGTTGGGTGGTAAGGTTGGCGGATCACACGGAGACCATCATGGGCTATGAGACTTACAACTTGCTGAGCTTTGAAGGTAGTCAGGATAGGGCAGTACAGCAAGTGGGTTCTGACCTCTCTGTGCATGATTTGAGCGTTGCCATGTGTATGGCTATGGCTTTAATCTAAGTAGTCTTGTGCTTGTTGTTGTTGTTTGACTTGCATCCCACTGGGGTTTTTGCACAGCGTTGGTGTACGGTGCTTTTTTTCTGGAAGACTTTGCAGTTTTTTCCTGGATTTTTCTGTTTGCGCATCGTCACTTTAAGATGTTTTCTTGTTCATGTTTTTGTTTGTTGAGGTTGCACCCGATTCAAGAGCCGAATGGCTCACAGGGCTATACCAAATAAATGAAACTGAAAACTGAAAAACTCTTAATTTTCCTTCCACATGCTCAGTAAAGACACGGGGAAAATATCCTGGTACAAGCCAACCCTTCGATTAGCATGGTTGGCTAAGTACAGTGCGAAAGAAGTTCAACGTACAATCATGAAACTCGGCGAGGATTCTGTGAGAAAATTCATGACGTTATTATTTGTATGTGAATAAAGCAATTGTATATTAATGATTTAATAAACAAATGGCTAATTATTTTGCCTTAATGTGTTTTTGCATAACATAACATCACCATCCATCATCCCATTTGGCTACGTGTCTTGCCCAAGCCTACGTACTTTTCTTAAAGTTAATATGTTGTCTCTAACTTGCGTTTGTTCTGTGACCCATGTGGTTTCTCCTTGTGTCTCTCAATGTGATTTCCACCACACGTTTCTTTTTTGGCACTTTCAGCGTTTGTTGCATTTTCTTTGCCGGTGACAGCAGTTCTGATCCACGTGCCATAGCAGGTAATAATACACTGATTAAGCACTCCCTCCTTTTGGCACATTAGCTTGTTGTCTTTGATTATTAAGTTGAGTTTTTCCAAAAGTGCTCCAACCAGCTCCTGCCCACCCACTATTTCATCACTTTGATCTCGATTCTACATTTTTCACTAAATGCCTGAGGTACACACACTCCCTTGTGTTTCCCAGTTGTGTTTCTCCCACAGACATCTTCAGATGTTCAGTGAACGTGTTGCGTTGTCCCTGTTTTGTCTCATTTATCTTGAGCCCAACTTTGCAGCCGACTTTATTACGGTCATCAATCACTTATTGTAGTTCATTGACATTGTTTGGCATAATAATGACTTAGTACACTGGGTATTCGTGCCATTCTTCTAGCACAGGGCTGTCACGAAGATGCCGTATTCCACAGACGTAGTCTGCAGTGGTTTAACAGTAGGGCACGATGGTTGCTATGTACACAGTAATCCCGCTTCAGTACGTCGTGGGTCATTTCTCAAGTTTTGACCATGATGGCCGGCAAACAATGGTCGACTATTGCGAATGATGCAGGAGATATTCATCATCCACTGTGAAGCAGACGGCATGGAGTATTTTTACAGTTAATTCACCCTCAGCGATAACCAGAGCAGCCGCTGGATTTGAACCACGAATCTCTGAAACCAACGGTGAAAGCATGAACGCTTGGCCACATAACTGTCCCTCACCAAAAACAAACAAATGAAGCCAGGGCCATTCAGTAAACACACGACCAAGTGTTTAAGCCTTCATGCTAGATTTCACAAAAAAATAACTAAAGCGAAGACTGTGAGCTCTCAAGCAGGGTATCCGCGATGCAGAGTCAGTGGCTTATCTTCCAAATCATTATCAAAAGGTACGTGGTCTGCCTAAGAGCGGAGAATGAGTTAAAACTCTTTCAGGCATCAAAAAGTAAAGTCACACGCTATAAATGATGACTTTTTCAATGACAGACTTTCAACGGCAAAATCAATAATTCATCCTCTAACCAAATTACGTATCGCTTGGCCTTTTGAAACACTCTGCTTGATAAAAGGAATTCTTTGGCAAGGTTTTTTTCTTTTTTTCTGCTGGGCTTAATAGTGAGGTTACATACGTGAAAGAGTTTCAAGAAAGCCTTCCCATGGATCAAAACCAAATGATGGAAAGGAAGTTTGTATTTAGATTTTCATGGTGGGATTTCTGACAATCTCTCTACTCACACGACTATTTGTGGTTTCAACAAAACACCAAAATAATGGGTTCATGCTTCCAGTTAACAGATTAATCTGAAAAATCAGAAAAGCAGGCCCTAGATGGCTACATTTTGTATGATCCGAATTAGTGTTGTTGTTTTGTCCAGCACACTAGCTTAAGATGGAAATACATACATATATAAAATAGGTGACGTATTGGGCAATGCCCTTTTTTCATGAAATCTAAAAAGATCGTTTTCATCTCACAGACTTTACGAGATCCTGTGGCAAAACAAAAATCCTCCCTTGATGAAACGTAACTTGTTTTTGGGGAGTTCACATTGTTTCTCAAGCCAGTGCAAAATGTCTATGTTTAAAAAATATATATATACACTATTAAGTCAGAGTACTTCTCTGCTCAAACGAACACGGACAAATGCTCATTCAGATTGATGGCCTTTAGCCATTGGAGACAATTCCAAAATTTCTATGCCAGCTCATCTCCATATATATAAAAGGCAAATATTGTGATTACATGTGTCTGTTCAAAATGTTTAGCATACTTCCCGACATGCAACAAACTTTGAATTTGCCATGTGGGTACTTTCCAGACTGTACACCATGCAAACATTATGAAAATACACTTTTGTGTTTTTGGGGGGAGGGGGGGGGAGCTCAATAATGCATATATTTTTTGCACGGCAAGTGAGCTGTGACGTCAAATCTGTCACGTGACCCGCGCATGTGGAAGCGTAACGCATTGTAGTGTAGTGGTTAGCGCGTTGCGCTACGAACCTGGCGACCCGAGTTCGATTCCCACGGCCAACACCGGTGACGATTATTTCAACCAGTCCTGGGCCTCCACTAGGTCGACTCAGCCTCAAACGAGTAACCGCTGTGGTGTGTGAACATCGCCATTGGGAGACAAAGGCGGCCGGGTGTGGTGGATCCAAGTCCCGGGCGAAGCCAGGTAGTACAGCTAGTCCCCATGTAAAACTACTACCAGTGACTTCTCATGAAGTGGTAGTCAATGTACTGATCCGGGAAGAATGATAGACTGAGTCGACCCACAGCAGAAATTTGAACGTATATTTACTTATTCATCTACCCAGGAGAGCCACACTGGGACGTAGCACTCTTTTTCAGGAGGGTTCTGCTTAATTGCGCTTATTTTTTTATCAGCCGGAGGAAACCAGAGCACCCGGTGAAAGCCCGTGTGTGTGTGCAATGGAGGCAACACTTTCCTTGTACAGATGGAATCAACGT
The DNA here is from genome assembly GCF_964198595.1 of Lampetra fluviatilis. Taxonomy (NCBI): domain Eukaryota; kingdom Metazoa; phylum Chordata; class Hyperoartia; order Petromyzontiformes; family Petromyzontidae; genus Lampetra; species Lampetra fluviatilis. Next base: position 10,547,517 of record NC_136278.1, on the reverse strand, counting down.
GATGGCAACAGATGGCGATTAGCCCACTTGCTGTACTCCTTTCTGCTGGTGAGCCACGGTATTGCCCCGTTGCATTGCCACCACGGCACGGCTAGCAATTGTAGCCGTGGATACATTTTGCCTTCAAACATTTGGGATTTAGAATGTTTAAGAACAATTTCAGATCTTTTTCAGAGTCTCGGATGGTTTATATTGGGTTCAAAGAGAAGTGACAGCCCCCGATGCCATGTGACACCATTTTTCTGGTGGGCCAAGAGTGGAAGTTATACCATATTTGGTGATGTCACTTTATGTGTTCAAATTAACCTTAAAATACACACAATTCGCTTCATTCGAGTTTTGTATTCAGGCCTGATGTTACTTTTTGGAAAAAAGAATATGAGGAAATCATAAATAACAACCCTTTCATATGCGATCAAGAGTGGAGTGCTTTAACCAGAGCACCCCCCCCCCCCCAGTAAAATGATATAATATAATAACTAATGTGTGTTTGTTTATTAATCAATATCCATTAAAATGTTCAGCATCATCATGCAATTGCCCTACCCGATTGCTGCATGTTAATTAAGATAACGCTTCGCTGAATAGTGGAACAACATTTACATGCTCTGCATTTCGACCGTGCTTTGAAAACAATAGACGAAACAATATGACAGCCAGTGAAAATAGATCTATGGTGTCATTGTGCCAATTGAGCTTAATGGGGATACTGTCTGTTTAACAAATAGTGAGAGGCGGATGCCAAATAACCTTTTAAATGTGGAAAGTTGTGTTGTGTACAAATGATTAATCAGCATCGCCATTAGCCGAGAGCATGACCAAGGCCTCATGACCTTGAGGTGGACAATCTGTTTTGGAAAGCTAAGGGATGTAAACTTTGGCAATGATGTAGGCTAAAAGAAAAGTGGCATTGGCTAAATTGCACGTTGTATATAATGGCTAACTGTTTTGGCGAATACCGATGGCTGTAGCATTTAGATTCGGTGGCCAAGTTCAATCTTTTGTCACAGCAGAAGACATCAAACGTTGAACCTTCATCGTGCTTTGTGTGGAGATGCATTTTGTTTTGCAGGTCCAATCATGGCAACTTGGCATCGTTCTGAATAAAAATGTACGTTTGCTTTTCATGTGGCGGTGATGTTATGGATATCAGGCATCTGGTACAGCTGCTATGCGTGTAGCTTTCCGCGTATCTGTGTGATCATCTGTCAGAGAGTGTGCATGTGCTGAAATGGTGTCACGACAATTAAACAATGGATTAGACATGTCGCTGCTGCATTAAAAAATACATATAAAACTACAGCTAGGATCTCGCACAATTATTCGCTTTGAACAGCTTTGTGCGAATCTCACTTGAGTGTTCTCCAAATGTGCCAACTTACTTTTAAGCATCAAGAGCAATCAAGAAGTGTAACCTCACACAGAAGAACCTTGCACTTTTAAACATACAGAGCTCTTTCAATTAAGCTATTGATCATCAAAATCTGCCGAGCATATGAGCAACAGCAGACTTTAGTTAAACATTTAAAGTTGGGCTCCACAATTATAACCCAAAAAAGTAATGCTTGTACTTGTGCTTACACATGAGAATGACAATGAATATGCGAGTACCTCGCACAACCCTTTATCAAAACCTGTAGTCATGATGGGCGTATGTGGATATAAGGGTGTCATTATTGCGATGTACTTCTATGACCCCGTGACTACGCCAGACCACAGTGACCAGCGCGGCGACATCTGGCCAAATAATCCCCCACGATCCACGCGGCTTGGGTCGGCCCTCGTCCCACACTAGCCAGCACATCTATTTTAATTAATTTCACGAGTCCACACAGTGATTTTAGAGGTTTTTGGGTTAGAGCGCGTAAATATGAATGTGTCGTGAAACTCGCCACCACCCGACATAGCTAATTAGTAAGGTTTGTCACGTAAACAGAACGTGGCAATAACCTTACTAATTGGTTGTGTCGGGTGGTGGCGGTTTTAACGACAAATTTTTATTTACGCGATCTAACCCCAAAAACCTCTATTATGGATAATATTGGTCGTGAAAGCCCACGATGTGTTAAACAGTCGTTTTAGAGTCGCAGTGGTTCTCTCCTCAAATGGGCATAGGCATGTGCTCATCTCCTTCTGTGGTTCTGAGCGAGTGGTGGAAATTCCACATTGCTATGGCGGGAGCAAATTTAATATCTTTTCACATACTCATCCATTCAACGTATTTGTTGAATAAGAACTCACCCCCACTAATGAGTGCATCGCAATACTTTAGAGTATAAATTAAACAAAGGTAGTACTCCACCCCTAAAATCAAGACACGTAAAAATATCGAAATTAGAGGACACGCTCAAGAGAAATTTAAAAGGAAAAAATGTGTCTTGCAGTTGGAATCTCCAAGTCCTTCAGTCTGTCTTGAGTATATCCGAAGTAAAATGTCCACAAACTGCAGAGTGCTTGAATTGCATTTGATGTGTGGTACTGTATTTGACGCCTACAAGCATAATTATAGCACATTATACAAGCTGGCAGAGGCATTGCCGTGTCAAAACATCCTTCTTATTAACTTTTCACGATCACGTTATTAATATTATAATGTAATGCCACGTCAAATATGCTGCAAAGTTAACTATCATGAAGTGACCTTTTCTGCCATGTGCATTGAAATGTCACGTGAGAAGACTTTAATTAAAACAATTTTGCACATACACAGGGCATGTACTTGCATATAAACACACACACATTAACATACATTACGACCTACCGCCACCTCATCCGCTTGGAAAAGTCAATACATGCATGGTGTAATATGCACTTACGTTACAAAGTAGTTTATAAGATTACACCATGGAGACATGCCATCAAACCACCTTCTGTACATAACGGTCAAAGTAGCTTCACACAGAAGCCGTACATCATTATCACAACCAACACTTTGTACCCACAAGACTCTCACTGCGTAGAACCTGTCGGTCACCGAAGGCCTGGGTACACATCAACATTTCTCACCAAACATACTGAAAGTCACCTGTGATTGGAAAGGCATGTGTGGCAAAGAAGCCAAGGCTCACTGCAGCCAGATGACTGTTCAAACACAAACAGAGATGTAAGTGACTCGCCAAGGACTTACCTTGATGTTGGACACGAGCCAGTGTCGCCAGTACTTCCAGATTGGATTGGTACGGCTGGGAGCATCGGGATCAACCATCACCAGCACGTATTTTGCATCCTGCGCACAACGTCACAAATGATTCATAGGGTTAGATCGCGTAAATATAAAAGTGGTGTTCATCCACCACCACCCGACACAAACGATTAATGAAGCTTGTTACGTGAACAAGGCGTGCTAACGAGCTATTACTTTAGCACGTCGGTGTGATGGAGAGTTAACCTAGACTATTTACAATTGAGTATGATGTTTCGCTGGTGATTACAACCAGCTTCATCAGGTGATTTGCCAGAATTGTGAAAGCCTACGTGCTAAATTCACATCGGATACGTGCAGTCTATTCGTTGTCGAGACGTCAGCACTATTTACGCATACGTAATGTTTTCACGAGGGCGCATCACAAAGTGTTCGGTGGTGTAAGTATATATAAAAAAAGATCCTGATATTTGAACATGTGCAGACATCTTGCAGCCAGGTGGTGTCAACTGTCATGTGGCAGAGCCCACGGTTTGTCTCACCGGAAGGAAAATTCTCATGAAAACGTCAGGACTGAAAGAAGTGAAAAAAGTATCCGCCTGTTTTCACGAGCCATCGGACAGCGTTTCATCTCTATTGGCAGCTTTGCGTCAGTGTTGTAAATTCCGCACTCCCAAGGCGGGATCAGTGCCTCTGTATCATGACAACTGTGGACTTCTGAAAAAGATATTAACTTAATCACTGTCGAGCCCCCAGACGAAATTTACCATCGAAACCTTTTGATTGTGGGTCAAGCACTTGAATCACAATGATATCCAGACAAATAATTGCACGAATATTGACTGTTGTGATTTAGAGAGATTTCCATTAGAAAGAGAGAAAGTGAACACATTCCTGTGGAGGGAGCTGGTAGGAACGTTGGGTTGCTCGGTCAATGGCCAGGGTCAATGGCGGCGTGGTGTATTCCGCAAATATGCCCGACTGTGAGGGTGGGCACAAGCCGGCGTGAGTAGGTTAAACGTTGAGTTTTATAAGGGCACCACGGGGTGACCAGCCCCTCCCCACCCAGCCCCTCCCCACCCAGCCCCTCCCCACCCAGCCCCTCCCCACCCTCCCCTCCCCACCCAGCCCCACCCTCCCCACCCTACCCTCCCCATCCAGCCCCTCCCTCCCCACCTAGCCCCTCCCTGCACGACGGACGGACACAATAATCCACTGTGGGCTGGTGTAACCAGGAGGTTCCTACCAGTATTAACTGCTTTCACCAACTACCCAGTAACACTGCCCACTGTTTCCTGACAATGTATGAACAGAACGAAGCTCACATTTAATGGACGTTTGTGCAATGGACACGCTTTTGCCTCGGGGAACCCGGTGGACAAAATATTTACATTTCATACGTGGAACCATTTTCACATTTCAGATCGAGCCATTTTTTTTAAATGAACACGTGCGACTCTTGCCATGCAAGAAAACACATTTTATTTTGACGTTGGTAAGTGTGTATGTGTGCGTCTGACAAACACTCATTTCCTCCTGTTTACAAGATAACACTTTTTTCCCAAATGAAATCTAATCCAATTAAGATATTACAATTTGTGATACACGACAGACGGGCATCTAGAGTAAGTAATTAGATAGTTTTTTTGGGGGGGGGGGGTACGTTTTGTGGTTGTATACAAAGATAAGCTATTGTCTCTGTCCAACAAATGGTAAATTGAGCCAACAAATTAATCCATATCCAGTCGGGTCCTGCATTGGGAAGTTTAGTCAACGAGTTTGCCAGAGCGGTTTGCAAGATGAAACCGGAATAAGCAGAAGACGTTGCATTCACAAGGTCTACACCGATGAGTTCAAAAAACCCAATTGCTGCCGCACTGCCGTTTTGTGGCCACCTCACGGCCCCAGAGATCAACACGCCACCGATTAAAACGCATAAACCATTGGTACCTCATTTGCCAGTAGAAAAAATATGATAATTGTTTTTTTACCTTTTAATCTCGCAACAAAACTGACACCTTTTTTACGAGGAGTCATTTTTGCATAGACTGGCAAATGAGGTACCAATGGTGTAAATGCTTCCCCCGAGCTCTCATACTCTGCTGATGGTGCATTGTCTTTGAGTTGTGCGCCTTTTGGCGTCATCTGGTCCAACACCATGTGAGACTAGGCTCTAAGGAAAGCTGTCTCGGGTGTGGACCAATCAACTTAAAGGACAGTGCATACATTATCAGAGTTATGTTTTTTGTTTGCATTATGACTGCAGGTATTGTGGTCTATGCAAACATGACTCCTCGTAAAAAAGGTGTCAGTTTTGTTGCCAGATTAAAGGGTAAAAAACCAATTATCACGCATAAACCAGTGAACATTTTAATGAAGGGAATGCAGCGGTAGGCGACCCATTTCAATCCTGAAAACGTTTGCTTCCATAGATTTAACTTCTGAATGTGTGGCATTACTTTACAAGGTATTCGGTGACATCGTCTCGGTCTATTATCTGTGGATAGGTGCACAGTACTGGCACGTGCTCGTAATATAGTGAGCTGGAGAACATGGATTTGTGGACCTCACACTCGCGTGTGCGACACAGCCACATGCGTGACAATGCAAGTTCGTTGCTGGAGGCAGCACGGGAAGTAGGTTGCCAATCTGTCTGTGCAGTCAATGCATGTGCCCACAAGTTGCTTTTCTCTGGGCATGCCCGTTTCCTCACACACACACACACGAGATGCCCTAACATCTCAGGAGAGTGACGTGCTGATTCTGGAGACGCAATAAAACATTTCAGAATACAGAACAAATTATTTTAATACTACTTTATCAAATCTACTTTGTTTGAACTAAATTAATATATCATTATTCTTAGTTTTTTTCGGTAAAGTCACGTAGATATAAAATAAATCACCACGTTTCGGGCACGACACAAGCGTCCATCATCAGGTGGGAAAGCACTTGACCGAAAAAACCAAAGAGTATGGATTCCTGCAGTCACGAAAGCTTCAAATCATAATATATCATTATTGTTGGGTAATATTTTTTTTCATGACCCTATAACCAATAGTATGAGGCTCACTTACTGGACAGACTTGCCCAGCTTGTTATGCCTATTCAGTAATTTGCTCCCATGACAGTATCTGACAATGCGGCAACTGAGCACCGCATTTGTGCCAAATTAGACCTGAGATAACCCAATTACGTTGACTCCATGACCAAACGTATGAGGCTCACTAACGAGTGGACTTTGCACAGCTTGTTTGCCTGTTCAGTCATCATCGGCTGCTCTCGCCTGCCAATAGAGCAACTTTGTGCCGCGCCAGTGCTACGATATCCCGTGGGAACTGCAGCTGAGATAACCAAATTGCTTATGTGACAACGTACCATCATGATGTCGGCCTGAAAAAATATACAGCGTTCCGGTAAGCGCAGGGCTCCCGAGGGAGAGTAAAATGAATGCATTGTATTTCCGCCTTTGCGCATTGTTTCCATGGCCTAATAAAAAAAAACAAAAATACCGTAAAAGGTCAGGTAAATGAAGTGATCGTGCACGAGGCTACTGTCGTACTGCCAGAATAACAGACCGCCCCACGGGACTGCAAGAGAGGTTTCAAGTCCAGCCGTGGGACATAAATAAATAAACAAAAAAAACTTACTCATACAAAATGAATACAAATATCCCGCTCGCTACACTCGACTACCCACAGATAATGGGCCTCTCAGTTGACCTCCGACCATAATTTCAACTCGCAACCTTGTGATTGCTCTAACCCCAGCACCACCCCGTGCTGGAACAGTTACAGCCGGTGTCATAAAGCTCCTTAATGTTCACTCTGGGGCGGGCTGCATTTTATTATGTCTCTGCAGTATTTTCCGTGGGGGGGGGAGGGGGGTAGGGGGGGGGTTGCTACTGGGTTGGCTGTGCGCGTACTGCCACCATGCTGGCGGTGAGATCTGCCCCCAACCGCCAGACGATGACAATTCACACCGCGCGTGTCCGTGCGGCCTCGTGTCAACCAGCTCTCGCTTCGGGCTCCCTGGACGCACCCCGGTAAGAAGCTGTTAGCGTCTCACAACAACAACAACAACAGCAGCAGCAGCAACAACTAAATAACCCCAACTCCACGTGTGTGAGCATCCCTGTATAATTGTGTTTAAAATTGCATTGAGCTTTCAATTAGCCGTGATTAAGCAATCGATCGCTTGGCTGATTAATCAATTGATCACCCAGGTATTTCCTGTGATTAAAGTGAGGAGACATTGTTTCGGCTGCTGACCTCTACAGATCGCGCCCCTGGCATATGGTACCTATGCACACTCGGAGTACAAACAAAGATAAAGATCCCCATATAGCCTGTAACAGACTGTTGGGGCAAGTGCTGTTAGTGAGCAACTATGAAGGCCAGAACGGCACACGAGGGGGTGGGTAGCCAGCACCACGCCCGGCCGCCTTTGTCTCCCTAGTGGCGATGTTTACACACTGCACAAATTACTTATTTGAGACTAAGTCGACCTAGGGGATGCTCAGGACCAGTTCAAATAATCGTCATTGATGTTGGCCATGAGCGCTAACCGCTACGTGACCGCTCCTCACTTACACAGACAAACGCGTACAATAGCACATACAGGGGCTGTTAGTGAGCACCCGTTAAGACCGGCATTGCAGAACAAGATAAAACAAAATAAAGGCTAAAAAACGGAATGTTGAAAGCATATGGAATCTGTAAATAAGTCGGTACCTATTATCATAAATACGGTGGCTGTAAAAGGCCAATCGCCGATATCTCTACACATCACTACTAAGTGGATGAGTATTGGGTTGTGCGTCCGCTTTTTAATTAGATAGTGAATGTGAAGAACACGTGATTTCCCATTGCCGTTGCCTAAATTGCTGAAATCATTACCGCATGCAGAATTACAGAAAAAAATCACCACTTTGAACATCCATTCTACAGGATAAACAGCAGTAACATTCAGAGGATGTATTGCACAATTCACGTGCGTGCTGTAAACAATAAAAACGTTATTATTTGACCGTTTTACATAATCAGATGATACTTATTTATCCAGTAGCTGGACACAGTAAATCTAGGGTAGAGGATAGGAATGGGCATGTTAATTTAAAGCCAGTATTATATTGTATACTACATATTTCTGAATTATAACATGAAAAAAATACTATTTCAGTAGTGGTATTAATATTAGCAGTGGTGCAGTTAATGTCGCGCTGCGTTATAACCCAAGTTCGACTCCCAGCCACAGCAAAAGTCGTGGCGAGTGATTTCTGAATCGGTTCCGGGAACCATCCAGGCTGGCCCATTCCACACCCCCTTACCCGCTCCCCAGAGGTCGCAACCGGGTACCCGATACCTGTACCCTACCCGATACCCGGCTACCCGTTTGCGACCCTGGTGCGGCCGGGTACGGGTAGGCCGTGAGTCATTGGTGAGTAACTGTTTGTCACTCATTTCCCAACGTCTTGTCTCTTCTCACACTTCAAGTTCCTAGAATCAACCCACCCACGCCTGCAACATGGCTTCATCCCAGAGGTCGCAATCAGGTACCCGATACCTGTACCATACCCATATCCGGCCGGGTACGGGTAGGGTACGGGTACGGCCGGGTATGGGTACGGGTACCCGTTTGCGACCCTGGTGCGGCCGGGTACGGGTAAGGAATCAAAACCCGTTTGCAACCTCTGCCGCTCCCTATCGAGCCAGGCTGGTGAATTATGGCGAACCCCGCAGTCTGGAGAGTTTTTCCACTTTCCATTTGTGCATCAGGTATCCGCATCTGCCATGGTTTGTGCAGATATGGTTTAGGGTGGACCATAAACTTCATGGAAGATCAAAACCAGGGATCTTCTGTGTTGGGTCTTTCACAAGGCGTTTGCAATGAGTAACGTTTGCGACGTGCTGCAGCGGTAGCGCGTTCGCTGCTTGTTGCAGAGGTTTGCAGTGCGAATTCAGCGGCCGCCCTGGTTAATACTGTGGGTGTAATAACCATGATAAGATGTGCCATCTGCTTCGCAGTGGATATTACACATCCCCTGACATCATTAGCAAGAGTGGGCCACTGTGTGCTGGCATCAGGGTCCAAATTGGCCAAAGTCTGAAATTACACCGCAAATTACTCAATTTGTATTTATACATAGAAATCATTGCCCCCTACTGGCAGACTAATGTCCCAGGTAACTCTGGCAAATGAGACTCTATCCTTGTCTCTTGAGTTTTCACCTGGTTAAACATAATAAAAATAAACTTGAAAACACATTGGTTGTCCTTTAGAGCAGGGGTCCCCAACCCCCGGGCCACGGACTGGTGCCGGTCCCGTGGCCTGTTAGGAATCGGGCCGCACAGCAGGTGAGCGGTGAGTCCGCGCGTGGCCCGTCCTCATTGTTTTATTATTGACCACTTCCGTCCGCGCCCCTTTCCCGCACTGCGCACTTGTCTCAGTCACAGTTTTGGTAAGCCCACAAGCTGCTAACCCCTAGCCAACATGAGGAAAAAACAAACGTCGCTGGAGAGCTTCTTTGAAAATGGGGAAAGACCCAATGATAACCTCCACCCCCCCGGTCCATGAAAAAATGTTCTTCCACGAAACCTGTCCGTGGTGCCAAAAAGGTTGTGGACCGCTGCTTTAGAGGGACTGGCCCCGGCCATTGGAAAGTGCAATTTTTTCATTCTAGAGTTGAAGTTGTCGTGACTGCAAGGATCCATATTCTTTGGTTCTTTCGGTAAAGTCACGGAGGTGAAATGTTACAATTAATTAATTTATTATTATTATTTTTCACGTACATGACTTTACCGAAAGAACCAAAGAATAAAGTACATTTTCTCCACTGGTCAAGGGCCACCTATTACCCCCGATTACCCATTTGAGTAGGAAGTCAATTTGACTTTGAAATATATTGTAAGGTGACATTTCTTTTCAACACGTTGTATTTCATTTATTTGTTGGGAGGTAGTTTTGGCAGGTGTAGACTTGACAGCTGCCGCATGACCCATTCAAGGAAACTCCGGCAGGAGAATATAAGGCACATCTCCACGAAGCGCCCTTCCAACAATGGCACAAGCATGTGCTCATCAAGCCTTACTCAGAACCTGTACAGATAAGAGTAGTGGTTGTCAAACGGCAGAGCTCCAAAACAAGTGGGTCCTAATGCGTCCATCTGTAACATATCCCGATTCAACTTAATTTTTTCTTACACTCCCATTAGTCAAACAGACTAATGCTCCAAATTAAAGGCCACTGGGACTACTTTGTCAAGAAATACATTAGAGGACATCCTACACCGCTTCATGCAAAGACAGGCGATCAGTCTGTGAACATCTGTTGCCTCATTCTTTTATGCAGTCAGTTGGCCCGTGTTGTGTTTTTAGGATAAAGAAAATGTATCATGAATATATAACAACTTAGTACTATTGCCATAGTTACAAAAACTGAACTTTTTTATTTTACCAGGTAAGGCCCACTGAGCTACATAGCTCTTTTTCAGATGCGAGCTGGCCACAGATGATAGCTCAACGAAGTGACTTATTACGTGGAAATTTATTGCGGTCAAATACTCTTAAATACACGTTTCTAAATGTGGAGGGAAAACCGGAAGACCCGGAGAAAAATCCACACGACCACGGGGAGAACATGCAAACTCTAAATGAACAGGTGTCAGGGTCAGAATTTAGCCCATGACCTCTCACATACCAGGTGAGGGAGTTCACATCTCACCCATGCAATGACGGCGAGCATAACGGCGACTTGGCTGGAAACGGGTGTCTTATAAAAAAAAATTACAATCTGCGATGAAAAAAGTATGAAGATTGATTGAACATTAGCGGTAACTGATAGTAGGTGACAATAAAAATCATTGAAAATGATACACATTAATGCATTAAGAAAGTATATTATAATTGACGAGCCTTTTGCCCATCCTAGGACGGAAGCTGTAATATTAAAGATGTACATTTACGTTTTCTTGTGTAATTGTAAATTATATTAGGAATTGTTGCACGTAAATAAAATTTTCTTAACTTATAAAGTTAAATTAAGGACTGGAAGATTTATCGGTATACGATATTTAGTGTGAATCTCTTATCACTGTTCAAAAGGTTTCCCTGCAGTTGACTATCCTTGATGAACACTTTGATCCGCCGAGGAAGTTTAGATCTAGACAGAGCCACGTACAACTATCCTTGGGAAGACTTACCTTTTGTTGCAAGTGCTGAAGAAATAAAGACACCAAATACACGTTTTTGCTGCGTATAATTATTTATTTGATTAACTTCAAATAAAGAAACGTCAAATTTAAAGCGAATTTTTGTATATTTCCGCTCGACCTGCGGGAGTGTAAAAATCCACCCACTCATGATTATTAATGAGGGGGGTGGGCTCTTTTGCAGTGACGTCACGTACAGATGTAGCTCTGTGCTGCGTAGATTTATTTTTTACCGTCACTTTCTGTAAAGAAACGTCATATTTGAAGCGACTTTGCGACAAAAAAAATATCTTTCCGCTCGACCTTCCGCGTGAGTGTAAAAATCCATTCGCTCATGATTATTTTATTATTAATGACACGGGGGGGGGGTGCGGCATGCGGAGTGACGTCACACGCGGGACACACATTTCTGGGCTATTATAGTAGCAATAACACAGAAAATGGCTATTATTCCCCACAAATTTTGCTTTTGTGACCAGGACAGTGATATTTTGCAATTTACTTATTTTCAATGAGAAAACGTGGTGTGCATTTGTGTCTTTCGTTCACATAAAGTCCTGGTCACAAAAGCAAAGTCTGTGAGGAATAATGGCCATTTTCTATACTTTTTAGGCATAAGCAATTAAAAAATAACATTTAGTACCCAGCAACAAAAAAATTGTTACATAGTGTAACCATTTACGATAATGTATCATCATTATCGAACCATTTTCTGTCTAATGTTGGATGATAATATTTTCAAGGAGTCCTCAGCACTTCGGATCCTTGCAGATACAATCCTTCAACATTTTACAGTAATAGCTCCTATTAACTGCCAGCTCATAATGAGTTTCATCAGCAAGTCAGCGAGTCCTGCTAAAATGCATAACATTGATTACAGAGCTGGACTCTAACTAGGAAAATTAAAGGAAATTGTTGTCAGCAAAGTGGTGAGATTGACGCTGAGAATTCCTTGGCAAGATAGTAAAAGCAATGCTGAAGTTCTGAAGAGATCGTGGCAGGTGAGTGTTGTAGATAGGATTAGGCTAAACAGATTGTGCTGGGTGAAACGTGTACAGGATTGAGGAGTGTCAGTCACAAAGACAGGCATTGGAGTAGCCTCCACGAGTCTGGTGACCAAGGAGATGAACTAACAACAAATGGTGGGACACCGTGAGGATAGATCTTGGAGGTCGCTTGTCGACTGGGCAGCAGCTACGGGATCTGGCTGAGGATAGAAAGTGGTGGGGTGTGAGATGTGGTGCCATACGTCAGTGGTTGTCACTGTTGATGGCCCTGAGCTAGGGACGGAAATTTTAATTTCCAATGGCAAGGGCCAATGATTTAAACTGTCAAACCATTGTCAAACTTCCACAAAATGGTACTCATGCTGTTTGATATTTTATTGATCGGAAACAGGACCCGACTCGACTCCCACTCCCCCCCATATGTAACCTTCCAATTACACACGGTGGAGCCTAACCACAGCACCATCTGGCCAGGTAATGGGAAGCGTTCCTTATAATTATAAAATCTAACTAAATAACAAAATCGCAAAAAATGGATATTATACACGCGCCGCTGGGCGTAACCCACGTGCTTCCGAATGTTCCTTTTTGTCCAATATTTACCAGAAACCCAAAAGCTGTTTACTCTCTATTCTCTCCATTAATATTTCATGAGGAAATCAGTTGTTTCAACTTCAAAAGCATGTTACAGCTTATCAAAGATTCCCAAAAGACAAACGCAAACCTGTCGAAAAATAAACCACATTTTATTCTTCAGAGACACAACCAATTGAAATTAACCAGAATCAAATTCATCCTTGTGGAGATTTAGCACGAGCATTTGATAACGTTCCCCTCATTATCTTTCTTTACACTACGACAATGGTAAACACACCAGGCAGCCACCAGGGTATAGGTGGGGTGATGAAATCAGGGGTACGTGTGCAAGCAAGGTAGTTTGATTTCACGCAGATCCTACAGCCAGCAGCCCTGTACCACTTAATCATTTAAAATGCTCTCGATATATGTACTCGGCTATACGCATAATAATTCAATATTCATTTGCATGTGAATGATATACTGGCTTAAATTAATTAAATTAACGAGACACAAGATACTAGATAAACATTACAAGATAAAACGGCACGAGACAAAAATTAGGAATGCATTTCTGAAATTATTCTTGACTCCGAATTGTTACAGTTGATCGATTTGTGAGGGTTGGGGAGGGGAAGGGTTTAGGGATGTGAATTGTCACGGGCCTTGTGTGCAGTGTTGTTATCGTACAAAGACAAAGATCCTCCGCATAGCCTTTACAGACTATTGGCGCAAGTGCTGTTAGCGAGCACCTATGAAGGCCGGCACGGCACACGAGGGGGTGAGCGGCCAGCACCACGCACGGTCGCCTTTGTCTCCCCGGTAACCATGTTTACACACTGCACCAGGTACTCATTTGAGGCTGAGTCAACCTAGGAGAGGCCCAGAACCGGTTCAGATAATCGTTACTGGTGTTGGCCGTGAGCGAGAATTGAACGCAGTTCGTAGCGCAGTGCGCTAAACGACACACCACTGCTGCCCCACATGATGTGATGTTATAGTACCCACACACACACACATGCAGCAGCGATTTGAAAATAGCTAGTGCCTGGCTATCATGGCTTGGAGCTGAATACAATGTAACATTCTTGTTTAATTACAGCAGAAATAGTTCTGCTGTAATTAAGAAGTAATAGAAAATAAGGTAGCACATCATCAGAAACGATCGCACGACTCCGCTTGTTAAGAGCAATACAATTAATTTTGGCTTTAACTATGATGAGCCTGTCTTGAAAATCAGGTGATTGCAGCAATAAACAATGACATAACATTTGTTTTAAGTCCCAAATGTAATCTGTTTTGTTTTGATATGTTCGCTTTTGTGGTGCACACAGGAAGGGATGTGAATTGTGGCGCATCAGTGATGAGGGATGCAAAGTGATGCATGTGTCAATTCGTCTTCATACTCAATTAATCGGTCCTGATGTCTGGCCATGGGTGGACATTTCCACATTCCCAATGCGTGGGCCAGACCTCTCCATGCTTGCAGCATTACCAGGGGAAGTAGTAACTTTTGAGAAACCAGCTGAAAATCACTTTGCGTGTGGGTGATGCTGGGAGTTAGCACCTGCTGTGAATATTGATTTTGATGAGCAGAAAATGTTTCAGTGAAAATGCATGTTATCGCTAGTATGAGAATCAATTTTAATAAATTAAACGATCAATTGATATAGCCACTACATAACTATTAAAATGTAATTGATAAAAAAAAATCCTTCACGGTTTTAAGATAATCAAGTTTATATCGTATTTGGAAACATTAACATTTTGGTAAGATACTGCTGCAGTGTTCATTCCAACACAAGCACACTTTGAACTAGTGCTAGAATGTTTTTATAAATAAAGTCTGGAACTTGCCCATTTATACGTGTCAATTATGGCTTTAATATCCGGTGTGTAAATTAAACGTCTAATTAATTGAACTCAAGACAGTTTGAGCCGCCGCCCAAACGTATACCATCCAATTACTTGTGCAACGATGTAATCAAGTGCAGGGTCTCGCACCAACTCAAGCAAAGTGCGGCCTTGGGGAGACCCCTAAATAGCAGCTTACGAAGTCCGTAAACCGTACACATTCATGCTGTAGAACCTCCCGTGGCAATACAGATGACAATAAACTGCCACGGAACGATGAGATAAAGACATCGAATCTCACATTTAATCAATTGTGTTAATTGCCTGTAACTCAGTAATGTTTGCTTTAGATGTCCACTTTGCTGTGATAATAAGCTAATTAAAATGAAAGATAATTGGTAAAAAAAAATCAGTTCAACTGTTGATTCAAAGACAGGCAAGTACGTTTCATCATGACCCACTAAAACATCAATCACATGCTGTTTTAGATAAATGCTTTAAATGTAATGAAGTTTAAATAAATTATATACTACACCATTTGCATATTAATAATAAAGTATTTCTCCACCGTTGCAGCAAAGGGGAAACATTTCAGGTTTCTCCATTTGAATCCGATAGGAATTCCACAAAAATGGCAAATTCTTCGAGCAGCATTTGGCAAGTTAATATGGTCACCTAAAATTCTGCACACTTCATGCATTTTTGATTCATCCCAAAAATTCCATTTCTGACCCAATGTTATAAAATCTTCATATGCACAAAATGTAAAAAAGGCCAAAGAAGATGAGAAATTACAACAAAACTGGTATTTGAAATGTTAAAGCGGGCCGCAAGAGCCAGGCCAGAGAAAAAGAACAGGTCATGTCTGGAGATAAGACCGAGAGGAGGGTGGGGGAGAGAAAAGTACCTTGTTAAAACAGAACCGCAGAGAACGCTGCAGTCCGTTAACCACAAGGAAGCAGTTGGTAAGTGCAAAGAACACCGCAGTAGCGCGGTGAAGGGCTTAAAGACGCGAGGGCAGATAATGAAAACCACGTGTGTTTATGAGGGGGTCACAGATCCTTTGCATCAAAGCGCCAACCATAGGGAGACCGTACCTTTAGTCCTTATGCTATGTTATTATGGGCAAGACATTTAAGAGATTTGTACAGAACATTAAGTGATTCGTGGATTTGAAGTTACGCAGCGCACTGTTGTAACGTGTTGTTAAAACTTTCCTCACACTTTGAATTACGTGCATTTCTGGAGGACTGCTAAATGGGACTAAAAGTTAACTTATCACCACGTTAGAATGAGGCAGCAGTGCTGATTTCCATTGGCAGTCCTGAGCCAGTGGTGCTGCAAATACCACGTGATCGTGGCCATCCTCTACATAAGAGCTGCCCTTCAATCCCTTGCTCTGTCCACTGTTTGCAGAAGGGCCTCCACTCCAGAGATCTCTACACAGCTTCCCTCGTGGATAACTTGGCCTCCTCCTCCATCATTATACAACGCGCACAATGTATTAATGATCCACATGAAACTATTGCAAATATTTCAATTCACCCACTTGTTTAGTTACCTTGAAGTTGTGGCACTGCAAGGTGGCCACTTGAAATTTGTTAATCCAGAAAATGTTATTTACTCCCAAAGTCTACACGTTGCATGATGCGTCTATTGGTATTTTTATTTCAAATGAAACGAATGAGCAATGGGAGCTAGAGCTCCCGCTGGCAACTTTTGATTTCTCCTGATACTGCTATTACTATTTAGCAGGGTACTTACAAATGCCGAGAGCAAACATATTAGTACAGCATAATGTAGCGTGGCCGACTCTATTTCAACAAGCACGAGCGTGTGTTTCCATGGAATGTTTTAACACCGTTAAACGTTCTCTTTTGCTGCTTGCTTGAACATTACACCGAGCAGCCGAAGGCGCAGTTCTGCCGAGTACATTACGAGCACAGGGGGAAAGGCACATTAGCGAAATGTTAAACAAAAGAACAAGATACCCCGAACACAACCTGCTCACGACCGAACTTTAAAACGATTACAAGGAGTGCCAAAAGAGAAAAGCAAAGAAAAGATAACAACGTAACATTGCCGCTAATAAAAAAGAAAATTAGAATTTGTTACTAATTCCAACGAAATGCACAGGAGTTGCTGTATTGTGTACGCAGCGTTGCATTCACCACCAGCTCGTGAACATTGAAGAAACACGCAATGCACTCTTTGGTTCTTTGGGTAAAGTCACGTAGGTGAAAATAAAAATAATATTTATACAAATAATAATATTTATACAAAAACGCACAATATTAATTACAAGTTAATGTTACATTAAAACAAAGAGGAAAATTGCATGAATTTTAAGTGCATCAATATTAGCCTCTTACCCTGTATGCAAAGAGTGGAGTTGGTGTTGATGGCCTCAGCCCAGTCAATGAATGCTCACAGAAAAATAAAACCCTATCACAGTCAATTTGGTATTTCAATTTCTTGCAGCTTCATTTCTGAGAATGAAACATTTGGTTTGACCACCACACATATTAGGATGATGCTTTTCATCATCAAGTGCATTTCGTTCCCAGCCCACTTTCAATCGCTCTCCTAAAATTTACAAGTTCGTGTTTCATTCAAATACATCGTCTGCTGTAATTTCATACCAAAATTATGATTCGTAATTCGTTCCTTTTGCATTAGATTGTGTAGGTATAATGCCGATTTTGAACTATAACGTTGGCTCTGTCAGCTGGTGGAGCGTTCTAGTAACAAAACATATAAATCTTGACTTAAAGCTTTCGTGACTGCAGGAATTCATATTCTTTGGGTTTTCCGGTTAAATTAACGTAGAACAAAAAAAACGACGACGCAATGACGAATGCTTGTGTTGCGATCGAAACGTCACTGGCTGTGATGTTTCCATCCCACCTTCCGATGTCAGTAGTTATTTTCGACTCTCTGATTTTACATTATCAGGTTAAATGTCTCACACTAACACAGCCGCCGTTGCTCATGTCCTCGATGTGGCGGCGGCGCTGCGACCTTACATTGACATGCTAATTTCTTACTTTAACATCACTAGCCCTGCCCACTTCGTTTATGACCCTTGGGCTACACCCATTTCAAACCTTTAAAACAGCCTGCCTCAGCAGCTTCCCCCCTCTTTTTTTCCCCTGATGACGATTGCTTGTGTTGCGATCGAAACGTCGTAGTTTTTTCGTAATTGTTTTTGTTCTACGTGACTTTACCAAAAAACCCAAAGAATAAAAACATATAAACCTACATGCATGGTCTAACCCGAAAGTAACTAATTATGATTCATATTCTGCAGTCTTTTCCACCTGCGTTTCCTCCGAAGGAGAGCGCTGCAATACCTAATCGAAATTTTAAAAAAGCACACCGAAGAGGGCCAATGCAAAAGCAGATCCATAAGCACAGCTTGAAAATGAGTAAAAATGTTGCACGAACAGTCGCAGCCATAGGAGCGGACAAAGTGAAGATAATATCAAAATCACCGGGACATTTTAAGGGAAAGGGTTAAAGGGTTTTGTGCTGCGAGGACAGAAGCAGCAGTAGCAGTGTGTGACTGCACGCTGCTCATTACACAGGTAGGACACGGCATGCCGAGGCATCCCTTCATTTTCTCAAAAAGCTTGACAAGCACAAGCCAGGGCGCCGGCGGTGTTCGGCGTTAATAGCCAAGCGGTATTCTCGGGCTTGTACCAGACACGGCTGGGACTCCTTCTGGCAGGAGCTGGTCCGGTGACAGCTCGTGACATGTAACCGCACTGCTGCTCGGCGTGTGCGCGAGGCAACGCTCAGTCAGCTGAGCTGAGCGCGCGAGGGGCTCAAACCGAGAGGCGAGCACGGAAAGCGGTTTAAGAATGTTTTTCGCTGCACGTAGGGAGGACGGGGAGGGGAGTTTCTGCGCAACTTTTTTTTGGTTCCAGACATATATAATAAAGTGCAGCTGTTGGCAAATATATATATTTGATAAACGTGATTTGTAACTATGATCGTTACCTGTGTATCTATAGTGCAATTTTAGTGTGCCATTTTATTGAGGGAATGTGTTATCTTGGTGTGTTCTGAAACTGTTTTGTTGGTTTTGCTGCATTTCTCAATCTTGATAAATCCAGCTTATGCCCAAAAAAAAATTATATATATTTTTTATTTACACCGACTTGCTTACCATTTTCTCTATTTTGCACTCCTATAATTTTTTTTGTATTGTTAGCTGTTGTAACTTGCTGATCTGCCCATACTGGACATCTGTGAAGAAGAGCTTTATCGCTCATCGGATTCTTCCGGTCTAAATAAAGATTTTGATTCTGACATTATTTTTCAAGAACTCCCTAAAAGCCCACATAGACTGTTGGGGTAAGTGCTGTTAGCGAGCACCTATTAAGGCTTACATGGCATATGCGGCCAGCATTATGGCTGGCCACCTTTGTCTCCCTAATATCTCACTTGAGACAGAGTCAATCTAGCCCAGAATTGGTTCAGATATCCCTCACCACCGCTGTTAGCCATGGATGGGAATTTAACTTGGGTCACCGGGTTCCTAGGGCAGTTCAAATACCATAGAGTCCTAACAGGAGATATTCTTGGTTCTTTCGGTAAAGTCACGTAGAAGGGAAATAATAAAATAATATTAATATAAAACAATAACAATTCTCACGACGTTTCGACTGCAACACAAGCAATCATTATCAGGTGTGAAATCCAAAGCAAGAAAATTTGAAAAAAGTGGCGGTTTTTCCTAACGTCAGCACCATAGACAGCGATTTGGTAGTTGGCCTAACAGGACAGTCAAATAGTAGGACCCGAAAATTCACATATTTCAACCTCACAATTATTCAAAGTAATTAATCATCTGTATGAAGAAAAAAAAGTGACGTTCATAGTCTGCATCCGAGGTCGACTTTGCCTATCACCCCCCCCTCCCAAAGGCAATAAAACAACTACCACTCTGTAATAAGTCAATATTCCTCATCATATTGAGAGACAGACCTATGCAATGGAAATACTGATTTACAGGTATGTGACGCCAGGATTTGAAGCTTTCGTGACTGCAAGGATTCATACTCTTAGGTTTTTTCGGTAAAGTCACGGAGGTAAAAATAAAGAATAAAAATAATAAATAAAATAATAGAAATAAAATAATAAATCACGTTTCGGGCGCAACACAAGCGTCCATCATCAGGTGGGACAACCACAGCAAGAAACAAATGCTGAAGTGGGCAGTGGGTATTTCTATTATTTTATTATTTTATTATTTATTTTTACCTACGTGACTTTACCGAAAAAACCCAAGAGTATGTGACACCAGGTCCATCTAGTCAAAATATCATCTCAAATGTCAGTCTGCAGTACGAATCAAACGTGGACTACAATTTTTCAGTGGTATCGCCAACACACAAATTAGATTTCCCTAATCCTCCACGCACTATGAATCCACTACCAATTAAGTAAATACATTGCCAAATGGGCGATCGTAAAGTATTACTGGCGTTAAGTTACAGCGATTTAAAACATGACTCATGGAGCTGAAATTATGGCGATGAAATGTCGTGTTTCAGGCGAAAACAAATGGGTCTGCTCCCTAAAACGACAACACCACGTGGTCTTTATAAAGTCCACTACACAGCAGGCAGAATGCTCTACGTTGATACTTGCTTTACAAACATTATTTGATGGCAGTGGAAATACACGATACTGTAACAATTGCCGAGTAATATTTTGAGTATTAAAATCCAAAAGCACCAAAGGTTAAGAACAGGGACATTGCATCCATAAAAGGGTTCCATTTCCTATCCACAACTGGAAAACGTATCTAGCCCAAACTATTCCAGCACAGTTTACCAAATGAGAGTATGTAACATGTCATGGAATAAGTAATGGCTCCTTGTGTCCATTTAGATCTCTACTTAACATAAAGCGATAAAACCATCGCCAAGAAACGTATTCCTGTACCAAGGAAAACCTCTCGTACATATCTTCTCATCATCTCAATTTTTCTCGTTAGAACTCTTGGCATTACTTTAGTAAGTCTCTTCAATTTAGATCCGTGCACTGACTGATTTTAAATTCCAGCAATGAGCAATCCAGACTGTGATTTTTTTTCCTCTCCTTAATGCAGAACATAATTTTGCCCTTGTATTGCATAACTGTCTGCTCCAAGCATACGCCTGTTTAATTAAAACAAGCGCCTCGACGCAATGGTGATTATGGAAAAGTATTGCACGGATCTGATATTTTCCCAGCTTCATGCAATTAAGTTTGATGAAGAAATCGCTCAAGTCCACTTTAATGTTCAAGGCTCACAAAAGATATCAAGCCCTTTATCACAATTTAGCCCCAAGCCCGTCGAAGAAAAATTGTCTTGAATTACAAACTCGGCAGCCCTGGCCCAAAAATGGTGCAGAAAAAAGGGCCATTAACGAAGCTAAGCAGCAAGAGCGATTCTATTACAAAGCTACGGACAAAAAAACACATTTCAATTCCGACAATAATAAAACTACTGAAATATGTGATTAAATATGAAAAAAAACTAAAACAAATTACACCAAAGTTTTTTGACAACGTAACCTGACTGAATATTTAGCTTTCCTTTGAACACTGCATTTGATGCATGCATATCGGCATTACAGTACATGTGCATATTCCACAGTGAAATAACCTCCCCCGCCCTCGAGATGACTCATCACAACAGAGGCTAAAATAACATTCCACGGGATTCCATAAATGTCCCCCAATTGTCAAACAGGTCAACCTGCAGCTCCGTGCAATGAAACCACACCATCTACTGTACACAAAGCACACTTAAAGGCAAAGGGACGCTGCATCAAGACTGTGAACTTATTCGCAAAGCACAGGAATGTGGCTAAAACGGTGAACGAAATACACATCGGCCCACGTGTGTGTGTGTGCGCAATGTGCCTGTTGTGTGTAGTTTGTAAGACGATGCAAGTGTTTTCATTTGCTAAATTCGGTCGTGTGGAAACGTGGTAAATGAGTCCATTCGCAATCTGATTCTACTCTTGGAGATCAACTCAACCCATCATCCATTGGGGAATTTAAAATGTGTATCACTTTGACGCAAGTTGACGATGATCATCCTTTGGGTAGACTGGCCCCCATTAGGAGAATGTGGAATTAAACTAGATTTGAAGTTTTCGTGACTGCAGGGATCCATACTCTTTGGTTCTTTCGGTAAAGTCACGTGGGTATAAAATAACATAAAATAACATATAAATCACGACGTTTCGATTGCAACACAAGCAATCATCATCAGGTGGGAAAACCACAGCAATATTTTTTTTTGCTGAAGTGGGAGAGAGAGTTGTCGTGGTAAGAGGTTATATAGGTCAGAAAGGGGGAGGAGGAAGTGGAGAGAGGGAGGGGTGAAGGTGTGGAGTAGGGGGAGGGCGAGCGCTTTGTGGTGTAGTAGTACCCGGCAGATATGATAGACGACAACCAATACAAAGCAGTTAGGGTTTTACTTGGTTAATAACATCCTTCCAATGATTGCTCAATTTGTATCCATCTTCTCGGTTGAAGTTATGTCTATGTTTATATATCTGGATGGCTTCATGAACAAACCATGATGGTTTTCCCACCTGATGATGATTGCTTGTGTTGCAATCGAAACATCGTGATTTATTTTTATTTTATGTTATTATATACCCACGTGACTTTACCGAAAGAACCAAAGAGTATAGAATGTGGGATTGTCAACAGGGGCTCAAGACTGCCAACAAACATGAGCATCAGCTAATGCACACGTGAGTAAGGAGGCACTGACTTGTCATTGGTTGCAATCAATTCTGACGATGGACGAGTCTAACGATGCAGTAGCAGTCAGAGGAGGGGCCATGGCCAAAAGGATGACCACTGCTATGGAGTAATAATATCACATCATGCGCAGGTCCGAGATTGTTGCATTATTGAACGATTAGAGATGTTGACGACTTTGGGATGTCTTTATCCAACATCAGATAGAGCAGGGCTAATGATTATTTTCAAGACAGATGTTTGTAATTATGTCGTAACTGCTGCATGATCATGAGTGATTTTTTTTTACCTCCAGAAAAAATGCATGAAACCAGATACAGTGCGTGTGACTTATAACAGACAAAATCTTGTGGAATGAAGAACCGGTCAGACTAGGAAAGATATCAGAAGAGAAAACCAACAAAAACATGGCACAGACATGAAAGCAGATTTCTCCCCTAACACAGTGCAAAACGGGATTCCACAAATTTTCAAGATAATAATAATCTCATGTCACGCCATTCAGCAGGTAAATGTTTCAACTCTCCCCAGTGAAGATCCAAATGCTGCATGTTTAGTTACCCTTTCAGCAACAAAGTTGTCCTTATTCACTCATTACTTCCGAAGGCAAAGAATGACAAGAAGACCAAACGCTCCTGAGTCACAACGCAAAGTTAAATGGAATTGAAAAGTGGAAGCAAATCTGGCCAGCCACAGCTTTCTCTCTGAAACAGAACTAATACCGATTCCCACAAGGGACTTGCCTGATGGGCGACTTATCTACTGTAGCTCATGTACCACACAATACTCTCAAGATTGCTCCAAGTGTTCACCTACAAATGTACACATTCTGAGAATGCCCAGCAATTAGGTCCTACCTGTAAAAGAATCATTAATTTCTTAGCAAGCCATATTCTTCAGGGATGATCCTTCACATCACAAGATGCCCTCCTGGGTAGACATGACAATACCACTTTTACTCTGATAAACAAAAATAAACATCCATGGTCACCATCCTGTGCTGGGCAGCGGATGGTCTTCAATTATTTCTAGTCGGAGTGTGTCGGTTACCATCTATGAAAACCAAATGTAATGTTGTTGTAAAAATTGAAGTTTACACAACTGCATAATGGAACAGAAACTAAAGTAGACGTATCAACGGACATAAAGGCAGACTTCTCCCCTAATACTCTGCAAAACGGGATTCTGCACTTTTAAGAAAATAAACATAATTTGTTATATTTTGATTTAAAGCTTTCGTGACTGCAGGGATTCATATTCTTGGTTCTTTCGGTAAAGTCATGTAGAAGGGAAACAATAAAATAATTAAAATATAAAGCAATACAATTCTCACGACGTTTATTATTTTATTGTTTCCCTTCTACGTGACATTACCGAAAGAACCAAGAATATCATTTGTTATCTCCAACCATGTCACGTATGCTGAAGGGAGTGCAATGCATCATAGATGAATTAACGAACTGGCACAGTTGGTCTACGTGATGAATGCCCGTTGTGCTGGAAGACAATGGGGAGTGGTTGCCCTCTCGTGGACGATGAAAGTCAATGCATGTGTGGGTATTGCAACTGGCTAAGGGACCTTTGTGAATTGGAGCTAAGTTATAGGTGACAACTTTATTTTTAAGGGGGGACGGGGACGGTGTGGGGTTGTTTTTAATGGAAAAACAGAACCAACGTTTACGGAGGTTTGAAAATAGCCTGCGATATTAACTAACACTAACAGTTATATATATAAAAAAAAAATTGACATTTATATTGCATTCTTAATACTGGACGCATCTCCAGACGCTGTACAGTAACGCCTATTTATATTAAATAATACGCAGGAAGAATAACAAATCATCAAGAGGAGCTAGAGCGGCCAAACACGCATAACATTCCCACATAAAATGAAAATAGAGTAGAATTCGACATTTTAAAATCGTCATTTATACACCATCTGGCCCCAAAAAATCCAAATTTTTGTAAGATGAGATTTTAAAAAAAGAAAAAATATTTGAGATTCCATCAACAATTTTTCTCAATTAATTACACGAATTCTCGTCTATGCCCACAATGAATAACCTCAAAGAATCAAGGATGAAATTGGCACACTATATGTAGCTGAAAATCAGCATATGCATGTGTGCATGAAAAATATGTATAAATGTAAGCATGTATGACCAATATCTAATATTTAAAAACATATTTACGAATACATTTCAATGTGTTCCACCCGCTAATGCAGGATATGAAAGTGACAGATTGACAAATGCACTCGTGGTAGCATTAAAGTCACAATTTTAATTACTCTTTGGTTTTTTCGGTAAATTCACGTAACTTTACCGAAAGAACCAAAGAGTAATTCCTGCAGTCACGAAAGCGCCAAATCAAGCCACAATTTTAATACCAGATCGCCCTCTACTGTTTGTAATTCGGTATTGCCGTACACAGCACCACAATAGAAAAGTTGTTGTCAGCCTATAATCCAATCTGTAAATGATGATAAAAATAAACACCCATAGTATCAGAATAATACTGCAGGCTGGAAAACCATATATGTTTCAAATGAGACACCAAAATGTGTAAAGAACATGTATCCATTAGTGGATTATGCAAAGAGCAGTCACAATGCACTTCTGTAGGAAGTGCATTGTGGTCCCCTCGTTTTAGGTCGCCATCAAAACAAATCTAAGAAAATGCACGTATGTTGAACTTCTTTCGCACCGTACATAGCTAAAACGTGCTAATCGGAGGTGCGGAGTGTGACCGACGCTGCTGTCACTCGGTCACATTTGCTCAACTTTCTTTTATGTTCTTCTACTACCTCGATATCTTTAGCTCTGTTGTCATAGATAGTTTTAATGCAACAAAATTGCAATGCTTAAAAGGCGAAAACTCGTAATAAAAGTACCACCAACATAAAACTAAATGTTTAAATTCCGTAAATGTTATACAATGTAAAAGACAGTACAGTAGCTGTTCATTCATTTAATAAAACAAAGAATTGCGTCAACATCAGCGGGCATTCAAATGTACAAGTACTGTACATGTACAGATTACATTACATAAGCAAAGTCCAGGTGAAAATGTTATTAATTTTCAGGACAGAATAGATAATGGCATCGGTGCACTCACACGGCACTAATTAATTCCATCATGGGAATCCGTCCACGGAGTAATTGCATCGATTAGGGTGGGGGGGGGGACAATAGAATGAGATAATACTAATGGTACCGCATAGTTTTACTGGTAGTAACCTCCTGACCTAACCAGAAAAATTCAACACATTCCTCAATTAACACTACCTTAAAATAAAAATATACATACTGTATAAAACGACGTTTCGGGCAATAGCCCTTCCTTCATAGCACACATGCTATGCTAGCACATGCTATGCGATGAAGAAGGGCCATTTCCCGAAACGTCGCCCGTTATATATTTGATTTCTCTTCTGGCAACAGTGTTATTGACGAATGTGCGTTTTTATGTTGTGTTCAGGCACCGCTGACAACACGGCATCACCAGACACTTATCAGAGGCATGTTCAAACAACTGCGATGACAGATAGGAACAGGGATTCCTTATACTGGTAGGAACCTCCTGGTTACACCAGCCCACAGGGGATGATTGTGTCCGTCCGTCGTGCAGGGAGGGGCTGGGTGGGGAGGGAGGGGCTCGGTGTGGAGGGTGGGGAGGGGCTGGGTGGGGCTGGGTGGGGAGGGGCTGGGTGGTAGGGGTGGGGCTGGGTGGGGAGGGGCTGGGTGGGGAGAGTGGGAGGGTTGGGGCTGGGTGGGGAGGGGCTGGTCACCCCGTGGTGCCCTTATAAAACTCAACGTTTAACCTACTCACGCCGGCTTGTGCCCGCCCTCACAGTCGGGCATATTTAAGGAATACACCACGCCGCCGTTGACCCTGGCCATTGACCGAGCAACCCAACATTCCTACCAGCTCCCTCCACAGGAATGTGTTTTACAGACATAATCTTATTCAATGCGGTATTAAGACCTTCCCACACCAATATGGTCATGGGAATTGTTTGACCATATAGTACTTCATTGTGCAGGTCAGTACCGATTAGTGAAGGGGGGGGGGCCACTGATGGACCGGCTGAGCCGTTACAAAGCCCCAGGACTGCTGCGTTTTTTTTTCTTACACGCTTTTATTTAACTCACGCTGTCTGTTGTTGTCGTTGTCGTATCCGTCAAATATTGTAACTCAATTTTAACCCACTTCCCAATGTGGTATCGACTGCAAACTTGATATACTTATGTCATACTGATGACAATACTATATTCTATCATTAAAAATAAAATAAAAATATTTTTTAACATTATTTTTACACGCTTTCTATTAACCTCACTCTGTTGTTGTCCTCATATCCTCAAATCTTGTAACTCAATTTTAACCCACTTCCCAACGTGGTATCGACTGCAAACTTGGTATACTTATGTCATACTGATGACGATACTATATTCTATCATTAAAAATATCTATTTTTAAACATTCTTTTTTATATGTTATGTTTCGGCTTGGGTCTAATTGTCCACGCTCAACTCACGTTGGCTGTAAATCGCCACGGCACCCTTACGCTATGGCAAGCTTTGCGGCCACATCCTGGAGCCGTGGAGTTCTGCCATTACTCGTATGGTACATTTCATTAAAGCGTGTTTTAAAAAAAAGTATTTATAAATATTACTTATTTTATTATAGTAGAGGTAGAGAACATCAAGGACCCCCACCCAAACTTCTGCCCTCCCCTCCCCATTGATCATGGGGCCCTCTCCACTCTCTAGGCCGTACATGCGCAGTTGGGCAAATACACGCAGAGACACACAGCAACACACTCGGGGACAAAGATAAAGATCCCCCGTATAGCCTTAACAGACTGTAGGGGCAAGTGCTGTTAGCGAGCACCTATGAAGACCGGCACGGCACACGAGGGGGTTGGGTGGCCAACACCACGCGCGGCCGCCTTTGTCTCCCTAGTGATGATGGTTACACATCGCACTAGGTACTCATTTGAGGCTGAGTCGACCTAGGGGAGGCCCAGGACCGGTTCAGATAATCGTCACTGATGTTGGCCGTGAGCGGGAATCGAACTCGGGTCGCCAGGTTCATAGCGCAGCGTAGCGCTGACCACTGCACCACCGTTCCCCACACTCGGGGACACACGCAGACACACACACATGGAGACACGGACACACATTTACTCACAAACACGGAGCCACGCAGTTGGACACATTGTCGTCAAGGAATTTGTAAGGGCCACTCGATTTCCCTTCTCTCGATAAGATCAGCATAAGCAAGGGATTGTGAAATCTGTCTCAAGCTACAATGCATTCCGACCCAGTCACCTGGTCTCACTGATTCTTTGGTGTGATGTGCCGTGAAAGTTGAGCAAGCTCGAAAGTACGTGGAATGAAAACGTTTGAGAAGTACTGCCACACAGCCTTGTTTAAACATTAAACTATATTTTTATTTTACCAGGTAAGACCCACTGAACTATATAGCTCGTTTTCAGAAGTGACCTGGCCACAAATGATAGCTCAACGAAGTGGCTTATCACGTGGAAATGTATAGAAGCCAAATACTTTAAACGCGTGTTTCTATATGTGGAGGGAAAAACCGGAGGACCCAGAGAAAATTCCAGGTGATCACGGGGAGAACACGCACACTCCAAATATACATGAGTCAGGGTCGGGATCGAATTCACGACCTCCTGCATTCCAAGCGATGGATTTAACATCTCGCCACCGTGGCGCGATGACGATGGTAATGACAGACCTATTTCAACACATTCCTGTGGAGGGAGCTGGTCAGAACGTTGGGTTGCTCGGTCAATGGCCAGGGTCAACGGCGGCGTGGTGTATTCCGCAAATATGCCCGACCATGAGGGCGGGCACAAGCCGGCGTAAGTAGGTTAAACGTTGAATTTTATAAGGGCACCACGGGGTGACCAGCCCCTCCCCACCCAGCCCCACCCCTCCCATCCCCCACCCAGCCCCACCCTCCCCCTCCCCACCCAGCCCCACCCAGCCCCTCCCCACCCTCCCCACCCAGCCCCTCCCTGCACGACGGACGGACACAATCATCCCCTGTGGGCAGGTGTAACCAGGAGGTTCCTACCAGTATAAGGAATCCCTGTTCCTATCTGTCATCGCAGTTGTTTGAACATGCCTCTGATAAGTGTCTGGTGATGCCGTGTTGTCAGCGGTGCACGAACACAACATAAAAACGCACATTCGTCAATAACACTGTTGCCAGAAGAGAAATCAAATATATAACGGGCGACGTTTCGGGAAATGGCCCTTCTTCATCGCATAACATGTGCTAGCATAGCATGTGTGCTATGAAGAAGGGCTATTGCCCGAAACGTCGTCTTATACTGTATGTATATTTTTATTTTAAGGCAGTGTTAATTGAGGAATGTGTTGAATTGTTCTGGTTAAGTTTGGGTTGGTTAGGAGTGGTTGCTGGGGGGGGGTGGGGGTGCCCAGAACTTGTTCATAAATCACTCGCCATTGTCGTTAACCATGACCAGGAATCCAATGCAGGCCTGCCGGTTTAATAGGTCAGTGCGCTAACCACTGCACCACCGCTCCAGCCCACCATCATCTTTCGTTTAATGATATTGGTCTCGGGGTGTGAACAATATTGATTCAGGAGGTTCACAGTGATTGGTCTGAACTTCATCGGCTAATAACGAGTGTTACTGTAGACAGCAGGATCCTATGCCCCTTCTCTGTAATAAATAAACAGAATAAACTATGTTAAGTGCCTTTTCCTCTCAAGAGGCATACGGATCTCAGGATTTGCTTAAGCACTTGAAGATGATGATGAAATATATCCGTGCTTATTAAGTGCACCTATTATGCCACTGTAATTTTGGCTGACAGCTACTGCGCTTTAGAAATGTATATTTTTTTCTACTCGTAATTATATTTTCTTGGACTAACCTGAAAGTTTAGCACAACAAGACTGCAGTTTGGTGTAAAAGTGCATACAAAAGGTATTCACACGCCACGAAAACATGAACAATAGTCAGAGTGCAATTAAAAAAATTACTCAGGTAAAGAATGTGCACTAAGTTAAAATCATTTTCATCAGGGAACAAGAAAGACCTCAAGGTGGAAATTGGTAGAAAGTTTTCGAATGAAAAGCCGGTCAGACTGGGTAAAAAATGTGAACAGAAACTGACAAAAAAGTGAAGCAGAATTTTCCCCTCGATTTTCAAGATACAGTAATAATCTCACGTCAACTATGTCACGCAATCCAACAGGTAAATGTT
Organism: Lampetra fluviatilis; assembly: GCF_964198595.1. Lineage (NCBI taxonomy): Eukaryota > Metazoa > Chordata > Hyperoartia > Petromyzontiformes > Petromyzontidae > Lampetra > Lampetra fluviatilis. Next base: position 10,517,683 of record NC_136278.1, on the reverse strand, counting down.
TCGACACTCACCAGTGAACATCCAAATGCTGCACGCTTAGTTATCCTTTTAGAAACAAAGTTGCCGCTGTTCACTCATGACTTCTGAACAAGGCAAAGAAGACCGAACGCTCACGAGTCACAGTGCAAAGTTAAATGGAATTGAAAAGTGGAAGCACATCTGTCCAGCTACAGCTTTCTCTCTAAAACAAAACGAATACCTACTTCTACATGGAACTTCCCTCATCGGTGACTTACCTAGCTTACGTACACACATTACTCTCAAGATTGCTCCAAGGGTCCACCTGGAAATGTACAAGACCTGGCACATGCATTCTGGGAATGCCGAGCAATCAAGGTCTGTCTGGAAGGAATCCATTAATTTATTAGCAAGGTATACTCTGAATAGATTACATTTCACGTCACAAAATAACCTCCTGGGTTTATACGACAACGCCACTTTTACCCTGATTCAAAACAACGTCCTTGGTTACCATCCTGTGCTGGCTACTGGATGGTCTGCAATTGTTTAAAGTCAGAACGTGTCAGTGGCCACCTATGAAAACTAGATTTAATGTTGGTGCTAAAATCGAAGTTTACACTACTGCATTGTGCTGCATATAATAAATAGCTCTGCAATGTGTTTTCTGGTTATACCAAGTTGTATTTTTTCCTTTTCCAATAATTAATTTTAAATGTGAAATTGTCTATTGAAATGTTATTTTCTTATATATCTACATGTGCATTCACAGGCATCCCGGGGTCTTTTGAAACAACAGGTTAAGCGATCTGCCATTTACCACCAACACAGAATATATACTTCAGACGATGGTGTCGATGTTCATCGCACGGCTGCCAAATAAGACTTTGCCGCTCGACTACATCCACACGTCGATTCTCAAATCATACTCGGATGTGCTTGCGACGCTGATTGGCCACCTAGCAAATATTTAGTTCAGCGACGGCCGTTTCCTGGACCGGTTCCAAATGGCACAGGTAACACCTCTCTTGAAAAAAGTTGGCTTGAGCTTTAGTAACCTCGCAAAATGATCGCCAAATCTCATACCTGATTACGATTTCAAAGATCATAGAGCGGTTTTGTCTGAAACGGTTACTTCCCCGCGTCGCTACGATGGGCAGATTCAACCCATTGCCGTTGGCGTACCCAGAAGTTCCACAATACTGAGACGGCTCTACTAAAGATCACTGATGACCTCTATGAGATCATGGATGACTGGTGCACTGCAGTTTTGATCGGTCTCCATCTCTCAGCCGCCTTCAACACCATCGACCATGAGATACTCATCAGGCGGCTAAGGTCAAAGTTCGGTGTATTGGGTATGGTACTAAGGTAGATTGAGTCATACCTACATGGTCGATTACAGTTCGTCCAGCTGGGTGAACAACAGTCATCGCCTACGCTGTGCCTAGTTGGCGTGCCACAAGGGGCCGTACTCGGGCCCTTCCTATTTCGAACGTGCGTCTCGCATGACATCAAGTTCCGTAGTGAAGTCAAAGTAAGATGTGGAGAGCCTCGGTAACTTCCAAGATTGCACATGAGTGGTGCTCGTGTGGTTTTCACGAAACTAAAATCGGAGGTTCTGCTAGTTGGCACTTGGGCTCAGGTACAAACTAATTGTGGGAGGATTAGGTGTGGTGGCCACAGACTCCAGTATTCAGTTGAATACTCATCTAAAGGGCCTTGGCACCATACTCGACCAGAATATGTCGTTAGATCACCATGTGCAAACTATAGTCAGGTCCTGCAATTTTCATATAAGTGCTCTACGACACATTCGGCCACTATTCGTGACATAACCAACACAGTGGCGTGTAGCATAGTATCAACAAGGCTGGATTATTGCAACTCACTACTCTACAGGACGTCTAGCAAAAACATTAGCAAGCTGCAGCGTGTACAACTTTCTTCGGCACGTGTCATGATGGGTACTGCAAGATCCAACCATGTCCATCCGTTGCTCGATGATCTGCATTGGTTTTTGGATGCTGAACAAATAAATAAGGTTTCACTTATTACACACAAAGTGCTTGCCACCAGTCTAAACATAAAGTAACTAGAAAGCTGATGCTGCATTCATTGAAAATTGGTAAAAATGAAATTGTAAGCAAGTGGCTGTATCGATATAGTCAGGGGTAGAACCAATAAAACGTCACGCTTGAAACGTCTTACCAACGTGGCTGTAGGAAAGACAACGGAAGGAGCCGGCCACTTGTTGGTAATCAAGGAGCGGAAGTTGTAGCACTTTGTAATGACGCTGCAGGCGACATCACCAGCCTCTGGGTAGTCCACTTTCAGACCACCTCTGCAATGCATGGAATATGGGGCGTGAAGCAATGCTTTTAGCATTCGGTAATTTGAACACGGTCACGTGAAAGCCACGTGCAACACTTTACCAGGACGAGTTAAGTGAACTTGTCTCTCTGCTCAAGTGAGCAATGGGGGAGGAGCTCAGGAGGTGCTTGGAGCCAGGAGTGCTAATGTCACTCTTTTATGACCTAGGCCAGCCTCTCTAAGGGCTGACCACTGTTGACCTTCCACAAGGTAGTACATACTCATTTTAAATCCCAGCAGGATGATGGGAGTCAACCCCTGACCATAATTTTTACTTAGAAACACCTAATTTTCATTTCAGCACTGTAACTGCTGCATCAGCGTCGTCATATTTTTCAGGATAAGCCTAATCGCCAAATTATGAATGGTTAATCAAAAGCCATTGATTGAAACATATGTGTGATAACAGACAATATATTTAAATGCAGCATATTTATTAATGTTTGATCATCGACAGCATATTTAAATGCTGCATATTTATAGATGCTTAATTATTGAACTTGGTTAATACCTGTTGACTTAATCTGTCCTCGATTATCAAAATATTCCTCAATAATAAAACATAGCATTTATAAGTTCATCTTAAATGTACAACATTGATTTATTTTGGAAAATTATTTAATACGTTGTCAACAATTAAGGACATATCAAATAAGTTTATTACCATAATCATGTTTTGTTGAAAAACTAACAGATATAAAGAACCAAAGATAGCAACAAATATCATGCCATAATTCTTCACTTCCTTTTAAAAAAAGGTTTTCAATTATAGTACAGTGAAATATACTTTCATGAACATCTATATATAATTAAAACGTGATGTTTTTAAAAATAAATCAATTAAAAACATATTTCAATAAACGTGATATTTTAAAAATATATATTAATTTCACATGTGTACATCCACAAGGACGAATACCTATGCGATGGAGCAACGAAATTAGCTTTTGTGCAGCTTCTGAGTGGATTGTTGCATGGTGGAATCTCAGGAGATGGCAGCACTTTGGAGAGGCCTTCATCCAGCAGTGGATTGATAATGGCTGATTCAATTACTCGTTTTACTTTCACTGCTCAATCAAGAAATACGATGGAACTCATCTCCATTGGTTGTTCGAAGTTTGTGATGAAAGTTTCAAATTCCTATAACTGGGGCCAGTATATCCATGTACAATATCATCTGACTTCCCACAAAATGGAACATATTTTATTGACCCCCTAAAGGGATGTTGTGGCAAGTCAACCCCCAACTCGGATGTGATTCCAGAACCTTCCAATTGCAACTCCAGCACCACAACCGGTGGCACAAGATACATGTAGCCAAGTGCAAACATGAAAAAAAGTTAATTCTAAAAATAAACAACTAAATTTACATTGCTACTTACTGGCACATGTGCATTTCATCCTGTGGAAATATGTCAATGCAGTCCGGATCAAATGTGTTGACATTGATTTGTTGCCCTGTGCAGCACAAGGCACTCATCAGCAGTACTGCGGCCGTCACCAACATGATTCCTGAAATTCAAGTTTTACAACAGCGAGTAAACAACAACCCTCATTTCATTTCATTTACTAGGTATAGCCCTGTGAGCCATGCGGCTCTACATGTGAACTAAACCATTTTTTACTTTACCAGGTAAGCGCCACTGAGCTACAATGCCCTTTTTCAGAAGCGACTTGGCCATCATAAATGATAGCTCAACGAAGTGGCTTATCACGTGGAAATGTATAGCAGCCAAATATTCTAGATTTGAAGTTTTCGTGATTGCAAGGATTCATACTCTTTGGTTTTTTCGGTAAAGTCACGTAGGTATTTTTTTTTTAAATAAATTATATCACGACGTTTCGGAGGCAACACAAGCTTCCGTCTATATCAGGGGTCCTCAAACTACGGCCCGCGGGCCACATGCGGCCCGCTGAGGACATTTATCCGGCCCATGGTCACTAATTGGGCTGCGCTTGTGAGCACTCATTGGGCTGCGCTGGTGAGCACTAATTGGGCTGCGCTGGTGAGCACTCATTGGGCTGCGGTGGCGAGCACTGATTTGGCTGCGCTGGTGAGCACTGATTGAGCTGCGGCGGTGGGCACTCATTGTGCCCACCCCACTGCGATCTGTGAACAAAACTGCAGGTGTAATTAACTTTTTAATGGCACCCGCACCAGTGTGAGCCTGGGGTAAAAGCGGAGTTCCCCCAATCAGACTGCATTGATGGGCAGTGCAGTCTGTATGTCTCTGTGTGGGCAAAGTTATTGCTGGTATATTGTTTTTGTAGCGCTGTATATATATTGGTATTTTACTAATAGCAATTTTGACTCCCTAGGAAACAATGATGTCAAGAAAGAGAACAATTGACTCGGAGTGTAGGATATTCAAAGAACAGTGAACTTATGATTACTTTTTCATGCAGTACAAGGAAAGAGCTGTGTGTCTGATATGCCAGAATATAGTGTCTGTGTTCAAAGAATACAATTTACGTCGACACTATGAAACTCAACATAAAGATAAATATGATTGTTTGGTCGGAGAAGTGAGAAAAGATAAAATATTAAAACTGAAAAATACATTAACAACTCAGCAAAATACTTTTGTGAAGCAGAAGCAGCTAAATATTTCATCACTGCGAGCAAGTTTTCAAGTTGCCAAGCTAATAACGTGCACTGGCAGATCATTCGTGGAGGGAGAATTTGTTAAAGAATGCCTTCTTTCTGTTGCCAAAGAGATGTGTCCAGAGAAGACCGATTTATTTAGTACAGTGAGTCTTTCAGGACCTACAATTACACGGAGGATTGAAGAAATGGGAGACAATTTGCATCAGCATTTGCAAAACTCCACAAAAAAACTTTCCTATTTTTCCTTGGCACTCGACGAAAGCAATGATGTTCGTAATTCTGCACAACTTTTTATTTGTATTCGTGGGACGAATGACTATTTCGAAGTCACAGAAGAGCTTGGTGCACTGCAAAGCATCAAAGGAACAACTACAGGAGAGGATATCTATGAAAAGGTTTGCCAAACTGTGAATGGTTTGGAGCTGAACTGGGCTAAACTAGCCAGTGTGACAACTGATGGTGCTCCTAGCATGGTGGGGTCTAAGAAAGGAGTAATTGCTCGCATTAACCAAGAGATGGACAAACATAACCATTCTCATCCAATAGCCATACACTGCCTCATCCACCATCAAGCGCTGTGTAGTAAATCACTGAAGTGGGACTCTGTTATGAAAATTGTGGTATCTTGTGTTAACTTCATTAGAGCTCATGCACTAAACCACAGACAATTTCAGGAATTTCTGTCTGAGCTAAATGTTGACTATGAAGATGTTCTGTACCACACAGAAGTCTGAGTCGAGGGAGAGTTTTGAAACGTTTCTATGACTTACTTCCACAGATTAAAGCTTTTCTGCTTTCAAAAAACAAAGAAGTACCAGAGCTCAATGATGCAGAATGGAAATGGCACCTTGCCTTTCTGACAGATGTAACAGAGCTACTCAACAGTTTCAATGTGCAACTTCAAGGAAAGGGAAAGCTCATCTGTGATATGCAATCACATGTCAAAGCATTTGAAGTAAAATTAGGCCTCCTCATCAAACAAGTGAAGGAGGAAAACTTCTGCCATCTCCCCACAACTCAAAATCTGTTAGCGGAAAAACCATTGGTTGCATTCCCAAACAAAACATGTGTGGATTCACTGGAAAAATTGCAAAGGGAGTTCCAATTTAGATTTAAAGAGCTTCATCTCCATGAACAGGACATACAGCTTTTCCGTAACCCATTTTCTATTGACATTGAAAATGTGGATACAATTTACCAAATGGAACTGGCTGAACTGCAGAATTGTGACTCTCTGAAAGACACATTCAAGTCAAGCAGCCTTCATAATTTCTATGCATCTCTCCCCTCTGAGACATATCCTCATCTCAGGAACCATGCACTCAAAATGGCAACCATCTTTGGCAGCACAAGTCTGTGAACAGACTTTTTCCAGAATGAAACATTTGAAATCTCCAACCAGATCTAGACTAACGGATGCACACTTGCATCACTTGTTACGACTAGAAGTGACAAATATCGAACCGGACATTGACCATCTCATTAGCCATAAGCAGGCCCATAGTTCCCATTGAAATACTGGCAAGTTTGTTGATTTAACTTTACTTGTTCTTCATTTTAAATATTGTATTTTTCCCGTTTTGTTTCTTCACTTCAAAATAAGATATATGCAGTGTGCATAGGAATTTGTTCATAGTTTTTTTTAACTATAGTCCGGCCCTCCAACGGTCTGAGGGACAGTGAACTGGCCCCCTGTTTAAAAAGTTTGAGGACCCCTGGTCTATATCATGTGAAACAGTAAAATAATTTTGCTGTGACCGTTCCACCTGAAGACGGAAGCTTGTTGCCTCTGAAACGTCGTGATTTAATTTATTTAATTTTTTTACCTACGTGACTTTACCGAAAAAAACAAAGAGTAAGCAGCCAAATACTCTAAACGCATGATGCTTCTAAATGTAGAGGGGAAAACCGGAGTACCCGAAAAAAAATCCACGCGGCCACGTGGAGATAGACACGGAAACTCCAAATATTCAACAGGCGCCAGGGTCGGGATCGAACCCACGACCTCCTCTGTACAGTGATCGTAGTTTATTGATTAGCGATGCACATTACGGGCATCCTGTTGCGGATAATATTAGGCGGAGAGTGCATTCACCAAAAAGCGTTACATATACTTTTTGCCACCACCAATGAACACCCTACAGTATTAGCTCTTCTCTGCGACTCGAAGTACAATGCCTGTATCTTAACTTAATTTCCAGCTCCGGCAGAAGTTAAGCGACACACGTGTAACGTTGTCCCTTCAGCACGCAGTTGGGAGGGCTTTGCACCTCTTTGAGCAAAGCGCTTGAGCTATTCCCCGACTTACGAACATCGCTGGGAGGTTATCGACTTACGAACATTACTATGTCCTCTACTTACGACAATTATTTCAGGGACGCAGTTGTTTCAGGGCAAGTCAAGCACAGGATCAGCAGCTGCGGCACGGGCACAGTCTAATCACAATGCAATTAATTAGTACTCTTAGGTTTTTTTCTGTAAAGTCACGTAGGTAAAAAAATATAATAAAATATTGTATTATTATTTTATTATGAAAATAATAATCATAAAATATTTTATTATTATTATTATTTACCTACGTGACTTTACCGAAAAAACCTAAGAGTATGAATCCTTGCAGTCACGAAAGCTTCAAATCTAGAATCAATTAATTAGTCTTCGAAAACAATTCCATTTTTAGGACGCGCTTCGGTACGCTAAAGCAAATCACCAATGCCCAAGCATTGTAAACGGTGGTCTAGATGTCTTGTGACCCCCACCACCCATTTAAATTCTCTAAAAAAAGTATTTTTATGTAAGGCACATTTAAACAGAAATGAATATGGAAATATATTTATTTAGGGGGTTAGTTAATTTTACGGGGGGGGGTCACAAGACATTTGGAGCACCATGTAGACATCTAGACACGCACAGCGGTACGTGCACAACTGTATATGCACGTGCCATCAGAACCCCCAGCCCACACACACGTGTGGGCTGTGTGTGTGTGGGCTGTGTGTGTCCGGCAAAACAACCTCCTACCTCCTCGCGGTGCCGGACGGGCAACACTGTCGTGGGCAGTGCTGTGGGGGGAGGGCCAATGCCCATTGGCCTCTCCCCTCATGGCGTCTGTGACCACCACAGTGGCTAAACGGGGGCTCTGGACGGGTGCGAGGGGCTGGTAACCCCTCCACCTTCAATTAACCACCACTAAACTACGAATTAAACATAAACCTGTAACTAATAAGCTTGTGCCGGAGGCCCCGGGGGGTCAGGCTTTTATGACGTCTCCTGGCCAAACCCCATTTGGCGGAGCCAGGAGATTGAATTTTCACCCTCGGGGCTCCTCCAGAAACAACGAAAAACCATTGCGGATGGCCACGTGGAATGTTCGAACGCTCACTGCGGAGGAGAGGCTGCCACTCCTCTGTCGGGAGCTGGACCGGTACCGCCTGGATCTTTGTGGCATTCAGGAGGTCCGGTGGACCGGTTCTGGATCCTGCCACCATGAGGGGTGGACAGTCCTCTACTCGGGGCAGGAGACTGCCAAACAACAGGGTGTGGCTCTTCTTCTGAACAAAAGAATGAAAGGGGCGTGGGAGCGTGGCGGTGAGGTGTGGGAAGCTGTAAGCCCCAGGATACTTTGGGCTCGCCTTCCCATCAATCAGAGGCGAGGAGTGGTGGTCATGGTTACTTATGCCCCCACCGAAGACGAACATCCGTGGAGGGATGCAGGCAAAGCCGATGAGTCAGACGCTTTCTATGACCTCCTGTCACAGGTGCTGGCTAAAGTGGCCACTCGGGACAGAGTCATCTTGTTGGGTGACTTCAATGCCCGAGTTGGTCATGATGCTGGCACCTGGTCTGGAGTGATTGGAAGGCATGGGCCAGATCAGCTCAATAATAACGGTAGGAGGCTGCTAAATTTCTGTGCAGCCCATGGGCTTGTAATTACCAACACGCTCTTCCGGCATCGGCGCATCCACACAACATCATGGATACATGCCGGGTCCAAGCAAGAACATCTGCTGGACTACATAGTGACGGACCAGCGGATGCGAGCCCATGTCCTTGACACCAGGACCTACCGTGGAGCTGATCTGCCCTCTGACCATCGACTAGTCATCTGTAAGATGCGCCTGCCATTTTTCCACTCCGGTGGTGGGTGTACACCCAGGACCCCATTCAAACCAAAAGTGGCCTGGTCTCAGTTAGCTGATGAAAGTTGCAAGCGAGAATTTCATCATCGCTTGCAGCTGGGGTTGGCATCGTCCCCCCCTCCACCTGATGTCGAGGGTAAATGGGCAAGGTTTAAGACTGTGACTCATGCAGCTGCAATGGCTGCTTTGGGTACGCGGTCCAGACCTCCCCAGAAACCCTGGCTGACAGAGGAGGTGTTCAGGTTAATTGAGAAAAAGCGACAGGCCCACTCTCATCGCCTACAGCATCCCACGTCAGAGAATGAGGAGGTTTACCGCAGCCTTCGCTCGGAGGTTCGGAGAGCCGTAAGGCGCTGTAAGGATGGGTGGTGGTCGCGGGTTGCTGAGGAGATGGAGTCTGCCTCAGTGGCCCGCGATCACAAATCACTATTTAACTCCATCAAAAAAGTAACCTGCAGCGCCACACCTATTACCATCATTAGAGGAAAAAACGGTGATCCAATCTCCGACCCCCAGGAACAGGTTTGCAGATTTGCTGAGCATTTCTGTGAGGTCCTGGGGGAGGGAAAATCTCTCAGCCAGGAAAACATCATGGCACAAAGTGGGGATAACCCTGCTGAGGCTGCGGTCCCTCAAATATTGGAAGAGGTCACCCCCTGTGAGTGGCTGGCTGAGGTACCAGCTGTTGAGGAAGTACTGAGGGCGATCCGGAGTCTGAGACCAGGGAAGGCACCGGGCAGAGATGATCTCCCAAGCGAAATGCTGAGGGAGGGTGGCGTTTGTGCACAGACTGCCCTATATGACATCATAACAACAGTCTGGACCACTGGACGGGTTCCGCAGGACTGGAAGGATGCCCTGGTGGTCCCCCTCTTTAAGAAGGGGGACCGTACCGACTGTAACAACTACAGGGGCATCTCACTCCTCAGTGTGCCGGGTAAGGTCCTGGCAAGGATTATTCAACATCGCCTTGCTAGGCACGCTGAGGAGAGGCTTGCGGAGCCCCAATGCGGTTTCAGGAAAGGGCGGTCCTGCACAGATGCCATATTTTCTGTCCGTCTGCTACAGCAGAGGTGTAGGGAATTCCAAAAAGACCTTCATCTCTGCTTTATTGACCTGGTCAAGGCCTATGATACCATCAGTAGGCCTGGGCTCTGGGTTGTTCTTCGTGCTTTCGGAGTCCCTGACCCTCTGCTCACGATCATTAAGGACCTTCATGATGGTGAGCGGGCCCGGGTAAAACTACGTGGCCGGGAGTCGGAGCCTTTCCCTGTACACCTTGGGGTGCGACAGGGATGTCCTCTGGCTCCCACATTATTTAACATCTATTTCGACTGCGTAGTTCGTGAAGCCTTCAATAGCTGTACCGGGGGAATTTCCATTTGGTACAGATATAATGGGAGGCTGATCGACGCCCGGGTGCGATCAAGGGATGGCTCCCTATTGGTCAACCACGTTATGTATGCCGATGATTTGGTAATAGCTGCTCATTCAGAAGAGGAGTTGGAGACGCTGCTGCTGAGACTGGAGCGTGCCACTAAGAGGTGGGGCCTTACCATCAGCCCCACCAAAACTAAGCACCTGCCTGGGTATTTTGTACCATCGGACACTCCACCCCCACAACTCCCAATTGGTGATGGGGCAGTTGTGGAGAGAGTGGAGAGTTTCCCATACCTGGGCAGTGTGCTTATGACCGGCTCCAGTTTATCAGCAGAGGTCTCACTCCGAATCAGTCGAGCGGCAATATCTTTTCATCGGTTGCGTAACGCTGTGTGGAAGTTACCTGGTCTGTCGCTCCGCACGAAGCTTCAGGTCTTCTCGGCCACGGTCATTCCCTCCCTTCTCTACGCTTACGAAACGTGGACCCCCCTAGTGGAGCATCTTCGCCGGTTGGAAACATTTAGGCTGGCCTGCCTACGATCCATCCTGGGTTTAACCAGGCTGGATTGTGTGAGGAGCTCACAAGTCCTTGAAAGATCTGGGCAAAGTCCCATCAGTGAGCTCCTCAGGCAGGCAAGGCTGCGTTGGCTGGGTCATGTAGCCCGCATGCCCAGCCACCGCGTGCCTAAACAGCTTTTGTTCGGCCGGATCGAGGGGGCTAAACGGGCGCGGCACGGGCTAGAGAAGAGATGGAGTGATGTGGTACAGGAGGATGTGGAGCTGAGTGGACTTGCCGATGACTGGTACCAGCGGTGTCAAGATCGGCCTCAGTGGAGGAGGCTCGTGAAGGACGCTACTGGGCAGTTGGAGGCAGTCGCCCTCCAACAACAACGGAGGGCGGAGGAGCGACGCTCACAACAACGAGCGGAGCGCCGGGTGGCTAAAGCACAGCAAGTTGGTACAGTAGGGGGCACAGGTGGTGCATCAGCCAGTCATCTCGGTCATCTCGGTCAGTCGACCCGTGGCACCTGGGTCTGCCCCGTGACCTCCTGCCAGCGGGCGTTCGACACTTCACGTGGCCTCAAGGTGCACATGGCCTGGCACAAGCGTCGTGGTGACGTCACCGCCACTTAGTGGCGAATGGCGGTTGTTGTTGTTGTGTGTGTATGCACCAGGCACTGACACCTACCGCAATTGACACGCGAGACAAATCAGCACGCAACCGGCACAAGCAACGCCGCGTCTCACCTGCTCGCAGTCTCTCCTCTCTGTGTGCGTGCGGCAATGGGGGGGGAGGAGAAGGAGGAGGCAACGTCAACTCCGCGTCCCCCCCCCCACTTTCGTCGCTGCTGACACCACAAAACAACCACCAAAAACACCCACCCCACGTGGGCAGCGGTGGGCGGTTACGCGATGACGTCACGCGTCGATAATCAGATGCCGTGACTCGTGCGTCGCGACGTCACGGCGCTCACCCCCTCCACCCCCCCGTTGCTGCGCGCAAACAATCGGCCGGCGTTGCGCGCGGTGACATCGCCGCGTTGCGCGGTGACGTCACTTCGTGCGTGGTTCACGGGTTACCAACTGAGTTGCGCGTGCGGAGCCCTTTTCAACCGGCGAACATTTCGCTGACCGCCCCCGCACGCTAACTTCGTCTAAACTAGACATGTCCTCGGCGAGGATGTTAATGTCGCGTGATTTAGTTCCCGTGGAACCCGCCGGGCGAACCACCCGAAAGAGGGTTGGCAACTCTTGCCGGCGTAGCTCGTTGCGTCACGACGTCACGTTGCGTCATGACGTCACGCGCTCCTCGCGACAACAGCCGGGTCAGGCAGGGGCCGTGTGGCCGCTTGTTGATAATTGCGAGGCTTGCCGATGACGACGACGACGATGTTGGTGACAGTGGTGTTGTTGTTGTTGCGAGGCTGATGTTGATGCTGCTGCTGCGTGTGACCGACTCGCTAGTGATCGTCGCGATGGCGGCATGAGTCGTCGGTCGTGCAGAAGGCCTCGCGTCTCCGAGCGAGGCCCTCCCCAGCGAGGGCTCATGGATAGTCCGCTCAACATGGTGCGCTCCCCCCCCCTCGTCCGAGTGTTGTCGTAGCGATGGTTCGTGTTGTTTCTCCTCGTCATTTTACTGCGATTACGTGTTCTTTAGGTACGGGTTGCCTCGTTGAAAGTGTTCTCGGAGCCCTCGGGCTTTTAACAAAACTCCGTCACAGTTCCTATGATCACTGTTTCATTGCTTTCATGGCTTTATTTGGGTGATTTCGACAAGTTTTTTGGTTTGGCCATGTTTGTTGTACTACGGAGTTAGACTGATGGCCTTAATATAAGTTGTCTTGTGGTTGTTGTTGTTTGACTGGCATCCCACTGGGATTTGTGCACAGCGTTGGTGTACGGTGCTTTTTGTGCAATATTTTGCTGTCTTTTCTTGGATTTTCTGTTTGCACTTGGTCACATATTCACTTTAAGATGTTTTCTTATTCATGTTTTTTATTTGTTTGTTGCGGTTGCACCCGATTCAAGAGCCGAATGGCTCACAGAGCTATACCTAATCAATGAACTTGAACAGCGAAACGTAACGGGGGCCAACGTGGGGGGCCTTCGCTCTTCCTCGGTGTGGCACAATTACGCCATTGGTGATTGAATAAACGAACCCAGACTAATTATTTAGGTTGTTAGTCTCCGTGTCCACGGCTTTGGGCATTTAACGACGAGTTCTAAGAATCCCAGATGAGTGTTCTACTCTTCTGCTGTCTCCTGCTAACTGCTTACACTCGCATAAGTAGTTTTTTTTGTTTTAATTCGGCGTTGCTAAGCAATCTGACGATGGTGCAGAGCAACAACTACGATTTCGCACTCAGGTGGTGAAGCCTGCCAGAAGCGGAGAGTCATCGCTCCGATGCTGACATTGCGTCGTTGTGTACGTGACGTTCTGCTGTGGATGACCACGGACGCACACTACGACCGGGCCCCGGGGTTCCAACTAATACAAAATTGCCGAGGCAATTAAATATGTTATTTCAGGGACACTATTTTTTGTCCAGGGGTGTTACTTAACTCTGCGACTGGGGTACCAATCAATCCGAAATCGGTGGTGCTACTCCCGAGATGTCGAAACGCAGCGAGGATGATTGCCCTGAAACCCTGCAGGCTCTCGCGTATGCACCATGGTGATGGTACATCGTGTACAGCTCGTCTAGATGAGTCGATTGCTGCATCGCCGACCAACAGACTACAATTGACTGCATCACGGACATATTGCGAGAGCCGGGGGTACCGCCAGAAGGTTCATTTGTGCATCAAGTATCCGCATCTGACACTGTGCGGATGCGGTTTGGGGTGGACCGTGAGCTTCGCTGAAGATGAAACCCAGGGATTTTTTGCATTTGGGTATTTAACAACACCCATGTATACTCACTACATGATGGTGCATTGTGTCGTGAGTACACGTGGGTGATTGCTGCCTTTGACTACTTTCTGCGAAATACAGTAATCAAAGTAGGGGAGCGCATGTTTATTGGTCCTTATAATGTACAGTATTTCAATGAATAACTGTCAACATTAATGTTTGCCTTCCGCCTATAGGTTGACTCGGCCTAAAATGTTATACCATTAGACAAAACACGTACAGTGTATACAGTGTGTGTATGCATTAGCATCACCTTCGGAGGAAACGGGTCCGCAGTTGACTTGTAAATTATCAGGGTCAATGATGGGCACATGTATACAGCTGACATGTGGCACAAGGTGAGATTATTTTCTGGGCAGAGGCGAAGTTGGCTAGTAAGCAAGCTTTTGTACATTATTTGTGAGGTTTCTTTTTCGTGCTTTCGAATCAGGTGCTGATCCAGGCTTACAAATTAGCTAAATTCACAAAGGATGTGAAAACGTAGGTAAAAAATAAGAATAAAATAAAATAATTATTATTTTTTTGCCTACGTGACTTTACCAAAAAAAAAACCTAAGAGTATGAATCCTTGCAGTCACGAAAGCTCCAAATCTAGAATGTGAAAACGTGCTTTAGACGCGATGCACAAGACGTTTAGCGAGTTCCTCTTTCACTTTGAGGGGCCATCCATTTAGTACGTAACGCATGGAGGGGAGTTAATACAAACGCGTACGCTTGCATATAGGGGGTCTACTGACAATGTGCGTACGCATAGGAAACGTGGGGTAGGGGGGGGTGAAGCCTCGATAATTTGTCTACATTGGCCTTCAAATGAGTTAGTCCAGCGGTGGACTGTTTGCTTAAACACGTCAATATTATTAATCCTTGATCGTTTCTGCGTGAATTTATTATCGGCCGTTCTATAGGATTCGGAGGGGGGGGGGTGTGCGTCAGACGTACGTACGCAGGGGGGTCATGTTTTGATAGATATGTGCGTACCTACTAAATGGATGGCCCCTTATTGTCCGTTAATGTATGCAAACGGGGGATGTTCGGCCTCATCTCGAGGAGTTGTTAATTTTGTACGTTGCTTTTGCAAATTGTCGCAGCGTCAAAATGTTATTTAAGACTGTTCAAGCTAAAATGTAACAAATTATATCTTAAAAGAAAGCGGTGAAGGAATGTTCATTTAATAGCAAATGGTCAAGTCGGGGAGACATGTAGTCGTAAAGAGATTTTTGATATATGGAAGCTGTTTATAGGCAGAGATGGTATATGGGCAAGTCCATTCTTCGATGAAAACTTCGATCAAGGTCATGTTTTGGGCACTGGCTTTCTCCAGAACAGAAAATATATTTACAAAGGAGAATACAAAGTCTACAGACTAGAGTGAAAACAGAATTTGCATCAAAGACGCTCCGGTGCTGGCTAGAGGGCAGCGCTTAGAGAACAGCCAAAATTGTCCCGAACAAGTGGCCTAAGTAATGTCTAATACGTGCTCAGATATCCTTAGGACAATATAGTCTGTACATGCTGTGTTTTATACCCACCTTGTTAGACTAATGGGCTATTTATACTTTTCCATTTTGGATAGAATTTGGACAGGCGTTTAAGGCACAGCAGCAACACCTAAGCATGAATAGAATCTGAATTAATTATCCGTGAATATATTGAAATTATTAAAGTAACGACCAACAAACTGCAAACTGGGAGTTGATCGATCTAATCAACATATTACAAAATCTACAAACCATGTCCTTGTAGGCAGAAGTCGTAAATGTGAATGCATAATGACATGTAAATAACCTGTACTATGGATCTGATGTCCCTTTGAAATGGCACTGTGTGATTTATTTGACTTATGTTGGCTCCGCAGGCCCATTTGCAAGCCAGGAAGGCAGAGAAGTTTCTGGCAGCTGGCAAGTATGAGGATGCTATTGCCTGTCATATCAAAGCTGCTGGTGAGGGCATGCTAGGTCATGCACGACACTGCAGTTCAGCACACATTTTAGCCCGTTGAATTGTAGGACTTTGTGAAACAGTTTGTTGCAAGCCACATATCTTTGTGTATCTTATCATATAGTTGCATTATCATAGAATACACGTGATAATTGCCATATAATAAAACAAAGAGAAGATGCAAGCCAAAGCGCAACTATGCACGATTCAGTTATACAAAATAAAATCGATATACAGCAATGATGCTGTTGAAATGTGCATCTGGAAAAGGCTTGTTAAATTCTGGCTCCCAGACACAGTGTTCTGTTTTCATTCTAACTTATGACATCTGCATATACTCCCACTATGCATGTTATCGCATGGATGGGGTGGAGGGATTTCAGCATTGATGTCGCTAAATGATGCTTCAGGTGATGTGCCTCAAGGCCACAATGATGTAAATATTAAGTGTTATCATTAACACATTTTAAAATTCTTGTTGGATAACTTGGATCGTTGATGATATCCAGGCAGTTGTGTATCATGTTGTTTTTTTAGTTGTGTTTAATATATAAATGTAGATGTGAAATAAAGGTAAACTTTTTAAACAGTTACATTGGTGTCACAGTTGTTCGGTGTTTATTTAGGTGCATATTACATATTATGACATAGACTATGACAAAGGACATGGAACAGCATCTCAAAAGTACAGAATGTAGCACAAAGTGATACATGTTGGGAATTAGGCTGAAAGAGAAACGTGTCAGACGTGAAAATTTGAAACAATATGCTGACTTAAGGAAAGTGACTGGGCAGGACACATCTAAGAATGGATGATTGTTAGTACAAGGCTGGTGACAGAATAGCAGACAAAGAAGAGAAAACACCCAAGAGCTTGAAAGATCAGTTTATGTAAGAGTGAGGTGGATTGTAGCACTGCAGGACCAATCGGAGATGGCATGAGCATGAAAAGGCTTTCATTTAGAAGGGAATAGATCATGGCTGATGGTGAAAATGTACAGTATTTTGTTTTATAAACTTAATCCAGGTTGGCAAGTCAGTCCATTTAGTTATCAGCTTTATATTTCGAGCCTTGTGCCACATTCTAATTTAATGTCAATAAAAGTGTAACAATATTTCCATAACAGGTAAAATTCAAGATTCAAGTTGCATTGTTATTCTTAAAGGTTTATCTGTTTTTTTAGGGTTACTCGATGAGGCCATGAAGCTTACAGACTCTGAACAGGTACGTGAATGATTATATCACTGTGTCCATGATGCTATGAATGTGGTGTACTTTTCATATATTGCAATGCATCTCAATCATCGTTCATATTGGATCTAACAGTTGATGGTGCGTAGCATTTTCAATGGTGAGATCACAATGTATTTGCATAACAAACACGGTGCAAAATAAACATGCTACATTTGCATGACATCGCCATGTAAAAGCACCTAGGCTGAAGTCACTCCTAACACCACCTTTAAAACTGCAAAATGTCGACCACAATATGTTAATAGGGCTGGCAATAAGTAACAAGTGCACCACCTGGCCAGTGCACACTCACATTTGAAATCTGGTCACCCCCCGCGCAGGCACTGCTGTCCATGCGCCTGCAACAGCAGGACCACTTGACGCAGCAGCGGCTGGTGCGCGAGCGGTGGCGCCGAGCCCAGCGGGAGCAGCGGCTCCGGGAAGAACTCCAGAGGAGGGACAGGGAGCGTGCGGCAGATGTCACGGCAGCCATGAGTGCCGCAGACGTGTGCGACAGCGCTGCCAAGCCACTTTCTACCAGAGGCGCCGTGAGGACAGCGAATGGTCAGCGTGCAGACAAAAATACTTTTTCTAACACGGACTTTGTTAATGATCGGGAAACTTGGAAGGTCGCAGTTGTACGTTGTGGGAAAGTTTAATCGGGAAGGGGATGTTGTGGCATGATGGAACAGAGTGGGTTACTCAGATGAGCATTGGAGTGGCACCTCAAGGTAAACGACCTAAAGCCATCTGGTGCGATACTCTACATTCAACCTTGGAGGTTGAGCACAGAGCACAAGCATGGAAGGAGTACCATCCAAAGGAAATATCTTGACGAGAACCCATCAGCAGTGATTTTACAGATTCATTATGTAAAGAAATGTATTTTAGATATAATTTCTGCATAGCTGGAGATGAGCTATGCATAAGAGGACATGTCAGCAACCTATTGGCTATGCAGGCAGACCTCGCTTAGCACGACCCTGTAGAACACTCATTTGTTATTGCGCTCTTTGTCCTGGAGACATTTTATATGAAAAAAATATAAGAAAGTAAAACATCTGCAAAGTGCTTACAAGTGAGAACGCGCAAGCAGTTCTGGCTGAGGAAATGTACCCGCCCCCATCACTCGAGCAGCCTATGAGAGCGACACATTCACAGCCAACCTGACCCCACCACCTGCGATTTGATTAGAACGATTCATGGTCACGATTACATTTCCATTACGTTGATTTGTTTAGCCGGGTGAGAACTCACGAGACCAGGATATAGAGTGTCGGGTGCCACTTAAAAGACACCTCACCACAGAAATTTAGACTGAGGGCATCGCTAAGAGCATGAAGTTCCTGGAGCTCTTCTCTGAGTGACCCGGATTTGGAGCGTAGCAGCTCCAACCTTGTCTCCCACCGCTGCATTGTAGGAGTACAGTAGAATGCACTCGTGAGTACAGTACATAATACTGAAGTTATAATAAATTATTATTTTTATTCATGAAAATAACGTTTACCACCTATATTATTAGCACTATTACCGATACCCCAAATGAAGCCTTCATATGTTGCTCATAGGAAATAAAGAATGCTGTCATGAACGCATCACCATATATACAATGGTGTAAAGAATCCTTTTAGTGCTGATTTGATTCGCGCTCACTTCTTCAGGAACACATCTTGAGCGCTAAGCATCGTCTGCCTGTACTTGTGCAGGATCTCCGAGTAAGCCACCAACCCCATATTCAGTTGTGCAATATCATACTATATTACAAAAACAAGTTTTGTTGCCTGGTGCGTGGGCAGACAATTGCGTGGTGGTGACGCCACTGCGCACATAGGCGTGATGACGTTACCTGCAACCCACAGCGTTGAGCCGCATTTGTGCGTCTCGCTAACATGACGCCTCCCTTCCCCACCCACCCTCCACCCCGGCCACGTATCCTATGCAAATGCAGTGCTAGTAACCCAGAAGTTCAAGTGACGAGGTAACCACCTCATTCACGGTATTAAGAAAGGGGAAGCTCCGAGAGCTAAATAAAACAAAAGTAAAAAGCATAAGTAAGGTGGTGCTAGCTGTTGGAACAAATTAGTGGACATTAATACTCCATTTACACAAATAAAATACCTCAGTTGTGGAACAATGCCTCGATCATGCTGTTGGGAAAGGGAGATAAAACTAATATTAAGAATTACAAACCTATTCACCTCTTGGCACACGTTTATCAAATGTTTATGAAGATCAGAAACCAAATAATGTTCATTGTAGTTTGCTGTCTTGGAAAGTTGGTTTCTCATTAATAATAATAAGTAATATTTAAAACTACTTTTTTTAAAACACGCTTTAATGAAATGTACCCTACTCGTAATGGCAGAACTCTACGACTCCAGGAAATGGCCCCGAAGCTTGCCATAACTAACCTAAGGGGCCGTGGTGATTTACAGCCAACGTCAGTTGAGCGTGGACAATTAGACCCAAGCCGAAACATAACATATAAAAATGAATGTTTAAAAATACTTAATTTTTTTAATAGAATATGGTATTGTCATCAGTATGACATAAGTATACCAAGTTTGCAGCCGATACCACATTGGGAAGTGGGTTAAAATTGAGTTACAAGATTTGAGGATACAACAACAACAACAACAGACAGAGTGAGTTAAATAAATGCATGTAAAAAGGGTTTTCTACCATTGACTACATCATCAGTCAGAATCTAGAAAAGAAAATCGATATCAAATACGATACCTAGCTTTTGTAAACTCTTAATCGGGGTATTTGATTTCGTGAAAACTGAGGCAGTCATCCACGCTCCCACAAACTACGGCCTTAAAAAAGAACAATTATCAAAACCAATTATAAAGATGGTATATCTCTGCTGATATTGGAAAAATAAAGTATTACAATACAAATCAAAAGATAATTCGTAACAAGGAGATATACTCTCACCAAGGTTATTCACATTGACCTCATAAGATATTTTATGAAAATGTAATTGGAGGAAAGGCATGAGGATACAGTTTGAAAGTATTAACCATCTCAACTTGCTGGTGACAAATTCGGGAATATGTATGTATGTTGAACTTCTTTCGCACCGTACGTAGCCAACCATGATAATGAGAGTTGAGCTACAGGAAACGAACGAATTAAAGCCAGCAGTGATGGAAACTAACGGCTCCATGCCAAACCTCTCTCCGCAGCACACATGAGCTGGGATCTGCGCCAGTGCGGCGCACGCCGGGACCCGCTGGAGCGCGAGCCCGACACGCTCTTGTACTACCTGCTCGGCGGCATGGAGCAATCGACGCTGCCCGGAACCAAGGTGCCCAAGGACGCGTGCACGGTGTTGGAGGAGCAGCGCACGCACACGGCAGACCTGCTGCGGATGCTCGGCCTCCTTCTTCGCGACAACGAACGCCTGCGGGCCGACAACGAGCGCCTTCGCGCCGAGAACGAGGCACTGCGCGCCGACGAGTGCCATCACATGGCGGCGGTGGCGGCGGCGGCAGTTGCCGATGCCGCGGCCTCACCGGGAGTTAGAGCAGGCTTGGGCTTGCCGGCGTGCGGGCTGGACTCGGACACGCACTTTGTGGACCCGCACGAGGTGTGGGGTCTGGCTGGGATGGGCGTCGCGCAGCATGGCCTGGGGCCGGCCTTCCCGCACGCCCTGACGCCGTTGGGAGAGCTGCCCCCGCTGGAGTTGCCTACGGTGGAAGGGTTTGATCTGAGGGAACTGGAGGACAACAGTGGGCGGAGCTGAGAGGTGGCAATGAATCTTGAGCCTGAATTATGTTATAGTAGTGGGGATGAATTATCACTCGACTTGATCAGGTTGCTCATGTGTTAATTAACACATGAGCAACCTATAATCAGGGACTGGTTCAACCTGTCATCACTCTTCGGTTGGTAAAACAAGTCCTGCTTTGTGAAAAGAACACATTGGATGTTCTGTGGATATTCCGACCCCTGCCTTGGAAATGTAGAATTTCCACCACTGGCTCAGGCCTGCAACAGAGATTAACACTGCCCTTTTGTTCTTTGAACATTGAGACACTTAGATGTAATATGAGCCAAGCTTAAAGAAAACACGTGTCCAAACACTATTATATATTACCAACTATTATTATGGGTATTTTGGGGCCATGTACTTGGCAAAGTTATCTGGGTCCAATTCAGCATTCTTTATTCAAAATATATTGAAAATATTTCCTGTGGCATGTGCTGACCCTGAAATAATTCACCAGTTCTGACTTGTCGAAGTCGAGTCACCTTGATAAGAGTGCGCGGTACAGACTATGCACAGGTTTATTCGGCCAAACATTTGTATGACTGCTGGGGTATGAACTTGATATTAACTCATGAGTAAATACACATGTTTGTCCACTGAAAATAGCCCTCAATAACTCATAGGTTTGAAACCTTTGAGCCAGGTATTTAGCCAGGGTTTGTGGGCAAGTAATTTAATTTAATTTTGTAAGAACCTGCAAAATGCCACCTGAGTTATGTATATTCAACAGTATGCCAATACACCTGTAAGTATGTGCAATTTTGGGGACTGAGAGTAAATTCCTCATACTTGGAAGTGTATAATTGATGAAACATGTTATGCAGACCATATTCAACCGTGTAAGCTATAACCGTACACTTTGTGAGTGCAAAAAGTTATGTTATATATTTTCTGTATGTAGGCTGTGCTGACAAGCAAGGGTGTTTCGATAAGTAAACAGACTTTTAACAATTCTGTAACCTGTAAGTGCGATGTAGGTATAATTTGCATAGTTAATAGGGCATAACCCCCTGGTAGTCATGTGCAATATTTGTAGTGGCTAGATGGGTGTTTTTTCTGGGTGTTCCAGTTTCATCCCAAATGTAAACACTCGTTAATTGGGCAATAACGTCTTCATATATGGAGGACAGCAGAGGTTGGGGAATTTGGCAACGGCTCACCCCTCTGGTTGCCTTTTCCAATAGTCTATGGTTCCTCGTGCCTCAGAGTCATTCTTACTCTTCCACAGTGAGCGAATACTGTGCATGTTGCAAGTTGAAATTATTACTTGTTTTGGCAGATGTATCGCATGATCAAATATGGTACATTGGATGACTGTAACCTTCAAGAGCAGCAATAATTTATTTAGTTCTTTGGCCTCTGGGGATGTAAATGCAAGTGAAATATATTGCGTAATGAAGCTGCGATATGCTGACAACTGAGGCATGGCAACAATTACAAATTGGTGGAATGGCTGCATTCAAATTGGCCGTGACACTGAAATCTGGCTGATACGGCACAACATATGCAAGTGCTTTTTACTTTTTGGTTTTTCCAATAACATTTATGGCACCCAATGGTCAAGCACTTTTCAGGAATTCAAATTGTCACGCATAATTATTAAGTGAACTCTTTTTACACATCCGTCCAACCACTGATATGTGCATAATTCCAACTTGTGTCATTGCAATTCAGACGTTCTAAATGTGAGCAGCATTGCCTGGAGGTGAATCTTTAACTGGTGTACCACTTCTGCCGTTATTAGAAAAATGCTTACGTCCGAATTGCAGCTGTTCCACGATTGAATGGCGCTGCTATAGGTTACAGCATTATAATAAATAAACATTTTGATACATCCTCGTTATCCTTAACTTCGTAGGTCAAGCTATAGCCACAGAGAGATAATGTGGATTATTGTTTGCTTTACAATGTTATTTTGTATGACCTTTAGCCAATTTAAAAATACAAGGCTAACATGCATTGTGATTATTTTTAAGTGACTTGAGTAACACATTACCAACCTTGGCATTGCACTCATGCTTTCTCTCTATCGCAGTGCTACGTATCAAGTGTACTGTTTGATGAACATTCAAATGTAATGAAAAAATGTTGCTGTTAATATTCTTAATGTTTTGTAAGATTTTTTTTGTGCATCTGATGTTTAGAAGAAATTTGCTTTGTATTCCATAACAGGTGCATGTTGTGAGCTTGTATTAATATTTTTCAGGATAATTTGTTCTTAAAATTGTTCACATTTACATATATTAAAGTATGCCTGTGCTTTTTATTTGTTCTTCACACAGGTTGGTTCTGTATACCAAATTTAGAATGTTCAAAATCAACCCGTGTCTTATTGTATAGACGAATTTTTTTTATGCTTCATTACATTTCATACAATTCCTTTTTTCATGTTATTGTATTGTGCTTGCAATCGAAATATTGAACGTGTTGTAAGTGGTCTACGCAAAAGCTTGATACACACAGTAGTTTTGATTTATTGTTTTATATTTGTATTATTTTATTATTTCCCTTCTACGTGACTTTACCGAAAGAACCAAGAATACACACAGTAGTTGTTTACCAGTGTGTGTTTCTATGTCTAAAATTACGTGACATTGTACATGTTTGCTTGAGAGCATGTGTTTTATTTCAGCACATGAGTACAAAGCCAACTGCTGTGGATCTGCGTGAACATTTTTTTAGAGGCAATAATATAGGGGCGTGTGTTGTCACGCGGTCAGCATGAACTCTGATTGAACCCAGCTTGTTCACCTGTGAAATATGACAGCACTCCCATCATGGAGCTAAGTGCTTTCTTTTTTGTGTGTGCACACGTGTAGAACTTGGCGCAATACCTCATGAAAATGTTTTGAAAAGAAGTTTAAACACATGCTCGTTCAATGTTGTATACATTGGTGAAGTTGCATGTTTCTGTGTGGTTTCTGGTGTGGAGCAAACGCAGTCGTGGAAATGTTTTGATTTTGGAGATTGGTCATATACTCGCAACGCGTTTTATGTTCGTCCTTTTCCGCTATTGCTGGCTTAAAGTATTTATTTGAAATGTCATTATTCCACTGAGAGAGATATTCTAACTTGACGGGTTTTTGGTGTGGTTCCAAATAAAGAATTGATCGCCCATAAGGTAGTAGAACAGTTTACTTAAGCTGAGCAAGCTATTAGCTCAACTAGAAAATTACATAATGGTATATGTTAAAACTCGTATGATAGACATACTAAAACTATTAGGTGGCTGCACTGTTAATACACCTACTATCTTTTGAAGCTAGTGAACACCCCAGACACCTAAATCTACAGTATAAGACCACTCGTTAGTCCTTCTTTACATGAAGGAAAACAGCTGGTGTAGCACAGTCAATTGGATTGAGCCATGAATTCGAGACCAGGTGTGATTATCTATTCTCAAAAGCGTTATAACTTACAACCTGCCTCAAATCGGTCGTTTTATTCCCCAATGTTTAACATTAAACCTGTATATTCTTGGTTCTTTCAGTAAAGTCACGAAGAAGGGAAACAATAAAATATAAAATAATACAATTATCACGACGTTTCGACTGCAACACAAGCAATCATCATCAGGTGTGAAAAACAGCAAGAAAATTAGAAAAAAGTGGCGTTTTTTTTTTATTAACGTTGAGAAAAACCGCCACTTTTTTCAAAATTTCTTGCCGTGTTTTTTCACACCTGATTAATGCTTGTGTTTGCAGTCGGAACGTCGTGATAGTTTTATTGTTTTATATTTTTATAATTGTATTGTTTCCCTTCTACGTGACTTTACCGAAAGAACCAAGAATATGAATCCCTGCAGTCACGAAAGCTTTAAATCAAAATTAAACCTGTATGTTGTGTTTTCGTGTGGTCCCAGCATGAAGCTCCCAACATGTGGAGCGAAACGTCGGACGTCGTGCCAAACATGCGGTACAACCCGAAAACACATCAGACAGCAAAACAGCAGCACAACCGTAGTTTCATGTTAAACCTCAGGATTCACAGGTTGCTGGAGTCCAAATTGTTTTTTAATGCGCAAGTAAGATTCAAAATGGTTTCCCACTCGAGCATGGGGAATGTGCGCATCTCCTGCTTAAAATATGTCAGTGGTGAAAATACCACATTCTTATGGTGAGGATGTGTTCAACCGTGGCACTTTATATCATAAAAAGCTCAGCAGCAGCCTGCACATAGACTTTTGAGTCGCAGGTTAGAGAAGTGGGGTCCAATATCAGCAAGTCTGATAAATAGGCAGGAAAAGAACACGTTTAAATTGTATGAATTATAAGTGTACAGTAATTTCCTTTGCAAAAATAATTTTGCAGCATTACCATATTCTCTGCAGAAAAAAATGAAACTCATTAAAATCGGTGATATAGAAAAAAATGTCCACTGGTCAATACACAAGTGGTTATGTATATGCTTAAGCGGATTCATGGATTTAAGGTTCAAATTTAACTATGACCTCTTGAGTCCCTGTTACCTTGAGGTCGAAGGGTTCATGCGGAGGGAGTTTTATGGTCTTAAATCACTGATGATTCCACAAAAATTACCAATCGTATGCATTTAATCATAGCACTTAGTTGTATTTCACCCAGTTCCCATAGTCAACAAATCCCATGGTGAAAGGGCACAACAAGTATCTGTAAAGGTGGAGAAATGCCAGTTTAATAGCTTCTGTAAATATTGTCAACGATGTGTTGATATTTTGCCTGTTGGGAGTAATGAATAAGCTCATTTCAAACTGATTTTAGTTGCAATAATGTCACATTGTTCCAATTAAGTTAATGATTTAAATAATATAAACAAAGTTCTTGCACATTTACAATTGTTAAAAATGACCACATTTGTCATGAACACCGCTGCTTGTAATGGATTAATGTACAGTAGACTCATTTTTTGTAATAGTCATCAGAGCTAAGTATACATGACTGACAATTGGAAACTCCACTTATGGGGCAATGTAAACATTGCATGGTGCGGTTTCTAATTGCAAGTCGGTATTTCTGCCAGAAAGGATTAATGCTTGCCATGCTGTCCTACCATAACATTTAATTTTACAAGCATTAATGGCCTGCGTGGGTTTTTTATTTGTGGTTCACCATTGTAAGCTTAGTCCTTTTTAAATTTTACTTTCACAAGTGAATATTCAACTGGCATACGATAGTGAAAGCAATACAATGGCACGTGTGCAATACTACCTGAACAGAAGAATTTGGGGAGGTAAAACATTCAAGTTGTAATGCACTGATATGGAGTTTAGTGGATTAAATGTGCAAGTATACTATTGATGGCATAGGCACCTTGGTCATACTAAATAAATAAAAAACTGGATTTAATACACAATATGGAGCTGCATTCTCATAAGTGTGCCAACCACAGCCTGTGTATCTAAATTTCCCATTTTTAATTAAAGCACCTACCACCTATGAGCAATTTAGCAAACGACTTACAATAGTGCAATTGTGAATATGTGGATGAAGTCTTGTTGGCTTATTTTAAACGTATACACCACGATAAAAATGTTAAACAAATGTCGATGGCTTCTTCAAAGTGGAAATGTGGAGCTCATTCAGTTGGTGCCTTTACTGAGACCTTATATTTTTTTCGAGAACTTGGTTGTGAATTCAAATTATAATTACTGAAAGTGGGCAAACATCTCCATATCCTATCCTGCCGGTTGAAGTTCCTAATAACCCATTAGGCAACAATTTGTTTGAAAATATATATTTTACTTTGTTGTCATTTTTTTTACTAATACTCATATGATGTGTAAGTGGTGTATCAAATGGTCATGTAAAACATGTAATATCGAGACTTAAAGGTTTCGTGACTGCTGAAATTCATATTCTTTGGGTCTTTCGATAAAGTCACGTAGATAGGTTATTTTCTTTGAACCTATCTACGTGACTTTACCGAAAGACCCAAAGAATATGTAATATCCACACCTGTGTGCCATGCAATTTCTAGAAAATAGGGATGCATTTGTTGGCAATTACTGGTGAAATGTGCTCGCTCAAGAGTGTTGTTCTTTAGTCATCCTTCCCAATGTATTCCCACGTACCATGTATACCAAAGTGAGTACACAGTAACACACATGCAAACAGTTAAATGCATCATCTCGCACTGGTTGTCTATGGTAAAGTACCAATACTTAATGTGATATGTATGGGTCCAGAAGTAATTGTCCAAATCTATGTAATGTGTCAAGTTTACCTGATTTATTTATCAAGGAGAAGGAATACACTTAAACCCATTACTTTTATTGTGCTCTTTGTTACTCCTCTTAAAACTTGAAAAGTGGCATGTTTCTCCCTTTTTCCCCATAGCTTCTCAAATTGTATGTTATCCAAAAACTTGAATAAATGGTCAGCTTTGAGATCTATTACTTTTGCTGTTTTCTTGCACTTAACTGACAAGTTGCCACAAGTGAGAAAAAGGGCAGGCTAGTGCCCTCTTTCAAAATTACTGTGCCTCACAATTGAACAAAATACATCAATGTCAAGCCAACGTTATGAATAAGGAAAGAAGAAAATGATTTGAAGCTTTCGTGACTGCAGGAATCCATACTCTTTGGTTCTGCAGTACTCCTGCTGTATCTGTTCCACCTGATGACGGTCGCTTGTGTTGCGATCGAAACGTCGTGATTTATTTTATTTTATACCTACGTTACTTTACCGAAAGAACCAAAGAGTAAAGAAGAAAATGCCGATGCAATGGAAACATTGAGATCAACAAGCTGAGTCGTTGATAATTTACAATATAAATTCACAATAAACTGTAGAAATTGTGTGACAAATCAATGTGAGATCCAGGCAGAACAAAACCTATCTATATCCCGAATTCAACAATAGATCAGTGTCTATCTGAGTGGTCCTGAACCATTGGTGGCATGTAATTTAATATGTTCATGGCAAGGATGATGATCACTGTTGGCTTCCAACAAAGTGGTATAACTTTAATTAACACGGAGGCATCAGTTGCTCCCCAAACGGAATTTGAATTCACAGCCTTCCCATTGCGAGTTGAGTATCACCCAGTCAGATCTTACATATTCCAAATAAAATGGAAATGTAATTTTCTTATTTTCGATGTGATTACTCGGTAATGGTAACAAATTGCAGGATGCATGAGCTCACATTGCTACATTTGGAACAAACTGGTGTAATGCAAAGGCTCAACTGTACGGTGCCCAATTATACGAAAATAGCATGTGTAAACAAATGCACGTGTCGTTGATGATTGGCCATCTGTGTGGCTACATTTACCTTTAAAAAATAAATTTAGTTTGTGGAGGGACATATACGGAGGAGGCGTCTTGTCTGTTTATTTATTTCTCTTTATAAATTAAACATAACGCCAGGTTTGCAAAAGGCGCTATGTAAATACAACATGCATTCGAGTATCATTGATAATATACTGTCCCAATGAGCTTGTTGCATTGTCAAAGAAACACGCGTTTAGAGTCGATTATTTTGCTGCTTTACATTTTAACATGATAAGCAACTTCGTTGAGCTATCATTTGTGGTCAGGTTTCATTTGTATGTTTTATTACGTGAGTTGTTTACCTTTCCTAGATCTTGCACTCCTATTGTGTTTTTTTATATTGTTGTTTAGGTAACGTTCTGACCAGCCCCTTACAGGACACCTGTGAATAAAGAGCTTTACTGGTAGGAACCACCTGGTTCCACCAGCCCACAGGGGATTATTGTGTCCGTCCGTCCGTCCGTCGTGGATCCAAAAATGGGAGGGGTGGGCTGGGTGGAGAGGGGAGTGGCAGGGTGGGGAGGGGCTGGGAGGGGTGGGGCTGGGTGGGGAGGGGCTAGTCACCCCGTGGTGCCCTTATAAAACTCAACGTTTAGCCTACTCACGCCGGCTTGTGCCCGCCCTCACAGTCGGCCATATTTGCGGAATACACCACGCCGCAGTTGACCCTGGCCATTGACCGAGCAACCCAACGTTCCTACCAGCTTCCTCCGCAGGAATGTGTTAGCTATACTCTTTGGTTTTTTCGGTAAAGTCACGTAGGTGAAAATAAAACAACTAAATTAATTTAGTTGTTTTATTTTTATATATTTGTTATTTATTTTATTTTGTTTTCACCTACGTGACTTTACCGAAAAAACCAAAGAGTATGGATCCTTGCAGTCACGAAAACTTCAAATCTAGCATTATAGCTCATCGGATCCCTCAAGTAAAAATACATATTCTTATTCTGACATTAAAGGCAAAGTCAATTATAGCAAATTCCCACCGCTTAATTGCGATTACCCTCAATTGTCTGTGTGTGAAAACAAAACGCCACAACCCTCCCTCAATGTCTGAATTCATGAGGCCCAATCTCAGCACTGGAGCACCTGAGGGATCAGCTCAGAGCCAAGGAAGAGAAACACAACACGGACATGTGGCCATTCCTAAACCTGACACCAGTCTTAAATACCCACCATACCTGTCAACCTTTTCGGTTTACCTCGTATTCTTGTACAGGGAAATTGAGTGTTCAGGTCCCCACGGCGTACAGCTGTTTCAATTCTCCCTTGTGATGGGACTCTGTAGGATGCACGTTGAGATTTTATAAGGGGCACGGGGTGACCAATAAGGTCTGAATTGGTCTGTAACAAGAAAGTCAACTGATACGGGGTTAACAGCTATGAATACCTAAGCCCAGAACGGCAATGCCCTGGCCAACCTCCCCCTTCCCCAAACAAAATCCCCCCCCACCGCACCTGCTCTCATGAATCTGATACAGTCCCTGCTTGATTCCGTCCAGATCGTCGTGATGTTGCTATGTATGTCCGCGAGGAAGGGAAGATGTTGGACATGAGACACATGTCATATATCCGTTGTTCAAAGTAATATATAAAAAATTAAACACGCTTTTAAGAAATGTCCTAGTAATGGCAGAACTCCACGACTCTAGGAAGTGGCCCCGAAGCTTATAACGTAAGAGACCGTGGCCAAATACAGCCAACGTCAGTTGACCGTGGACAATTAGACCTAAAGAAACATCTTATATATAAAACGAATGTATTTTTTTTTGTTATGACAATATAGTATTGTCATCAGTATGACATAAGTATACCAAGTTTGCAGTCGATACCACATTGGGAAGTGGGTTAAAATTGAGTTACACGATTTAAAGATACGACAACAGACGGACAGAGTTAAAACACATTCCTGCGGAGGGAGCTGGTAGGAACGTTGGGTTGCTCGGTCAATGGCCAGGGTCAACGGCGGCGTGGTGTATTCCGCAAATATGCCCGACTGAGGGCGGGCACAAGCCGGCGTGAGTAGGTTAAACGTTGAGTTTTATAAGGGCACCACGGGGTGACCAGCCCCTCCCCACCCAGCCCCACCCTCCCCTCCCATTTTTGGATGTACGACGGACGGACGGACACAATAATCCCTTGTGGGCTGGTGGAACCAGGTGGTTCCTACCAGTATAAAAGCGTGTAAAAGAAACTGCCGCCAGCGCCCACTGGCCTTGCCACAGGGTGGCAGTCGCGACACGGCGGAGGCTGCAAGGCGGAGAAGATGACGAGAGAGACGCGGCACCGTTGTTGAACATTAACCGACGACTGGACAACAACAACAACCACCGCCGTTCAGCCACTAAGTGTCGGTGACGTTGACCACGACGCTCGTGCCAGGCTACGTGCACGTCGAGGCCACGTGAAGCGTCGAACGCCCTGCCGCGACTAAACACCGCGCGTGCCCATTTTATCGTCCGTCCGATCGTCTCCCCGCCGCCCCCCCTCGCTTGCCATGGCCGGGCTCAACCCGAGGAAGAAACGACGGAAGGAACCGGACGACGCGAGCGAGGTCCCCTCGCACGTCAAGTTCGGCGAGGTGGTCGTGTATTTGGTGGAGAGGAGGTTGGGTGCCAGCAGACGCCAGTTTCTCTCTGCTCTGGCCAGGAGCAAAGGCTTCCGCGTGGATGACCGCTTTAGGTATTTCCGCATTTGTATTGTTTACGTGCAGCGATGTCAACGAAAGGTTTATTTGACAAAAAATGTCATTCACGTTATGGACCGTCCATAAATGACGTCACGCACCTAGGGGTGGGGGGGGGTCAGACATTTGTGACGATGTGTGACGACGGGGGGGGGGGGTATGAGAAATGTGACGTCACATCAAAATGCGCAACTTTAAATAAATATAGACAACACGTTCTACTTAATTAAATAGACTTTTTGATAAATGTATTCTCCTACAACAGAGTGCAGCGCCACATTAAATACGCACTCCAATGACAGTATTTCAAAGAGATTTAAAGCATGTTTTATGGGGGGGGGGGCAGCGCTTTGTGACGTCATATTTGAGGGGGGGTCTGACTTTTTGTGACGCCGTTTGACGAAGGGGGGGGTCAAAAATCGTCCAACATCGCGTGACGTCATTTATGGACGGCCCCTTAACAAAAAATGTCATTCACATTGACGAACGTCTCGTCTCCACGGTTGCAAATGTTGCTGCTACTGCTGCTCTGCGAGCGTGAATGGTGTTGAGTAGCAGGAGTCGAACCGAGGTCCCGGGAGACACGGAATTTTAACACTTTGTAACACAATTTTTGTTCCTGGGTAGTAAGTGATATGTTTTAATTGCTCATGCCTAAAATGTAGAGAAAATGGCTATTATTCCCCACACACTTTGCCTTTGTGACCAGGACTTTACGTGAAGGAATGACACAAATGCACACCACGTTTTCTCATTGAAAATTGGTAACTTTCAAAATATCACTGTCCTGGTCACAAAAGCAAAGTTTGTGGTGATTAATATAAATTTGCTGTACTTTTGAGGCATAACCAATTAGGAAATAACACTTACTACCCAGGAACAAAAAATATTTTTTTTTCTGACAGTGTAATCCGTGTCCTCGTGTGTGCTGCCCCTGCTGGTTTATCCATGGCTGTGATGTTGAACTCTGCGGGTGAAACTGATCCTTTACCCCCCAATCCATGGCAATGCACGGGCTCTACTCCTGAATAGGGTTGTTAGCACACGCCAAGATGCTCTGATGTATAAAACTATATATATATACGTGCATTTTATCGGGTAAGGCCCAAATGAGCTATATAGCTATTTTTCAGAAGCGACCTGGCCACAAACGATAGCTCAACGAAGTGGCTTATGTGTAAATGTATATGAGCTGCAATATTCTAAACGCATGTCGTATCTAAATGTGGAGGAAAAAACACGAAAGACCGGGAGAAACATCCTCACGATGCGATAATACGTGTATAGCTGCTGAGAATATGATCAGCCAATGCCAGCAATTTGTGTCAGATTGTAACTTCATTTAGCAAAGCATGAGATTGGAGTCGCGACCACCACCATCAAACCTGATGTTATCCCCCACTAATGCCACAGGCTTAAGTCGGCACCGAGGCCATCAAAGAAAGGGGAGGATTGGTGCTTTGTTAAATACAAAAGACTGACGAGGCCTGGATCGTAGGAGTAAGATAATAATGCTGACTATAAATATTTTGGACCACCAAAGTTGATGCGGAGATGCAAGTGTGGAATTTAGTATGGTACTTTTAATCGAGGATAATGTGTATATTGGGTGGCGTGTGGAGAGGGTTAATCCAGCAGTTGGTAGAGAATGTCATGAAGTATAGTACAGTAATTATTCTTTGGTTCTTTCGGTTAAGATTAAGATTAAATTAAGATTATAGTACAGTAATAATATAATAACAGTCGTTTATTTCTTCCAGAAAAGCCTGAATAAGTCCCACGTGTTTTCCAGTCGGGTTTTTCTTGGGAGGTTTGGCCAGTCTCTGTATGGGAGAAAACTGGACTTCATGCTGAGTAGCAACCCATATGAGGGTACAGCAATCAAACATTTGCAAAGATTAGTCCTCGGCCTACTCACATTAATGGCAAACGTATGTTTTGGAGTACCGTAGATGCAGTTGAGGTGGCACGCGCCTGTAACCCAGAACTTTAGAGACAAAGATTGGGGGAAACTCAAATCCCCTGGGCTTCAAAATGGCCAGGAGATGGCAAATAAAGTAAGTGGGATTATGATTTTTATTTATTTATAAGGAATTGACAAAATATAGAATTGACAATCTATACTATGGAATTGGCCAGACATTTTATTTCATGAACTGCTTCAAATGAAGACGTTTCTAGTTGAATAAATTGCTTTATTACCTAGGGAAATGTATTTTTGCTGAACGGTTGATCACGAGCTTAGAGGCTGTAAATCCACTGCGTCATAGCCTTCAAATAACCACTGTCTCTGTGCCCGCCATAAAAATGGCCATGCTTGCTGTTTCTCAGCGGCGCGGTCACACACGTGGTGTCTGAGGGCCTGTCTGCAGACGAGGTGCTGAAATGGCTGGGGCAGAATGGGGGTGCTGATATCTCTGCCTCCTCTGCAAAGCCGACGTTGCTTCACAGCACTTGGCTTACTGCCAGCATGGAAGCCAACCATCCCGTCTCAATGCAGCCAACACACATATTACAGGTAAATGCGAGTGGCTGCCGGCGAAAAGAAATGACCGCAATAAAGAGTTACAAAGTGCAAAGTTGTGAATCGTATTCTTTTCATTGCAGTGTTATAATCTGTCTTGGCTGGATTATGCTGGCTTAAGAGTGCTTGAGCCACTAATTTTGGCTCCTAGGTGCTGATGTGTTTGAATCAGGTATTCATGTTTGGCCTTTAATCCTTCCGTCAGAGGTAATTCCTGAAGTTATTAGCACCACCCCCAACACCGGTTTTAGGTAAGCATTTGTTTTGTTGGCACCTATTACAGTTTTGTTCACAGCATCATCCTGAGGTGGATACATTTCCATTTAGAATGACCATGGAGGATGAAATCACTTCTGAAGTCACTTTAGTAGGCATCAAACTAGTCACTTTTGTAGGCATCAAACTAGTAACTTTAGTAGGGATCAAACTCGAAGAGTGGCATAACTTTTATATACCATACAAAGTATTAATATTGCCTGTTAAACTGATATTGTCCCGTACCTCCAATTAGCACGTTTGGCTACATACCGAGTGAAACAAGTTCAATGTACGTATTTTTTTCCCAGGAATTGAATGACATTAATTTGGTGGGTCTTTTATGCAGCTATTAGTGATTTGGCTGAGAGTATGTATGGTTTAGCCATGTTTGTTTGTTGAAGTACAGAGAGTTAGCCTGGTAACTTTAATCTAAATTGTCTTATGGTTGTTATTGTTTGACTTGCCTCCCACTGTTATTTTTGCACACAGCGTTCATATGCGGTGTTTTTTTTCTGGAAGACTGCTGTTTTTTCCTGGATTTTTCTGTTGCACATAGTCACTTTAAGATGTTCTTTGTTCATGTTTTTGTTTGTTGCGGTAGTACCCAAGTCAAGAGCCGCATGGCTTGCAGGGCTATACCTAATAAATGAAAACTGAACTAGTTATGCTTGAGAACCAAGTTTAAACAAGGGTGGCTGTCTGAATTTTAGATCCCAGGATGTCAGGGGTGCAGGCTCTGTGTTCTGACCGATCAAGTACGTAGCCATGTTAACCAGGAGAGAAATTTTGACTTTTTATTTAATATAATAAAATCATCATGGATAAATAGAGTATCAGTGATTGTCCACTGTAATCAGTTGCATGATTTAAGGCAAGTCAGAGAGTCTTCCTGCTAAAACGAGCATGTGCTCGTTCATGCCCGACTGGGAATTTAACTCTTGCTTTACAGTTGTGAACTGAGCACTTTAACCACAGCACCACCTCGCCAGATGTTTTAGATTTGTTGCATCACTTTTGTGCTAAGTAACTACATAATGTCAAAAGTGTCTCGCTGCTGGGTTGGTGCTCATTTCCATTGGCAACCTTTAGCCAAAGTTGAAAATTCCATAGTTCTATGGTTGGGATCAAATTTAAGACAATAATTGAATGTGGTGACATAAGGGGTGGCATGCTGTACCCTGGATTGACGAGTCCATTCATGTGGCCTTTGTGACTTTACCGAAAAAACCTGAGAATATGAATCATTGCAGTCACGAAAGCTTCAAATCTAGAATTTGTTTAAGCCCTTTGCGGATATGGCAATACCACTGTGTATAGGTTTAAGGTTGTGATGAGTGGGGCAAAGACCACTTTTAGTGACTATACACAGCTCACCTGGGTTTGACCCATGCTCGTATATTCTCTTTGCGTTATAAGCTCAGCGTGTGTGCTGAACTGCAATGCACCTTGAATCATGTGGTACTTGTTTTCGTAATTGATTTCTTTTCGTGAATTTCCTTCAGTGGAAACCTATATTCTGTAACATCCTGGAAATGCGAGGAAGGTCTCGGAGATTGAACATTCATTCCCAAGTCAAAGGTTTTGTACTTCGAGCAGCCCCACATTTGCCTTTTATAGCATCAACTATTTTTAAAAGTGTGTCAAATTTCCAAGTACAGGTTGTTGTTAATGTCACGTTTTTGTTATAGCATAGGTCCTAAATTTTGGAGTTCATGATCTTATTGAATCTAGCCAAGATGCCGTGGTTAGAAACCACATTTTAAATATGCGAGTTCAAATCCTGGCCGAAGGTTGACTCAACTCTATCATTTCCCTGTGGTCAAATCAACATTGTTTATCCAATGGAGAGGCTGGTCCCCACCATAGGATAGAGGAATTTCAACCACAGGCTCAGGACCACCAAACGGAGAGGAGTATCACTCAATATATTGTTATTCTTGGATCACAAAATGTAAATATATGAATGTTCATGAAAACTAAATCAATTACAGTTTTAAATGTTACGTTGTGAAATTGTACGTCTCTCAGTGCGTTACTGTTGTATTATTGTTGTATTACTGCTTGCACACACGACTAGACATTTCACTCGAAGTAAAGGCAATGCTAAAACAGGTGGCTGAATCCTGGATCTGGATCCATGATCTGAGTGATATCGACTTATCACTCTGACCCAGGCAATAGCCCAGAGAGCCGCTTTGGCCAACTGTGACGTTAAAATGATTACCTCTTCCTCTCTGTTGTTGTCACAGGCGAGCCCCACTGACGTTTCAACTCTGCCGCAATGCGCGCAGCTATCAACCATTGCTCCGTACGCCTGCCAGAGGAGGACCCCCTTGGAGCAGCCGAACCAACGGTTCACGGTAACGCACGCCGGTTGCCACACTGTGCCTCGTGCATCACACGCGGCCACCTTGGCAGCCAGGCTTCAGTCTCCACTCATGCGGTGACACCCACACTGGCATCATGTCACGAGGCAAAGCGTCCATTCGGATCTCTTGCAGAGCAGTGCTACCCTTTGTGTGAGAGAACGGCCCCGCAGAAGCGGATATCACAGAGCAGCCTCTTAAATCCCTTCTTCAAGTGACCTCTGGCCCACACATTAGTGGGCTGCAATTTGCCACCCACTCTGAATATGACAGTAATGTTCAGTCAAGCAAAAAAATGTATTCTTAGATATGGGATTGGTGACTGGGCTGATAAGATAAACTTGCTACACTTGAGAACCT
Organism: Lampetra fluviatilis; assembly: GCF_964198595.1. Taxonomy (NCBI): domain Eukaryota; kingdom Metazoa; phylum Chordata; class Hyperoartia; order Petromyzontiformes; family Petromyzontidae; genus Lampetra; species Lampetra fluviatilis. The sequence goes on along the minus strand of NC_136278.1, from coordinate 10,481,412 downwards.
AGTTTAATCACAAGCAACTGCCTGGATTCGAGTCCAGGATGTCAGCCATGTCAGCTCAGCACTTTGAACTCTAAGCCACCAGGCCCACCTCTGTTTCACTGAACTCTCTTAATTAAGATTAAATTCAAAACACCATTACAGACACGGCTGTTAATTGCAACGGCACTTTCCCAGAGCTTCCTGCCTTTTGCTCTTCTCCTTTCTCTCTGTCGCACTTTCGAATAAGTGGCCTTCAAGAAACACGCACGCGCGCAAGCAAACGCTACACACACTGTATGCAGCGTGTGTAGAACCAAGCTGCCACATTAGTGTCTCCCTGTTGGGGAAAAAAAAAATATGGCTGCCTGGAATCACAAGTTCTTCCCACTTCTACCCACTTAATGCAGCTTTACCACCTCATCAGTCATGTTTAAGTACTATAAGAAGAAAGCTAATAAAAATTCCTGGTCTGCCTGTCTTGCTGTTATATGTGCTGCACTGCAAACATGATTTCAAGGGCTGTGCAGGTGGTATGAAATTGCACACGTAGAAAAGAGTTTAATGTCTTTGTTATTAACAATACCTGGACTACTTTGAAGATCGGCTACAACAGATTATGTATTTTTTCATTTGCGAGCGAGTGTTTATTAATTGCAAATGTGGTTAATTGCTGTCTTTGCTTTCGTCTATGCTTTGGTGTTTATTGATATGCTTTAGTGAAGAGTTGATCATCGTGTAATGGTGCTGACCATTAATGAAAAATAATTTGTATAAATCATTTCCTATCGATTACAAATTTGTAATGCCATGTTCGTGCTTGCACCCTGTGCATGAAGACAGATACCTCATTTAGCATTATAGACTTTTAGGTCAAGTGCTGTTCGTGAGCGCCTATTAAGGCCGACAAAGGTACACGTGGGTGTTGTGCGGTCATTACCATGAATTCCCAACCATTTTTGTCTCCGCACTGCTGTTGTTGTTACAGCTGCACCAGGTGGTCACTTTTCGATGAAACAACAGCAATAGCCCTGGCTCGGTTCAGATGTCAGTTTTCCATTGGAATTGTGCTTGGGTAAAAATCTAACTCAGGTTCCCAAAAATGTCTATACAGTGTGCTGACAACAGTTGCATTGTTTCCCACATGCTTTCTTTCACTTACATGCGGCACGTACATTCTCAAATTCTGTGTCTGTAATATATAATACAGGCTGATGTAAAACATCCCTGTACTGAGCCCAATGGATCTTACTGGGCACGCTGCCACAAGACAATGCGTAGCTTATGGACAAAATGCGTAGCTTATGGACAGCGATTAATTTCTCACGGAATATTTTCCATAGCCCCCAAAATCCCTCATCCCCCAGATCTCACCCCCTTCCCTACAGCAGGGGTAGGGGCAAATAAATATTTTCCTGGGCTCAGCCCCTGACGGCTCCAGCTGAAATTAAGCCCAGCTTATGGACAATTGGTGTGTGTGTGGATATATACTGCATCTGGATGAGTGATGCTGTGGTTTGAATGCGAGAATCGCAGAAGCTTGTGAATTCTGCTTTGTGGAAAGCCAGGCGTTCTTTTGTTCTGCAGATAGACAGACACCCATCATGGAAATGTGGAATTTACACCACGGGAGGCAGTTACTGAGGGCAGACCTGAAGGCCCAAAGCGTTAAGCAGCCAGCAACAAACATCATGAATAAAGTTGGAATAGACAAACAAGCATGATTACGTTTCTTGAATTGAGCAAAGTCATAAGGAGCTTGGGAAATGAGACGACTAGGTGTGATAGCAGTGTGAGGGAAGAAGTGGGAAAGAGCACTGTTGTGGCCTCTAAGTGTTGTGGTTGAACACAGTGTGTGTGAGACGACAGAGTCAGTCTGGTAGACCGAGTTCTCGACGTGGGTGGAAGAGTCAACGGGAGAAGTTCACGGCAAACACTGACCATAGTGATAAAAGAGCCACGAGGAGGCGACTGACAGCTGGTGAGCGAGCAACTGGAGTGAATTTGGTGAATGCTGGATCATCCATTAATCTGACTACTTTATGTTTAATTCTGTCAAGTACAGTAAGATACTGTAAAGAAAATGGGGGTACGATTTTACGATCTTTCAGCACAATCCAATTCGGCAAAAAAATGGGCATAAAAAAAACAACGTAATATCTTTGCCACCCGTAACAGACGGTTTCACCCGAGAATTACTTTTCACAGTCAGAGTTTGGAAATATAAATGCTTTAGAACCATGGTTATATTTGCACAAAGGAGTGGGAAGCGGACATGCTTCTTTAGCAAACTGACATGTTTACCACCAGCCGGAGGCATTACTCCAGCTCGCCTCGTTCTGCGCAACACGTCCAAACACTGTTGTGTGGGAGGTTTTCGCCGTTATGAATGGGCTATTTTGAATGGATGCATCTGTTCATCAACAATAAGGATGTCATAAAAAACACATTTGTGCTGGGTTGGGGTTTTCTTTGTTTTTCAGTATTACCCTCTCTGTGGACTGCAAGGCCTACGTGGTTGGCATGCGTGGCGAGCTAAATGAGCCCACGTGTTGTGTGCGCATGTGTGAACATGCGGGCTTGTGTATGCAAGAGTGTGCGTGCATGTGTGTATGTATGTGTGTATGATCCGGCAGAAACAACCCCCTACCTCCTCATTGGTGCCGGACGGCAACGCTGTGGTGAGCAGTGCTGTGGGGGGAGGGCCAATTTAGATTGGCCATTCCCTTCATGGCGTTTGTAACCACCACAGCGGCCAAATGGGGGCTCTGGATGGGTGCGAGGGGCTGGTAACCCCTCCACCTTCAATGAATTACCACTAAACCACGATTTAAAACTTCAATTAAGCTTGTGCCGGAGGCCCCGGGGGGATAAGCGTCTATGAGGTCTCCTGCCCAAACCCCATTTGGCGGAGCCAGTCGACTGAATCCTTACCCTCAGGGCTCCTCCAGAAATAACAAAAAAACACTGCGGGTGGCCATGTGGAATGTTCGAATGCTCACTGCGGAGGAGAGGCTGCCACTCCCCTGTCGGGAGCTGGACTGGTACTGCCTGGATCTCTGTGGTATTCAGGAGGTCCAGTGGACCGGCTCTGGCTCCTGCCACCATGAGGAGTGGACAGTCATCTACGCGGGGCAGGAGACTGCCAAACAACAGGCTCTTCTTCTGAACAAAATAATGAAGGGGGTGTGGGAGCATGGCGGTGAGGAGTGGGAAGCTGTAAGCCCCAGGCTACTTTGGGCTCGCCTTCCCATCAACCAGAGGCAAGGAGTGGTGGTCGTGGTTACTTATGCCCCTACCAAAGACGACCATCCGTGGAGGGATGCAGGCAAGGCCGATGATTCAGATGCCTTCTATGTCCTCCTGTCACAGGTGCGAGCTAAAGTGGCCCCTCAGGATAGAGTCATCTTGTTGGGTGACTTCAATGCCCGAGTTGGTCATGATGCTGGCACCTGGTTTGGAGTGATTGGAAGGCATGGGCCAGATCAGCTCAATAACAACGGTAGGAGGCTGCTAGATTTTTGTGCAGTCCATGGGCTTGTAATTATCAACATGCTGTTCCGGCATCGGCGCATCCACACAACATCATGAATGCATGCCGGGTACAAGTGTAGTGGTGATACGCGCTGGGTGTATATGTCGTGTGCCAGCGCGTATGTACGGGTGTGTGTGTGGTGACGCGCGCTGACGGGGAGGAGCAGGCGTCAGTGCGCGGGTGGGGGTAGTGCTGCTGATTGGCTGTGTGCCGGTGACGCGCCCAGAGGGAGTGATCGGGTAGCAGCGCGGTGTGATTGGTCGGAGAGTGGAAACACGCGCTGAGCGGAACCGGATCGTGGGGATAGCGCGTGGGGATTGGGTAACGGAGGAGCGGTGCCGACGTTGAGGTCCGCATCCGCTCCGTCTCCCGGGAAGAAGGGGTATATAAGGTGATGCACAGAGGAGCAAGGGGCAGAAGTGGAACCATCTAAGAATGAAGACGAAGGTGTAGAGATAGAGCCCGGAGAGGAGAGTAATGGAGAGTAGAAGAGAGTAAGGTATAGTGTGTAGCCAGCGAGATAGAACGGTCTACACGAGCTGAGTAATGTATAGAGTGTAGCCAGCGAGATAGAAAGGTCTACACGAGCTGAGTAATGTATAGTGTGTAGCCAGCGAGATAGAACGGTCTGCACGAGCCGAGTATGCATACGGTGTAGCCAGCGAGAGAGAACGGTCTGCACGAGCCGAGTATGCATACGGTGTAGCCAGCGAGAGAGAACGGTCTGCACGAGCCGAGTATGCATACGGTGTAGCCAGCGAGAGAGAACGGTCTGCACGAGCCGAGTATGCATACGGTGTAGCCAGCGAGAGAGAGGCAAAGTCTACACGAGGCGAGAGAGGAGAGTGTAGCAGAGGCGCAGAGTCTACACGAGGCGAGAGAGGAGTGTAGCCGAGGCGCGGAGTCTACACGAGGCACAGAGAGCCGGCAGCACCGAATCCTGAGTCAAGAGAAGTGCGGTGTGAAGAAGAGAGGCCACGCGTTGTATTGTTACAAGTCAAGATTTAATAAAAGAAGTGTGTTCCCGTCAAGGAGTTTCCTGCCGTCATTTTCCAATACTTCATCTGGCGTCAGAAGTGAAACGGGCTTCCAAGTATGGAGACGAGGAAGACCCGTAGGACCCACGGGATTGACCGCGAGGAAGACCTGGACGACTCGGAGCCGCTGGTGGCGGGGGGTGAGGAAGAGGACTTGCCCACGCTGCAGGGTCCGTCGACGGCGCCGGCCGAGCGACCGGGGACAGACGCCGGGCTTCGTGAGGCGCACTCCCGACTGGCGGAGCTGCTGCTCGCCGCCGCGTCCATCTTGGCGGAGATCAGCTCGTCGGGAGGAGCGGGGACGGTGGGGGACATTTTACAAGGTCGCCCCGCAGATTCCCGCCAAAACGAATGGGGGATTCCCGCCATTGCGCCTGGGCCTGCTTTTGGCGGGAACGGCGAGCGCCACGTGGTGGTGGGTTCCCAAGCGCGCGCATCGACTTCATCAGCGCGCGAGGGGGTCCGCCATCTTACGTCTGCTGCTGGAGCCGCCATCTTAGACACCGACGGACAGGCGGAGAGGAACCACGAGGCGGATGACTTCATTTTTCAGCAGCGCCTGCCCACGTTGTCAGCCTTCAAGGCGGAAGGCGGAGACTGGGGCCAATTTCAGCGAAGGTTTTTGGCGCATCAAGAGATGTCAGCGTGGTCCGATGCTACGGCGCTGCGGGCATTGCCCGCCATGCTGGACGACGATGCGCTCGCGGCCTTCAGGGCTGCACGGAAGTCGGACCGCTCCACGCTGAAGGATGCGCTGGGTTTGTTGGCCAGGGTCTACGGGCCTCCCTCTACATGCCGCCATCAGTTCTACGCAAGACGGAAAGCGGCCACGGAGACCGCGCTGGCCTATCGCACGGCGTTGCTGGCTCTTGCTGATGCTGCGTTCCCTCGGATGGACGAGGAGGGCCAAGACGCGATGGTTTTGGAGCAGCTGCTCAAGTTGGCGCAGGACCTGGGGGTCCCTATCAACACAGCTGACGACATTGATATTTCTTCTTTGAGAGTCGCCACGAGTATTCAAGCGCACGAGGCCCTACAACGGAAGCAAGGCGTTGGTTGCAACGCTGCTGTCGTCGCAGCCCCGGGGTTGGTGGTCGCCGAACCCCAAGTCGTCAGCCCACGAGAGGAGGCGTTCGCCACGGGACGACCAGGGGACTGGAGGCCGGGGGCCCGGTCGCCTCTGCGATCGGGCCGAAAGTCGGAGCAACCAAGATCTACTCCGACCCTCGTCACGTGCTATAACTGCGGCCTCCGGGGCCACGTGGCGTCCGGGTGCCGCGCTCCGCGGCAGCGCGCCATGGGAGCTCGGCTGGACGACGACCGAGAGCCCAAGTCATCTCTACAATCCCCGGCAAGTCGCGGCACCTCACACGCTCGGCCTGTTTATTCGGCACACATGGGACGCCGCGTTGCGGCGGAGGAGGGCCGGTTAAGGTTCGGGGATTCGGTTCGGCGAGGGGGGTTCGGCCGGGACCAGGGAGACATTGAATGGGCGGAATTGGGGCATAGAATTGTGGCTGCTTCGGCGGGTTCGTCCGTTGTTACGGGATCTATTGATGGGGTTGAGATTAGGGTGTTAGTGGACACGGGGGCATCGGCAACTATTATATCGGACCTCATTTATAATATTCTTCCAGTCCAATGTCGTCCGCTGCTTCCAGTGGATGTGCCATTTTACGCCGCTAATGGGGGATCGTTGGGCATTATCGGTCAGGTTAGGGCGTCCATTTGCATTGGAGATATCAAATTATCGGGACCCGTTTTCGTTTCGTCTTCCTTGGCAGTTCCGTGTCTTTTGGGCACTGACTTTTTGGCTAAAATGCCCATTAAAATTCTTATCGATCAACGATGCATTGAACTGCCATCGGGTCGCCGGATTTCATTTTTGACGGGCCCTACTGACATTCGGACGGCGTGCGCTACGATACAAGCGGTGGCGACGCAGACAGTGCAAGTGCCCCCGGGTTCACAGATGTTGATTCCCCTCCGGTTGCGAAAACCATGGGTGAGGGAGGCTTCGGGACAGAGTATGCTTTTGGGTCCTTCTAACAAGGCTGTCGGGGGTCTTGATTTATCGGTGGCTCACACTTTGGTGCGGGCTGACAGGGATCCGTTTGTGATGGTTTTGAACGCGGGGTCGCGACCAGCTGTCATCCCGCAGGGCACCGTGCTGGCTCACGCGGCGCAGGTTCCTGGGGATGATGGGTTGGTTGCGCAGGTGGGCTCGAGCCCCGCGCGGAACGTTGAGCCAAGGGAAGACCTTGAGTGGGTCCATTCGTTATGTGCCGCCTCGGACGATTTGTCGGCGGCGCAGTTGGGTGCGCTGCGCGAGTTGCTCATTGAATTCTCTGATGTATTCAGTAAACATAAGTATGACATTGGGTGCACGGATTTGTTGCACCATCACATTGAAACGGGCGATGCGGCGCCGGTCAGGCTAAATCCCTTCCGACTGAGTCCCGTGGAGAAGGAACATGTTCAGTCGGCTGTTAACGATATGCTAGAAGCCGATATTATTTCACCCTCCTCTAGCCTGTGGGGAGCGCCTATTGTGCTGGTTAAGAAGCAGGACGGGTCCCTGCGATTCTGCGTTGATTTCCGTCGCCTGAATAAGATCTCTGTGGCTGACGCGTATCCGCTCCCCAGGATGGATGAGTCCCTCGATGCATTGTCTGGTGCGCGATATTTTTCGACTCTTGATTTGTTATCGGGGTTTTGGCAGTTGCCGCTCGACGAAGAGTCGAAACCTAAGACAGCATTTCGGACTCCAGGGGGGCTGTTCCAGTTTAACCGGTTACCCATGGGACTTCACTCCTCTCCAGCGACGTTTCAGCGACTTATGGAGCTGGTTTTGTCGGGCTTGCAGTGGGATACATGCTTGATTTATATGGACGATGTCATTGTTTTCAGTAAAACGTTTGAGGAACACCTCCGGCGATTGAGAGGGGTGTTCTTGCGAATGCGATCGGCTAAGTTGAAATTTAAACCGGCCAAATGTCACCTCCTTCGTAGGTCCGTTAGATACTTGGGTCACATTGTCGATTCTTCGGGGATCTCCACCGATCCCGCGAAGACGGATTGTGTCGGTTCATGGCCGACACCTACGTCCGTTTCCGACGTGCGTAGTTTCATCGGGTTTGCTTCTTATTATCGGCGGTTCGTTGAGCACTTCGCCACTATTGCAAAACCCTTGCACGCTCTAACGGCGAAAGGAGTGAAGTTCAAATGGGGACCGGAGGAGGAGGCCGCGTTTCGCTCCCTCCGGGACGCCTTGGTGGGTGCCCCACCCTTGTGTTATCCCGATTTTGCCAGTCCCTTTTTGCTGGACACGGATGCTAGCAACACGGGCATTGGGGGGGTGCTATCCCAAGTCGTTGGGGGTGTCGAAAGAGTTGTCGCCTACGGTAGTAGGGTGTTGTCTCCGGCGGAGCAGCGCTACTGTGTCACCCGTCGCGAGCTGCTTGCCATTGTTTTTTTTGTGCAGCAGTTTAGGCCATATCTGTATGGTCGTCACTTTACAGTCCGAACGGACCACGCGGCGCTACAGTATTCATTGAGGGTCGCCCAGCCCTCGGGCCAGTTGTCGCGTTGGTTGGAAGTCCTCCAGGACTATCAGTTTACGACTACGTACCGTAAGGGGTTGCGACACACGAATGCCGATTGCTTGTCGCGGTTGTTGCCTTGTGATGAATGCGCGTGTTTGTCGGGATCGGCGCGCTGTAAACCGACGCTTGCGGGGGAGATAGGGGCACTGGCTGCGACAGCGGGCGCACCGAGTGGGGATGATTCCACTGCCTCTCAGGGTCGGGACTCGCTGCTCTCGCTGTCGCTCAGCGAATGGGGCCGCCTCCAGATGGCGGACAGCTCGCTGCTAGCATTGCGCCGCAAGGTTGGGGGTCCCGAGGGGGACCAGGAGCGTACCGGCTCCTATGTACTTGAGCGGGGCGTGTTATTAAAATGGGACAGTTTGTCCCGGCGGAACGCACTCGTGGTGCCTTCCGCTGTGAGGGGGAGGGTTGTCTTGGCGGCACACGAACGCCTCTTGCACTTGGGAGTTAACAAGACGCTTGCCCTGCTTCAGCGTGACTATTACTGGCCGGGAATGGGAAGTGATGTGGTGCATATTCTGAAGGGGTGCGTTGAGTGCGCCAGGCGTAAACCACCGGCCGTGGCAGCTAATCCACCGCTGCAATCTATTCAGGTCTCGCGTACCAACGAGCTCGTGGCACTCGATATTTTGGGGCCCTTCCCAGTCACGCCGAGAGGGAATAAATATTTGTTAGTGGGGGTCGAATACTTTACCCGATGGCCTATGGCGTGGCCTCTCGCTAACCAGTCGGCAGCGGCTGTGACGGATGCCTTCGTCCAGGGCTATGTCCTGGACAAGGGGGCTCCCGAACGCCTGCTGACCGACCAAGGTAAAAAATTTTCGAGTAAATTGTTGCAAGAGGTGTGCGATCTGTTGGGTACCAAGAAGGTGCGTACCTCCCCGTACCACCCGCAGACTGACGGGATGGTGGAGAGACTCCGCAAAACCTTGACTTCCATGCTGTGCCAGCAGGTGTGCGAGGCACATGTAGATTGGGACCTGCAGGTCCCGGGAGTCCTTGCCGCGTATAGAATGGCCCCCCATGCAGCTACGGGGTTTTCCCCATTCTATTGGATGTACGGTCGGGAAGCTGACCCGCCAATAGAAACGCAACTTGGCCTGTCCGCTCCACGAACTAATTCTAATTTGGCAGAACATATTAAGTTTAATATTCATAAGCTGACAGAGGCGAGGGAGGCCGCACGGCTTAATTCGCGGGCTCGCCAAATTGCTAATGAACGGTTGCGGGCACGGAAGGTGTCCATGCACGAATGGAAACCAGGTGACAGGGCCTGGCTGCATTGCCCTCAGGCACCCTTGGCTACGTCGCCTAAATTGTTGAGACCGTGGAGGGGACCCGTGGAGGTCGTGCGCGTTGCACGGCCCCAGTGCGTTCAGATAAAGTGGGGAAAGCGCCGGTGGTACGTTCACCCCTCCCGACTGAAACCGTTCTCGCCTCCATATGGCCTCCCCTTGTGTCGTGATGGCCGGGCGTGTGACGTGACCGGCGACCCAGAGGGGGAAATGTCTCTGCCTGATCCACACGTATTGTCGCCTGATCTGCTCCCAGGTGTCTCGGAACTGACAGCTGCCGATCACCGGCGGCCGGATCTCCGCGGCGGGGCCGGCCCTTTCAGGCCCGTTCCGCGCCGTCTGGAGCGGCCGGAACCGCCGGACGGTCGTCAGTGTCCCGCCCCATACGATGGACCAGCCAGACGGACTCGCGCCAGGTCGTGCTACTTTGCATGACCTGCCTCGTGAGGAGTCGGGGCAGCTGGAGCGCCTCGTCACTGCGTGTAGTCGCAGGGACGTGGGGCGCGTTCGTTTCGTATTTGCTCGTATCGTGTTATTGTTGACTTTTCGCGTTCATTGTCAATCTGTACATAGTTATTCTTGTTGTTGTTGTTGTTGTGTTATGTTACGGGGCACACTCGGGGGGTTATGGGGTTTTTTTTTGTTGGTTGTCGTTTTATCGTCGTGGTTGGTTGTTGTTAGCAGCCGGGCCGGCTGCGAGCTATGTGGGAGGGGGTGATGTAGTGGTGATACGCGCTGGGTGTATATGTCGTGTGCCAGCGCGTATGTACGGGTGTGTGTGTGGTGACGCGCGCTGACGGGGAGGAGCAGGCGTCAGTGCGCGGGTGGGGGTAGTGCTGCTGATTGGCTGTGTGCCGGTGACGCGCCCAGAGGGAGTGATCGGGTAGCAGCGCGGTGTGATTGGTCGGAGAGTGGAAACACGCGCTGAGCGGAACCGGATCGTGGGGATAGCGCGTGGGGATTGGGTAACGGAGGAGCGGTGCCGACGTTGAGGTCCGCATCCGCTCCGTCTCCCGGGAAGAAGGGGTATATAAGGTGATGCACAGAGGAGCAAGGGGCAGAAGTGGAACCATCTAAGAATGAAGACGAAGGTGTAGAGATAGAGCCCGGAGAGGAGAGTAATGGAGAGTAGAAGAGAGTAAGGTATAGTGTGTAGCCAGCGAGATAGAACGGTCTACACGAGCTGAGTAATGTATAGAGTGTAGCCAGCGAGATAGAAAGGTCTACACGAGCTGAGTAATGTATAGTGTGTAGCCAGCGAGATAGAACGGTCTGCACGAGCCGAGTATGCATACGGTGTAGACAGCGAGAGAGAACGGTCTGCACGAGCCGAGTATGCATACGGTGTAGCCAGCGAGAGAGAACGGTCTGCACGAGCCGAGTATGCATACGGTGTAGCCAGCGAGAGAGAACGGTCTGCACGAGCCGAGTATGCATACGGTGTAGCCAGCGAGAGAGAGGCAAAGTCTACACGAGGCGAGAGAGGAGAGTGTAGCAGAGGCGCAGAGTCTACACGAGGCGAGAGAGGAGTGTAGCCGAGGCGCGGAGTCTACACGAGGCACAGAGAGCCGGCAGCACCGAATCCTGAGTCAAGAGAAGTGCGGTGTGAAGAAGAGAGGCCACGCGTTGTATTGTTACAAGTCAAGATTTAATAAAAGAAGTGTGTTCCCGTCAAGGAGTTTCCTGCCGTCATTTTCCAATACTTCACAAGCAATAACATCTCCTGGACTACATAGTGACGGAACAGCGGATGCGGGCCCATGTCCTTGATACCAGGATTTACCGTGGAGCTGATCTGGTCACTGACCATCGACTTATCATCTGTAAGATGCGCCTGACATTCTTCCATTCCGGTGGTGCGTGTACACCCAGGACCCCATTCAAACCCATAGTGGCATGGTCTCAGCTAGCTGACGAAAGTTGCTAGCGAGAATTTTATCATCGCTTGCGGCTGGGATTGGCATCGTCCCCCACTCCTCCTGATGTCTAGGGGAAAAGGGCGAGGTTTAGGACTGTGGCTCATGCAGCTGCAGTGGTTGCTTTGGGTACACGGTCCAGACCTCCCCAGAGACCCTGGCTGACAGAGGAGGTGTTCAGGCTGGTTGAGAAAAAGCGACAGGCCCACTCTCATCGTCTACAGCGTCCCATGTGAAAGAAGGAGGAGGATTACCCCAGCCTTCGCTCGGAGGTTCGGAGAGCCGTGAGGCGCTGCAAGGATGGGTTGTGATCGCGGGTTGCTGAGGAGATGGAGTCTGCCTCAATGGCCCGCGATCACAAATCACTCTTTAACTCCATCAAAAGAGTAACTTGCAGCGCCACACCTATTACCATAATTTGGGGAAAGAATGGTGATCCAATCTCCGAGCCCCAGGAACAGGTTTGCAGATTTGCTGAGAATTTCTGTGAGGTCTTGGGGGAGAGGAAATCCTGCAGCCTGGAAAACAGCATGGGGATAAGTGGGGATGACCCTGCAGAGGCTGCGGTGCCTCAAATATTGGAAGAAGTAGTCACCCCCTGTGAGTGGCTGGCTGAGGTGTCATCTGTTGAGGAAGTACTGAATGCGATCCAGAGTCTGAGACCAGGAAGGCACCAGGCAGAGATGATTTCCCAAGCAAAATGCTGAGGGAGGGTGGCGTTTGTGCACAGACTGCCCTACATGATATCATAACAACAGTCTGGACCATTGGACAGGTTCCGCAGGATTGGAAGGATGCCCTGGTGGTCCCCCTCTTTAAGAAGGGGGACCGCACAGACTGTAACAACTACAAGGGCATCTCACTCCTCAGTGTGCCGGGAAAGATCCTGGCAAGAATTAATTATTCAACATCGCCTTGCCAGGCACGCTGAGGAGAGGCTTGCAGAGCCCCAATGCGGTTTCAGGAAAGGGCGGTCCTGCACAGATGCCATATTTTCTGTCCGTCTGCTACAGCAGAGGTGTAGGGAATTCCAACAACACCTACATGTCTGCTTTCTTGACCTGGTCAAGGCCTATGATACCATCAGTAGGCCTGGGCTTTGGGTTGTTCTTCGTGCTTTCAGAGTCCCTGACCCTCTGCTCACGATCATTAAGGACCTTCATGATGGTGAGCGGGCCTGGGTAAAACTACGTGGTCGGGAGTCGGAGCCATTCCCTGTTCACCTTGCGGTGCGACAGGGATTTCCTCTGGCTCCCACATTATTTAACATATTTTTTGACCACGTAGTTTGTGAAGCCTTCAATAGCTGTACTGGAGGAATTTCCATCTGGTACAGACACAATGGGAGACTGATCGATGCCCAGGTGTGGTCAAGGGATGGCTCCCTATTGCTCAACCATGTTATATATGCTGATGATCTGGTAATTGCTGCTCACTCAGAGGAGGAGTTGGAGGCGCTGTTGCTGAAACTGGAGCTTGCCACTAAGAGGTGGGGCCTTACCATCAGTCCCACCAAAACTAAGCACCTGCCTGGGGATTTTGTACCATCGGACACTCCACTCCCAATTGGTGATGCGGCAGTTGTGGAGAGAGTGGAAGGTTTTCCATACCTGGTCAGTGTGCTCATGACCGGCTCCGGTTTGACAGCGGAGGTCTCACTCCGAATCAGTCGAGCGACATTATCTTTTCATCGGTTGTGTAATGCTGTGTGGAAGCTACCTGGTCTATCACTCCGCACGAAGCTTCAGATCTTCTCGGCCACAGTCATTCCCTCCCTTCTCTACGCTTGCGAAATGTGGACCCCGCTAATGGAACATCTTCGCCGGTTAGAAACATTTAAGCTGGCTTGCCTACGATCCATTCTGAGTTTAAGCAGGCTGGATTGTGTGAGGAACTCACAAATCCTTGAAAGATCTGGACAAAGTCCCATCAGTGAGCTCCTATGGCAGGCAAGGCTGCGTTGGCTGGGTCATGTAGCCCGCATGCCCAGCCACCGCATGCCTAAACAGCTTTTGTTCGGCCGGATCGAGGGGGCTAAATGGGCGCGGCACGGGCTAGAGAAAAGATGGAGTGATGTGGTACAGGAGGACGTGGAGTTGAGTGGACTTGCCGATGACTGGTTACAGCGGTGTCAAGATCGGCCTCTGTGGAGGAGGCTCGTGAAGGATGCCACTGGGAAGTTGGAGGCAGTCGCCCTCCAACAACAACGGAGGGCGGAGGAGCGACACTCACAACAACAAGCAGAGTGCCGAGTGACTAAAGCACAGCAAGTTGGCACAGTAGGGGGCACAGGTGGTGCTTCGGCCAGTCATCTCAGTCAGTCGACCCGTAGCACCTGGGTCTGCCCCGTGACCTGCCAGCGGGCGTTCGACACTTGGTTGCCTTAACGTGCACATAGCCTGGCATAAGCGTCGTGGTGACGTCACCGCCACTTAGTGGCGATTGGTGGTTGTTGTTGTGTATGTATGGGGAGCGGTGGCGCAGTGGTCAGGGCACTGCGCTACCAACCCCGCAACCCAAGTTCGATTCTTGCTCACTACCAATAACAGCGGCTAATATTTGGACTGTTCCTAGGCCTCTCGTAGGTCGACTGAGCCTTAAATGAGTAACTGGTGCGGTGTGTAAACAAGCGCTGGGGAGACAAATGCTGCCAGGCGTAGTATTGGCCACCGACTCCTTAATGTGCCATGTCGACCTTCATAGGTGCTGGCTAAGAGCACTTGCCCCAACAGTCTGTTAAAGGGTATGCAGGAGATCTTTGATGTAGTGGTTGTTAGTGCACTGAACTGCAATCCCAGTGATCTAAGTTCAATTGTTATCTGAACCTGTCCTCGGCACCGCCTAGATCAACCCAACCTTAAATTAAATAAACACACATCAGCGCTGGGCAGTACAACACCATTAAGGCTTGCATGTGCTAAGCTGGTATTAACAGGTGCCAGCTAACACCAATTTCCGTAATGATTTGTAAGGCGAAAATGAGGATCTTTGTCTTTGTGTGTTCATATAAAATAGAGCCAAAGATGGCAGTGGTATAGATTCAATTCCTGACGATGTTGAACACTATTGAAGCCTGCTTTGAATATCTCCTAGGTGGACTCCGCTCATACTTTTAATATTGTGTTGATTATTTATCCTGTAAAGCAAGTGTTTGGAACCTTTTCCTTACTGAGGGCCAAATAGGATTTTCAGCAACCTTTGGTGGGGCACAACTTAACATACACCTCAGTCAGTCCTGTGATTGCATGATGCACTAGCAGTAACATAAGGGACTGAATGCACTAAATTTAGAAATACAGTGTTGCCATGATTTTACCATAATGTTCTTCTCTAGTACCAGATAAGTGCAACTAAAATGCTTGCAGTGATGGGTGGACATTGTTTACCAGACATTTTGTGGTGGTTGGTCTCATGTGGCTACAGGCCATGTCTTCTCCACCGCTGCAGTTCAATCAAGTGACTCAAGGCCTCTCTTTCAGAATTGGGATGTTCGGCCAGTTTGAGTTTATTCTATAAGTACATGGGTGTGGTGTTATCCACTTGGCACTGGCAGAGAAAAAGGCGTTTGGGCGTACGTAGGTTCGACCCTTACCACTCCTTCTCACGTGCCACATCGACCTTGGGTGCTCGCGAACAGCAAGTTATAAAGAGAGTATTTTTGTCATTGTGTGTGTACATACTAGAGTCTTAAGTCTTCATGTAAGCAAATGTTTTTTAACAGCTACTGCTGATGTTGTTGTCGAGAGGGACCCAATTACAGGTAGTTTGTCAGTGTTAAGAAATGACGGCTGTGAAAAATGGTAATTGCAAGATGTTGTCCTGCAAAAAGGAAAAATGAGATCATCTAGTTTAGATGAAGTGTAATGAAAGTGATGGATACATTGATATAGAACAATAATATATCAGTAGTAAATAATTAAAGGAAATGTTCGGGGTTTAAGGCGCGCTATTCATTCAGGATGGTCATTACTGCCAAGCACAACCAATATTACATGCAGAAAGTGTATTTATTTTTCGTATAAGGTAGAACTGGGAGATTTCTATAGGAATCATTCTTTCTTGATGGATGATTCCTGCAGGAATGATGCTTATTTTGCAGGTCATTTCCAAGTAAAAATTTCCCTTGATTTGATTAGCATTCTAACAGGAACTCTGCTATGGCACTTTCGTGCAATAGAATGCGCGGTTGGAATGTCAGCCTGACCGCCCTGAATTGGTCAAAAATGTATTACCTACACCCCATGGGGTCTTACCCCAGGTAATGCGTGGCAGGGATGCATGGAGCAGCTACCTTTATATGAAGCCATGGCTTTACAATAAGATGACCCATGCATCTCGGCCACGCATGGGCCAACCTCCGTGAGGCCGTGCTGGCCCCATGGGCCCTGTTTCATTTCTTTGCCCGAATTCCATGAAGGGGTCCCCAATGCCCTTCCTCCCCAACATTCTACGATTCTGCTGATCCTAGAATTCCGTGAAAATCTGTGTTTCAAATAAAAACATGAAATCACAATTTTTGGCTAGGAATTGAGAATTTTCTCAACTCTAATACGCATATACATCACATACCACATACACATCATCTCATCATATATCCCAAATTAATGCCTTGCAGCATATTATTAATGTGGAAAATCTACAAGCAAAACACAAGCGATTGCTTTTGTAACCATTGTGATTATGGATCACATTGATGTCTTCAATTCTCAAACTTACATGGCTGTGTTGTGACCAGCAGATATCAGGTCAGAGATTGGTTTCGCTAACCCAAACGTGCGGATGTTCGAGTTTTTTCGCCACGTATATGTTGAATTTTTTCTGGCATTCTAATTTCCTGCATTTGTATGTAGAAATGTCCAAATGTAAGGCCCTCTCGAAAACGAGTCTTGAGGCTGAGGCTTGACTGGATAAGCAAACAGCATTGCTATCTTCATAAAATGCCAAATTAAAATGCGTTTACAAATGTGCGTAAATTGGTCACCTACAAATTCACTCCACATGCACATTCAAACATTTGTCATTTGGAAACCTAATTCAGGAAGTCCCAAATGATGGTGACCCTATGACATTGACTGATGGCCATTACTATGGAATTGATGCAGGAATTGGATTTTGAATTTGCAAAATGGAGGTCATTTGGCTAAAGTGATGAATCAATGTAATTTCTTACGTATGTTTGCCCAAAATGTAAAGGCCTCATATTTGGCAATCTTTATTTACATAATGGGATTCAAAATGAAGATTTATTGTGGAATATCTGCTCAACACATACATTTCAAAATGCATTACTCCAGCAATGTTCAAGACAGTGAAAATAATATACCTAGATCTTAGATGTTACGTCAAAGTATATCTCTGCTGAGATGAGCATGGGGCCATACTCATGCCTGTTGGTGGCTGAACCAATAGTGCAAATTCCACTTCCTTGAAACAGGGTCCAGTATTTTCATAGAACATATGACCAGATCTCATACTTCACGTTATACCTGGACATATACATGGTCAAGTTAAAAGATGGTGTTATTTTCACTCCCCCCCCCCCCGCCACCATTTTATCCCGTCTGCTATGGCGTAATGTGATCATGAATCCAGTTGGCTCTCTTGCAGTGCCGCACGACCGTCCATGTGTAGAGGAGTAGAGGAGAGTGGTGGCGTCGTGTGCGCTGTCCGGTGCGATGACATCACGGGACGTGGGGTCGCACGCGCTGGGCAGTGCACGTGACGTCACGTCTCCTAGGGTATTTAAGGGATACCCCGTGACGTAAGCGGGGTCACTGTGGGAACAGGGAAAGTAAACAGGGTGAAGAGGGAACCAGGGATAGAGAGAGGTGTCGAATAGGGAGTCTGGGGAGAAGCCGGTGGTAGCCGTAGAGGTGCTTCTCTCTCCGCTCGGTGGAGTCGGCAGACTCCACGATCCGACACGAGAGAGAGAGACTGGAGCTAGCCGGCAGGGACCCGAACTCAGAGTAGGACCCCTAGCCCCTGGGAGTTGTGTACCCTGTGTAGTATTGATACACTTTAATAAACCCTGGCGAAAGCCCCTAACTTACCTCCGTCTCCGAGTACGTACGTCGGGAACTACTCAACACATGGAAGGAGACATCGCAGAGCTGCTGCTGACATCCCTTCCATTGACCTCTGGTCCACACGGTAGAGGGCAGAATTTTTCCAGCCGCTCTGCAATTGATCGGAATGTTCACCGCGTGATACGCAAACTGATATTTTAATTCTCAGAGCTGGAATTTTTGCCAAATTAAGTTCAAAACCAAACGTATTAAGATTGGTCTTTGTGCAGTCATTGGTTACCGGGTTGATGCTTGCCAAACTCACTCCACACGAGAACCCATTTTAAGCACTCATTGCTGTCAGGATTCGATAAGGTAGCATTTGTTAATGATGCCAGTGGTACAATAGCACTTTCAGGCAGAGTTCTAGCAAGCACTTGCCAAAGTCATCCCTAAAATTGTATTTGAGGACGAAGGGGGGGTGCGCCCCGGTTAAATGGAGTTAGATTGATTTGGACGGTGATTTTGTGTGCCATTGTCCATGCGCCCACATGCCTCTGCATGAGCTCAGGATGCCCTGCAGACCCTGGCAGAGAATGCCAGGTTCGGCGAGAGTGATGGACGGGCCCTGGCCTTCACACGGGCAGCATGTGTCCTCAAATCACTGCCAAGCCCCCTGAGCAGCGTGCGGGACCTGGACGGGCTGCCGGGAGTGGGCGAGCACTCGCGCGCCGTCATCAAGGTAAGGATAGGATGCGGTGAGTAGAGGTTGGGCGGCCGACTGACTCGGGGAAGGGGGGAGGCTAATGCCCACGTCAGCACACCGAACTGGCAATGCTGAGAGACTGGGTTCGAACCTTGGTCCCTTAGCCATTTATAATTAAAGCACACTTCCAAGTTAATCAAGTGTTCTAGGCAAAGGTGGCAGTAGCTGTGTGGTAGTAACTCAATATAATTGGTCAGGTGGCTTAGGGGCTGGTGTGCATTGGGCCAGCAATGCTGAGGTTTGTGGGTTCACATCCCGGTTTCAGCCACTCCTATGAATGGTGATCTCATCTCAGAAACCAATTAAAAAATAGACCGTTGTGTTGTAATTTCTAAAAACACATTTTTGAATATTGCTGATTTGGATGCTAATATTTTGGTTGGATTTCCATGCAATAAATTGTTAAACAGTCTTGAGTGACAAAAACGTACGTGAAAAGTAATGCACAAATCTGGTTTCCTCTCACATGTAAATTGGCCAATAACACCTTACTATGTAGCACATCACTGAGCTTGGTCAATTATTGGTGCCGGCTCAGTGGGTGATTGTCTTCCTATTTGTGGTTCCTCGCGTTATTCTGTCTTTGAGAGTGAGTGAATATTGTGCGTGTTACAAGTTGAATTATTATTCTGCTACTATGCAATGGTCATAACAAAATAATCTCGTGCTCCTGGTAAAATTTAGTCTGACCAAGAAGTAATGTTTACTGCGAAAGCTAGTAGGTTTCATTGGCAGTAATTGGACGGTTGCAAGTTAATATCTTAGTTGGGCGTTGACTCAGACCATGATCCCACCAATGCCAATAAAACTATTGCTACCTTTTAGGAAGTCAATAATGGTAATCTGAGACCCATCTTGGCACCCTCCTTAGGAATTCAGGATTCACACCGCTGACTCAGATCCACCACAGCCACCACAGCCCCACGTTCAACTGAGTGTGGGGTTAATTTTTTTATTTCAATGCCATGAATTGACCAGTTGAGGGCAACATATTACTGATATCCTATTGGTAGGTTAATACTGAACTGTATTCGAGATTGGTGCCAAAAATTAAGAGTTCATCATTCTAAGCGGGACATTTCTATTAATTTATTGTTCGTCATTTTCCAAACAGATGGTTAGGTTTGGATCCCAGAAATGCCTTTAAGCGGTAAACAAGATTCCACAACTTTCCCGGTGACTGCAAAAAAGGCAAAAGCCCTAAATGCACCACGTGGGTACTTTCAGTGAAGCCAGCTTTAGGCAGCCACCCGTTCTGTGCAGCCAAGATAAAGAAAAATCATTGCTGGCATACAACAATGTGATGGTCATCCAATCTCAGTGTTTTATGTTTTTTCATATATATGTAATAGGTGGAAGGTAAAGGGTTTATTTTTGCCATCGATTCTTGTTGTACTTTCGGCAATAAACGTACCATTAAATTTCATCAAGACACAGAAATAAAAAAAGAAACATCTATCACGAAAACCATAACAAACACATGTAGACTAAGTGCTTCACTGCTGAAAGTGGATTTGCAGTCATGCGGTAAAAGTTACAGATAAAAGTCATCCTTGGACACATGGCAGGCGATCCACTACTCCATGCTCACCAGATAGGGGAGCAAAGGGGAAAAGTAGGCGAACCCACACGTCACCACACGTCACAGTAGGTCCATTCTCGAGATGGCAATACAGACAGGTACTGAACTGAATATATCCAGTTTGTGGGTATGATTTGGAATTTGCCAGCCGCCTGCAGTGTAGATACTTGTCCTGTCTCGTTTATTGGGAAACAGCTTAACAATAAATATATACGTAAATATGCAGTAGATGGGTATTATTGTTGTGTTTCGGGTCACTGGTCTTCTGGAATTTGTTTTCAAGCCTTCTTCAAGAAAAATAAAATTTCTGAACAAGACCAGTCAGCTGAATTTTTACAGGAGTTAAAAAAAGGTGATACTATTTTTAATTAACCCCTAATTCATTTGACCATTTAATGGAAGCAGTAACTTGATGCCGTGCTGAATACGTCCTTGTTAACATTTGACCAATATGATCAACACTTACGATGGGGACATGCAGGACAAGAGCATAACCAAGCATGTGGTGGAAAAGCAATAAAGCTGCTGTGATTTATGCAGTAGCTCTCATAGTGTTGCATATGATTATTAAAGATGTCTTGTTTAATTGGTCTCTCGATGTGGGCCACTGTTTGTCATGTAATAGGTGTACACTCGAAGTCAGAGTGCTTTCCATGCTCAATTCAGTGGAGCTGTGTTCATTTTATTGGTAGATCTGATCCATCATCACCAACCAGGATCACTCCACTACTGGATTGAGGACTTTTCAAACCATTGCCATATCTCAAGAGTTCTGAAATGCAACGCTCCAGCCACCACCTGCATCCCCCAGCTGATATTTCATTGATCCATCTCCACAGCGAAGACATTCACAGAAAATTCAGCATTTCTCGAGTGGAGGAATAGTCTTTCTGTAGGACAACCGCTGTTGAATTGGCTCCCAACAAGGAATTGAACTTGCAACCTTCCGATTGAGAGGCTGGCACTCTAACGACAGCGCCACCCAGGCTGGATCTTTTCTTGTTACCGTAAATAATTAATCTGAGGGTTCTGCGTTGCACAGTTTGAGTTGGACTACAGTATTGAACAGAAAAGTGAGTCGAGGGGTGAAAATAGTACAAGCTTGGTGAGAGTAAGAAAAGAAAGGACCCGAGAGGTTATTCGAATTCAAATAATCGGTTTGCAGTGTGGAAAGTTAAAAGCACCGATGTTGGGGTTGGCAGGTGGAAAGCGGAGAAATGAGAGAGGAATGAAGATGGAAAGGGTTTGCTTCCTACTCTCATTCGCCCAAAATGCTAATTCTGGATCCACCTCTGAGTCAAACACATTGGCCAAGAAATAACCATAATAGAGATTATCTATAATTCATGGCAATACAGTGCAATGCCAATGTAACAATTGCTTTTAACTCTGCGGGTGGTCATATTGCTGCATTTTCAGCATTACCGACCTCCCCTTGTCAGATAAAGAACAGGAGAGAAAAAAACTACCCGTTGCAACAGCACAACACAGAACGAAATTGGTCATTCTTTGTCGAATTTTTTCGTGATAGATTTCATCGCTATTTTTCTTAAAATGGTACATTTCTAAAAGAAGTGAATGCAGAGATATTTGTTTTTATTGCAACAAACAATGGTGGTGAAAATGTAACGTGAAATTGAAGAGAATTTTATTTTAAACGCTCGCGCACGGGCGACTAAAGAAAAGCAAAACCAAACTAATCAAAGCTCCTTGGCGCTTTCTCCATAGCTGGAGATGCATACTTTTCGTTATAACCTTTAACTATATTCATTCTGATTTAGTCTTGAATGTACAGGCATCCCTTGTTATACAGCAACTCATTATATGGAATTTCGCTATAACGTAACTTATAAATTAGAGAACATGTTCCGTGTACGCTCTATTAAATTAGCATTTACGCATTTTTTTTATGCTCGAAATTATAGAAAGATGCACGGTCTGTCATTTCTCCCTGTCTCCATTTTTTGCCGCTCCAGGTCATATGCGTGGCGTGCTTTTCGTACTGTACCGATTCCCCATGCTCTTTGTGCTGCCTAAGCTGAAGCTTGTTTTTGGTGCACTCCTTTGTGCTCATCACACCTGGCACCGTACTGTGTAGCACAGTGCCACGTGCGAACCTCCAACCTCACACAGTGATCACCACAGTTCGTGGATAGTACTGAGTAGCATTTGTTTTTTTATTTCGTTACTTATTTTGACTACGAATATTTCATTCTGAAATTTTGTTAGTTTGCCATTAAAAATGTGCTTTAAAAAGGTTTTCTACTTCCATGAGTGTGATTTTATTACATCTTAGAGCTGAAATGTTTTCCGTAGGAACGCACCTCCAATTATATAATGGGAATCAATAAGAAAATAGGTTTCGATAAACAGAATTTCACTTTACGACAACTTTTCACGAATGTATCTGTTCCATAATAATGTCGAGGGATGCCCGCACTTTCTCTTTAATATTCAGGTCACGTTATGAGCAGGAAAATAAACAAATGTTTCATTTTTGTTCATTACATTTCGGCAGATGTGTATTAAGTCAACTAAAAATGTAAAAGTGCTTACATGCGCTCAAACAAGTCTGAGGCCCTGAGCTGGTGGTGAGATGTATATGGCAGTGGTCAGTCTATATCTGACAACCACTGTTGACATCCAGCCACGATGTTCAAATTTTATTGACGCTGGGACAATAGGCCGAGTCAGCCTTCAAGCAGGATTTAAACTCGTGTCCTTCCAATTATAAGTGGAACGCCGCAACCACTGCGCCGTTCAGCTCGGCATACGGCACAACCAAGGCTCTCTATGTAAGCGAACTGGGTTGAATTTGTGGGCACTGACAAGGTCGGAGTGCACGGGAGAGCACAGTGTCACCTCGAGGGTAACGTTTCTCAACGGTGGATTTTTTTCCGCGCAGTTTTAATTGACAGGAGTGTGGTCCGCTATTCTCCGTTTGCCGTCAAGTGACGGAGCCAAGGGGTCATTGTCAGATGTGTCCGCGGAGTTCACGGGCGCAAAATGACTGGTCGCATGAATGCATAACCAATGAGTGTCGCTAATGAAAAATAAATAATGAAATACATTTCTCTGCAAAGAATATATTGAAAAGTTAAATGCTTGGCACAGACTTGAGAACTGATTTAAAATAGGAGAGGATTTTAATGTTTTCTTTGGCTCGCACGATTATAATGTTCATTGAATTTTTATGAGTTTGATGCATGAAGTTTGAAAGGAAAGTTGGCAATGAAGCTGCACTTTTGCTGCACGCCCATAGAGAGTCATTATCACCTCCAGATGAATGTATAGGCAGTGTTTCGAGGAGGCACGTTAGTTATTCTCCCCGCATGCGTTCGTTTTCAATTAACTTATCGAAAATGTGCCTTTCCTTTAGCAGGTGTCTTTCCTTGCCTAGATACCATGCCAGTTTATCTGGGCTCAGCTACCTAGACAAGAGGGGAGGGCAGGGGCAGGGCCTTGCCTGTAATTTATTAACGGTCAATACTTGGGCCTTGATGAAGTTCAATGACTCACGAGTAAGCACATATAATGCACAACAGAAGCAGCAACATTGTTGCGTTGTTTAACATGGGATGTTGTGCAACATTTGAACATCGCAACAAAGCTTGGTGCAGGAAAGTTGCACTGATTGACGACTACAACTTTAGACACCCACCTGGACGTACAGCAAATAGACTGCAGAGTACTTATGTGGGTGTGTCTTGATCATACATATGCATGGATTATCTCTGAGAACATAGGTTATCTCTCACGTGCAAACGAGTTTTGTCAAACACCCCAGTCAGGTCCCTCAAGTAATCTTGTGACTCATCTTAATATTTTATCAGGTGAAAAAAAAACCCCACATCAGTATCTTTAATAACACTGCCTTCAAATATGTTTCATCTTAAGGCACTGTTATTGATGAATGTGTTGAGTTTTTATTTGTGCTTGAGCAGCACTGCCAACCCAATATCACCAAATAATTTGCTATACTGGTATCCTCGTCATCTGTCCTTTCTGTTGGCTCAATAGCAAACTAATTTCCGGCGTGTTTTTTTCTTCTTTAGCCAGTATTATTGCATCCCTCAAGTCCAAGTCTTTTTCTTATTAATTATTTTGTAATTGTATATTATAGGTGAAATGTTAAGATCCTGGGTTCGATTTTGCTCTCTGTGTGGAGTTTGTATGTTCTCCCCCTGTTCTACACAAATTTCCTTCGTGGTCTCCGGTTTTATGTCACAGCAAAAAAACAACAACATAATTCATGTATGCATGTATGTATGTCGAAATTCTTTTGCACCATGCGTAGCTAACCGTGCTAACCGGAGGTGCGTTCTAACTAACCGTGCTAATTGGTATTGACCAAAAACATCCCAGTGCTGAAAAATAACCTGCTAATTTACTGAGCTGAGATTACATGCAATAGCAACATCACCCTCCTACTGTGGAAACTTGGCAGGACCCTTCTAAAAAAAGAGTCTTGTGACTCTGGTGAGGCTTTCCATTGTAAAACAAGCGAAGTAATATATTACGTGTAATGTTAATTTCCTGTGATAAAAAAACACACTTGTGTTTTACGAATCCTTATGTTACAATCCCCGACACTTTTTGCTGATGACACATCTTGAATTGTAAGGTTTACAGCACATACAACTCGATTACAGCAAAGACAATGCAAGTGAGAATAGGTTTTCCCCTTTATTATGGCAACAAACCCGGTGTTAAGATGTTAAAACACTAAACTGAAACCTTTTACAAGGAATCATGTCTGCATTAACCACAATACTTGTGGTCAGAATGTAAACAAAAAGCATACTCTGATAATATATGAATTGTCTTTGAAACTGATTGGTCCACACCAGAGACAACTTTCTTTTGAGCCTCGTCTCAAAACGGTGTTAGACCAGAGGACGCCTTTTGTCGTCCTTTGGTCTAACACCGTTTTGAGACTAGGCTGCTGAGAAAGGAGCTGGAGCCGAAAACTGAGATTTTATTTTCGTACGTTTTAATTTGTATTGATGTATCACACAGGAGCTTCTAGAAGAACAATCCTGTCCAGAGGTGAACCGTGTGCTTTGCGATGAACACTACAGAACGATGAAGGTAATGCGAGACGCACACCACACCGGGTTGTTTGGAGAGCTCATGCCGCAGACACACACATCCAACTGAGATCCTGGGCTATACTCCAGACAGCACACCGGTGTGTTGGAGAGCCAAGCCACAACATTTACAACACACCGGTGTGCTGTACTAGTGACGAATTGGCACGTTCTGTTTACGTGACAACCCTTACTAGTTGGCTGTGTCGGGTGGTGGCGGGTTTTAACGACACATATATTTACGCGATCTAACCCAAAAAGCTCTTAGAACTTTTACTTGTGGATTTCCACGAGCCATAAGAGCCGTCTGGAAGTAGAGCTACATTTATCCTATTATCAACATTTATTCATGGATAGCCACACTGCTAAGAGAAATTCCCCTCCACCCCGGCCCATCATCATCATCAACACCACCACCATGTTATCACTCGATATTGCACCTCACCCAAGTAAAAACATCCAAATGGGCCAATGGAATCACATTTGAATAGTGCACTTCACATGGGTAGCACACATGGAACTTATGATCAGAAAACGTTTCCAAGACAACCAATAACATTGTCGACAATAGAGTTGGTAGTAACTGACACACAGGACAAACTCATATGCGGTGACATAATTGTATGCTGAAGATATATTATTGTATACGATTTGTAAAAAAGTGGATCTTTATACTCTCAAATTGTGATGATTTTTCACAGGTAAGAGGTTTAATTGTACATTTCCAAATGTTATTTTTCTACTCATATATTTCAGTGGAGACAATTGAAATAAATGTTTTTTCTCACATAACGAACACTCTGTGTGGCGCCGTAGTTTGGTGGTTGCCAACCTCTGGCTCCACTTGACCACCGTCAACCCTCAGCGAACATTTCGTGAACCACGATGGAGCGTTTTGTGAAAGAGAGATCAGGTTCTGACAAGATTCCTGGAGGCCACTTCCCAGGGCCTTGCAGAAGACCAGTGGTCCGCAGACCAGAGCAGGTTGAGAATCACTGGCATGGAAGGTCATCATGCAGTTGATTAATCGAGTCCTTTACAAGTACAGGAGTAGTTCCCGAGACATCATCTCATGGGACGTTATCTTCCTTGACATCATCTCATTGCTATGTGATGCACTGCCCATTGCGTTGCGCCCCGGAAAGACAGTCCTTCATCTTTGCACATGATGCCAATTGCGGAATTGGATTAAAATTGGGGATTTAAAGAATGTTAAAATAAAAGCCACGGCATGTCATCCGTTAATGCCAAAACGGAAACAAACAGCCTTTTGAAAACCGTTTCCCCTTTGGCTTACAGTCAAGCGATGCTCTGAATCTGGAGCAATGTATTAAGAAGTGCTGAAAGCATAATAATAAAGTAATTCAGTGGCTTAATGTTTTAGGCATTTTTGCATGTCATCTGCTCGTCCATTGAGAAGCAGTTAACAACATGCATTGTGCTAAAGCAGTGAAACACATAGGAGGCTTTCTTGACCAATATCCATAAAAGAGTTTTTTTGGGGTTAGATCGCATAAATATAAATATGTCGTTAAACCTGCCGCCACCCGACACATCCAATTAGTAAGGTTACTAGTTCAGAACACCGGTGTGTTGGAGAGTAAACCCACAGCACTTACAATTCGAGTACGACGTTTCGCTGGTAATTACAACTAGCATCATCAGACAACAGCCATAATTGTGGAAAAATCCTCCTATTTCGGTCTTAAATAGAGAGATTAATGCGATGCTGTCACTTGTAAGCAATCAAGCTCGAAGACCAACACAGCACATTGCTATATTGGCGTTGCTTCTGCTCGGCTGTGGAGTGGAAAGAGTGCAGTTAACGGTGCGGTCTCTTTGAGCGTCGTGCCACTTTTTTTATCTGTGCAAAATTAATTTTGATGTCCTCTTGTAATCGTGTCCCACGCAAGCAATTTGACGATTATCTACATTCATCCGCAAAGTCTTTCCAGCACCTCTTCCTCTGGAGAATCTGTATGCCACCCACCTAGAATAAATAAGTTAAGAAAAATCATTCATGGTTATGTTCTACTTTACGACATGTGTTTGCCCTCAAAAGTATTTCATCAGTGGTAATGAGGCCAACAGGTAGCGAGCTGGCAGTCCAAAGCACATATGCTTATTTGCAAATAAAGCCCTTTTTTCCCTCTGGTTTATGTATCCAAGTATTGGGCAACCCGGTGATCAGTTCGGGCAGTTTTCAGTCGGATAAGTCCCAAATAGCAACGAAAAGTTATTGCTACAGGTTCATTCATATCATATTATAATACGTATTATAATACGATATGAACGAATCTTATCTTTGCAAGAGTTATAGTGCCCTCGTGCTACGGACAGACAGATGGGGCTAATGAATATACGCTTTCAACCTTTATTGGAAATCAATAAAGAGCAACAAAGAAAAACACATCTTCTGCTCCTTCAGTATCAGCTCATGTGAAGAATGGCAGGAATTGTTTTTTTATCAGTATTGGTTAAGTAACTTGGAGGTTCGGAATAGCGCATGGTCAGAAATGTTTGTAGATGTCAATCCATGAGCCCAGGCCCAGTACGTCGCCTGTCGGTACCACCCGAGGTGACATATCTTTCGCGGTTGCAATTTCATAATGTGGCCAATAATCCACTGTTATAAGATAACCATTTGAATGAATTGGATATCAACTCATTCACTCGACAACACATTTGACCACTATTGAGTCGTGACATAGCCAACACCGTGGCTTGTCGCAAAGCATCGACAAGGCTTGAATATTGAAACTCGCTACTCTACGGGACATCTGGCAAAAGCATTACCAAGCTGCAGCGTGTACAAAATTCTCTCGCACGTGTCGTGACGGTTACTGCAAGATCCGACCATGTCCGTCTTGTGCTCACCGAGCTGCATTGGCTTCCACTTGTTCATTGAATCCATTATAAGGTCACACTCATTAAACACAAAGTGCTTGCCACGTATGAATCACAATACCTTGCTGATCTCATCATAAACCATCACGCGAACTCCGGTCGTCCTCGCAGGAGCCTTTGGCTAGCCATCGAACAAAGACAGTCACTGCATCGCGCGCTTTCAGATCTGCTTCTGTGGCCGTCTAGAACGTTCTTCCGTCGGATATTAGGAAGCCACTGGAGCTATGCACTTTTAAATCATCTAGATTGAAAACTCATTTCTTTAGAACTGCTTTTTATGTTAAGTTTGTTGTCCTCCAATTAGCACGGTTGGCTACGTACAGTGCGAAAGAAATTAAACATGCGTACACACATCAAACCAAGCGCTGGTGAGTTGTGGCATCATCAGCACTGGCTGTGATGAACTATTGACCGTCTAGCACATTTATACATATTTTTAAATTAATAACGTCAATGAGAGGTGTAGTACAATTCATGTTGCGAGTTACTGTTATGGAGTTTGCATCACCTGTTTATTGTTTACCCTCGAGGATGCTCATTAAATGCCGATTCCCGATGCTGATATCATGCCGGTGTAGGCAATGCAACGTAGCGACGCACAAATGCAGGATGCAGATGAATATCAAACAGTGAATTTCACTTAATATCAGCACAGTTTTATCTAGTTTGCCCCCCCCCCTAGTGTTGATATTGAAAATCATATCTTTTCCCAGGGTTAGCTGTAATAAAAAAATATTTGTATACAATTTTAGGCAATGATAGTCTACTTATTGCTTTACCCAGGAAACATTATGTTTGTCCTTTCTGTCCAAGGACACTTTCATATGTTTTCACCTAAGCAAGAAAATCCTTAAATTGCAATATGAAACTTAGCACTTACCAGTGGCCAGATCAATTCAGTTTTTTTGGCAAGATTGCCAACAAAACATTTTCAATAAAGCATCATTAATGTAACGTTATGCTACATATCAGTAACATTAAGTGCATTTGTTTGTGTGTGCCTAAGATGTACATCGATATATATATAACCACTTGTTTGACAATTATTTCGTTTTCTTGGTTCTTTCGGTAAAGTCACCTAGAAGGGAAGTAATAAAATAATAAAAATAAAACATAATAAAATAATTCTCACGACGTTTCGGCCACAACGCAAGCAAACGTCGTGGCCGAAACGTCGTGAGAATTATTTTATTATGTTTTATTTTTATTCTTTTATTACTTCCCTTCTACGTGACTTTACCGAAAGAACCAAGAAGATGAATCCCTGCAATCACGAAAGCTTTAAATCGAAATTTTTTCGTTCTTTGGGATCCCCTCAGAACATGAACATTTACAACCTTTTGTCAATCCGCTGCTGGATGAGAGCCTCCCCCAAGCTGTGCAGGTCACGGGGGTTATTGGCGATGCGTCCCCACGTTGGGCAGTGCTGGCTGGTGACGGTAGGGAGCATATAAGTACGGTATAACAGCAACGTTTGCTGTGTAATGTCCTCTACCGTGAACAAAATGAAGGCTCTCTCTGATGGACGGGCTTATCAGCTTGCTTCAGATTGCCTTTATCTTTGCAATAAATAGTTGCATCCACCAAGAACATATATTGTTTGCGATCACCCTGTAGTTTTTCAACGGTTCCTTCAAAAGACGTATCTGTGTGATCGGCCTTAAACACCTGCCGTGTTTTCGCTTTAGACATAGCCACGCTGCGCCGCATGTGCCAAGGTCACATTAGTCAGTGTTAATGGGTTATTGACCTAATTGGTCCGCAGAACCCACAGTTAATGCCTTAAATGGGCCATCGCGGAGTAAATGGCATCTGTCCTGCTGCTGCAAGGTTTGTTTATGCCATTAAGCAGGTAATCATTTGTCACCGATTTAAATGTGCAACGGAGCCTGCTTAACACCCGCGCACATGGGACCTCCAGATTGCAAAGCAATGAGTGGTTTCATATTGGGGAGGCAGCGAGACAGCGCAGTTGCGTGTATGCCAGTATGGACCCGCACTCCTCCCCACCCCCCACTCATCGGCTGGTTGCTTCCACGATAAATTTCACAGCCATTGTGCAATGCTTGCACAAGTAGTATTGGACAGGTTAGAGCAATAGTCTGCATACATCACTGTGAAGCTAATGTAAGTATAGTTCTGCGATGGTTTATTTCTGAATTGGATCTTGTTGATTAATATAGGTCAACGCTTTCCTTACCCTTCCTATCTGTCTCCCGATGAATGCCGCTCTCACACTTCTCTCCGCTTTAACGTGGGGCCTCGGTTAATGTAACATTTTGTACGTGTGACATTAACCTAATATATGGCGCGTCATGAAAACCACGGTGTTATCAACTTAATTGGATTTCATTGTAAATGGGGAGTATTATTTCGCACGAGAGAGATGACCCTTGTTTTTTTGTTGTTTCAAATTCTACTTCAAATGTAACGTTTTGCTTTTAATAATCCTACTTGACTTATCAATGTCACCGGAATGTACCTTTTGATGCGACGACTCTTGGGCACCGATCACAGAGTACACGCATTTGGACCGATTAAAACACACCTGCAAGTTAACACAGGTTTCTGCGTTGCGAGCAAGGGAAGGTTACACACACAGAATGTATCGATATATTTGTGCTAAAATGCTGCTCTTATTACAATTTAGCGACATTTTATAGTAATTGTTTTAGGAGGCTGCATGAATCAACACATGTTGACACGTGTGTGTGTGTGTGTGTTTGTGGATCTGCGTACATGGACATGTGTGTTTGCTTGTGCATGTCTTCTTCTTCGTATGGCTTGGGAATCGGGTATAGCTTGATGTCGAGGCTAGCGATCCATTCAACGGCTTCAGGTGAGGCAGAGTGAATGGTTGTGATGCCACCGAGAATGGATCTCTCAGGGTTAGGAGTTCAGTCATTGCTTCAGAAGTCGCGTGCAACGACTAGTTTTCGAGGTGGGGGGGGGGGGGGCGGATCCGGTTAATGATGGTTTCTATGTATCTGGTGTGGGCTTCCCAGTTGCCCTTCCGCAGGTTCCGCTGTGCTTTTGGCTTTGAGTTTATTGATGGTAATTCGAGGCCGATGTGAATGAAACTTTGGCGATGTTGGGAGTGGGGGAAGATGGGCACAACATATAAGTGGTCGGCCATTGCTGTTGTGGGTCGTGAAATAAAGATCAGGCAAGTAGTTTAAACTAAAACTAAACTATTTACATTTTGCCAGGTAAGGCCCTTCGAGCGATGTAGCTCTTTTCAGACGCGACCTGGCCACAAATGATAGCTCAACGAAGTGGATTGTGGAGATTTATAGCAGCCAAATAATGTAAACGCATGTTTATAAACATGAAAAAACCAGAGAACTCGGAGAAAACTCCACGTGACCACGCGGAGAGAATGCAAACTCCAAATATATAGGCGTCAGGGTTGGGATCGAACCCACGACCGTCCTGTATACCAGGCGAGGTAGTAAACATCTCACCACAGTGGCGCCCCCGCTTGCAATGAGTTGCTACCCGAGGATGTCGGCTCGGCGGCTGGAGTGGTTGGCTAGGTGAGTTTCTCGCACGGTGACGACGCCAACATTCCTGGAAAAAAGTTATACTGCGAGTAGCTTGCGTTTTGCTCGGGATAGACCTTCAACACAGAGTTGGTATATTTTTGTTGCTGGTCCTATGTCTCGGATTTGGTGTCCCTGAGTTAATCCATTTCCCAGTGGGTATCTACTGCGTCGACCGGTAGCCCAAAGGCCGGGGTTTGGTCGCCTTCTTGGCAGCATTAGTTTGCAGGGCTCTCAATTGGGAAAACTTGCCTTAACAGGAGGACCACGTGAAGGTTGCCGTCTCCCTCCTTATGGGTTTGTATCAACCAATAACACCTGAACTGTCTATCTTGTGACCTCCTGCCAGCGAGCCTTCAACATTTCACGTGGCCTCAAAGTGCATCTTGCCTCGCGCAAGTGCTGTGGTGATGTCACCACCACTAAGTGGCGAATGGTGGCTGCTGTTGTTGTTGTCTTTGTCTCTATGTGGGGAGCGGTAGTGTAGCGGTCAGCGCACTGCACTACGAACCCGGCGATCTGAGTTCGATTCCCGCCCAAGGCCAACACCGGTGACGATTATCTTAATCGGTCCCGGGCCTCCCCTAGGTAGACTCAGTCTCAAATGAGTACCTGGTGCAGTGTGTAAACATCGGCCACCCATCCCCTCATCTGCCGTGCCGGCCTTCATAGGTGCTCGCTAACAGCACTTGTCCCAACAGTCTGTTAAGGCTATACGGGGGGTTCTGTGTCTTTGTATAATAGGTGGGCCCCACCATAGTAATGCTTAATTTCCACCCATGGCTCAAGGCGACCACAAACAATGAGCAGCTCTCCCTGCTCGTTTTATCATAAAGAAGATGTAATTGCTCAGCATTTGTAATGCTGCATGTCTTAAAAACCCCATCGACTGACAAAATGGAAAGATTGCGAGTTATATCTCTTTCAGGCATCGACTCAGCCCATTATTCCTTCAAGGTTTGAAAAAAGGAATATCACTGTGTGAGAAATCACAAGTCGTCACTCTACCGAGAAGACAGGTTCTCTCCGGGGGCATGTGGAGTTTCCACTGTTGGCTGCCACGAGAGATTAGCGTCGTCCAGTTGATCATTTGACCAGAGAGAAACACTTTGATTTTGACGTGCGTTTTAACATCGCATATCCGACTCGCTTGGGCCTGAGATATTGAGGCAGATACGTGAAAAAGGTCAAGATATACAAACGACAGTTACTACATCCACAGCAGCTGCAGCACTGGGTGTGGGCGGTTACCGTATTTTCCCGCATATAACCCGCGGGGTATACCACTTTTTACAAACAGAACAAGACCCTGCAGGGTATATGGAGGTGTGGGATATCTGAAATTTGTTTTACACAAAACGGAATTTTTGTGCGTTATATGCGTATGCGGGCTATATGCGGGAAAATACGGTAATTGCCACAGGACGGATATGTGACGGTTAGATATGCGACATTGTGCTGTAACGTATAATAAAACAAGCAAAATGGTGGATAAAGTTCTTGGTTAGTATAACATAAATTCCATGATTAAAGTAATTCACTTTTCTGAACCATTGTAATTCACATGTCTTCCCACCTTTGTGGGGAATGTCTTGAGATGGCCATTCCCTTAAACGATTGATGTATATACATTGCATTGAATTGCTGGGAGGAAGTCACGTTCTGTTTTGAACGTTCAGCTGAGGTGACAAAGTCACAATCCTGGTGAAAAAGTCTTCTCGCAATACGAACGTGTGCCCCCTTTTGTCACTGAATATCTGGTGATAAAAGCGTTTTGCTCACGTAAGTTGTGATTCTTTTAAAATGCACGCAGTGCACACCTTTGAAATGGTATACAAACCTTGAATTCGAGTATTACCCAAAACGTAAACATACGCTATCTTCGTGTTATTCAAATGTGTTTTTTTCTTCTTCCGTGAGCTGAGATTTAAGGATTCCCAACTGCTCGAATGTCGTTCGTTTGTGCGTATTGCACGTCCAGGTGCCATTTCCCCCTGATGTTTACTTGATTATTTATTTTTCGTTGCCTCCTTCGGGTTTTGAGAGAGTGTTTCCGTTCCCTCACCTGTCATCTGGGGCGCCTGCGACTGGCTGCCGTGTGAGCAGTTGCTTTTGAATTGCTCGCAGTCTTTCTTTGAAGAGTGCTTTGTGGACTCGAGGGTTGCCCGCATCGAGGGGTTGTATCCGTTTAAGGCCGCAATCTACAGCTGCTTGTTTAGTAAACATACTTGCAGCTTTTTTAGTTTCAGGTTCTGTTTAGACATTTTGTGTTGTTTTATGTTCACTCTGTGTTTTGACTTAAAACAAACCAACCAACATCGTGCTCACACTCAGTGTTCCTTTGGGTTCATTATGAAGATAATCGAGCCACGCAGCATTATACTCGTTTGCCAAAAATAATAAGAAATTATTAAGTTTACGTGTTCCGCTTGATAATGGGGAACGGCTCTGTCTGCAGTGATGTGAGCGCTAACTGTGGAGATAACTTTTGCCTGTTTATATAAATACACATACATACACATTGGGGGTGTGGTGGTGCAGTGGTTCAGGCACAGCACTATCAGTTTGACTCCTGTCCATGGTGAACTTCAGTGGCGAATGATGTCTGAAATCTAAATCAGCCCCTCCGCCCCCCACCCACACCTCAGCGACTGGCTGTGGGATGCACGGTAAAGTATGGTTAAACAACTCCCATTACTGACAGGTTGTGGGAAGGCCTTCATCCAGCAATGGAGTAACAATGGGCAATGAATTATAATAATTTTTTTGCATTGCATACAAAAATGCACGACTCAAATCTGCAGGGCTGCATTGTGACCAGGAGATGTCAGTACAGAAAGTGGTTTCTAAAACAATAAACAGAAAATGGATTATTGGCCCATGGTTGCATGTTTACTGTGTGCGGGTTTTCTCCGGGTACTCGGTTTTCCTCACACGTACCGTAACACTGCTCGACAAGGAGATGGACAGATATTTCCTTTCATGACAAATCTGAGATACTTTTGAGACTCAGTGTGAGCCCTTCCTAGATAAATAACGAGCTATTACTACACTTATTCCCACAGCTTTTTACCAGCATCTGGGGTGTTGGGGTCAAGACGGCAGAGCGGTGGTTTCACAATGGAATTAGAACCTTGCAGGATGTCAGAACTAAGCCTGATCTAAGGCTTACCAAGGAGCAAGAGGCAGGTGAGTAAACAGACCCAGGAAAACCTTCTATATTACTCTCCATGGATAAAAACAAACACTGCTTCACTGCAGATTATATTTGCAAAACCCAGCCAAAGTATAATTCTTCCAGGAAAACATATATGACTAGGGTCACCGATCCATATTTGAAATTTTGGCTCAATCTTGCCACATCCATTGGTGGTTAAAAATTTTATGTGCTCAACAAAAAAAATATAGCCAATGCTTTACTTTATTTTCCCTTAAGAGTTTAATCTTTAACTCTAGGCTGCACCAAACAACTATTTTATGCCCCAATAATGTGTGGGTGTTTATTGTACAATAGATATATAAAGGGCATGACCAGTGACTTGTGTAATGCATATGTAATTTGGTGAATCTAGAAATGGTCTGCACTTGTGTTCTTGGTCAGTTTAACGTTCTAAAGAAAGTCAGAAGTACATTTGTGTTTCTACTCAAATTATCCCTGGTCGTGGTCTCATCGCTGTTGGCAGTCATTAGGCACTGATGCAAATTCAAAATTCCTCTGGCATAAGCCAGTCTCTCCATTATTTCACCACTTGTTGACATTTGGTGTTAAATAGTAATTGGGATGCATTAATCGGTGTTTAAACACCGACAGGGATGTTATGAACAACAGCAATGTCTAGACATGTTTTTCCGTAATCCAAATCAAATTGCTTTTTGTGTTTCCAGAATTTCCCCAATTTTCTTTTAATGAGAGACTTCGAATCTCAGACCTAATTATGATGGGCTAATCTTGAAGCCTTGTATA
The DNA here is from genome assembly GCF_964198595.1 of Lampetra fluviatilis. NCBI lineage: Eukaryota > Metazoa > Chordata > Hyperoartia > Petromyzontiformes > Petromyzontidae > Lampetra > Lampetra fluviatilis. Next base: position 10,446,189 of record NC_136278.1, on the reverse strand, counting down.
ATCATGGAATAGTCAAGCAAATTACATAATATGTAGAAGTTTGTGAATTCCTTTCATATCCAAATTAGAATATTACAAATATTTCATTAGATGCAATTATTTTCAAATATTATTTACGTATCGTCTTTATTTTACGAGAACCCAGTGAGATGAAATTATCTTTCGTAATTAAAGTTATAGAATAAGCTATCATCATACTCATTAGCAATGATTTATCCACTGCTTGATGAAGGCCTTCCCAAGCTACTGTCATCTCTCATGGCCCTGTCATATACAAATCCAAACTAGCGCTTGCACACGAACCAATGTCATCGTTTCCTGTTGATGGTGAATGTGTTCTGGCCTGTATCCATTCTTTAGTGTATCTTACCTTTTGTTAGGGGTGGCCCATCACGAAGACTTGATGGAGCCCGTGAGCAGCTATGAAGCCAAGGCTGTGTATGAGCTCATCAAGGACACGTGTTCCTCACGCCTTCCTGACACCATCGTCACACTCACTGGTGGATTTCGCAGGTGAGAAAATCTGATATTGCAAGATTAATGACCGGCGATTGATCACAAAAGGTGCAAAGCAATGCCATAGTTTAAGAGTGTGGCACCCGGGAGCAAGAGGCCGTCTTTGCGCCCATCCCCTTGCTGCTACGGCACCGGCACCGCACCAACATAAGTTTGAGCCATCAGCTGCCACTGCTTTCTTCTTTTTCAACAATTGTACTACTTCTTATAGTGGCGATGCCCATATGTATGTGTAGTGGTGATACGCGCTGGCAGTAGGGATCGTGGGGTAGCGCGTGGTGATTGGCTGTGTGTTGGTGACGCGCGCTGACGGTGAGGGATCGTAGGTCAGCGCGGGGTCATGGGTTATGTGATGGTGATTGGCTGTGTGTTGGTGACGCGCGCTGACAGTGATGGATCGTGTCGCAGCGCGTGGTGATTGGTTATGTGCGCTGACACAAGCTGGAAGAAGGGATCGTGTGGCAGCGCGTGATGATTGGTCGGCTAGGGTGGGTGCTCACATCGCGGTCCGCATAGGCTCCGTCTCCTTGGAGCGGAGGGCTATATAAGGCGGTGCGCGCGGGCGCTCGGGGAGTTGTTGGTGACCAGTGAAGACGGAAGACGGAGGAGGAAGAGATAGGGCCCTGAGACACCTAGTCCCGCTGTCCTTGTAAGGACTGGGGCCCTGTGTGGCTCAGAGGCGGGACCTTGGGACCCGGGGGCCGGACGTCCGTGTGAGGACCGGGCCGCGGGACCCAGTGGTCGTGATCCATACCCAAGCTGGGGTGGGTCTAGAGGTTCCCCCGGATGCTACGGGGCTGGAATGCCCGTGTGTGTGTAGCCGGGTGGAACGTGTAGCGTGAGCTGTAGTAACCACACGTGTCGGGTAGAACGTGTAGCGTGAGCTGTAGTAACCACACGTGTTATTGAGGGAACCCAAGTGTTAATAAAGTGTGCTACCCGTCAAGTGGTCTCCCGCCGTAGTTTACTATACTACATATGTATGTTAAACTTATTTCGCACCATAGGTAGCCAGCTGTGGTAATTGGACGTGCCCATGCTACGATACTTGTTCCATGGTTGAAATCTCATATAAAAGTGTTCCATCTGCCAATAAATTTGGTTATAAATAGGTGCATCCGAGTTTGAGTCCTGCAATAAACGTTAAAATGTGTTTTCTTTTTCATTTTTATGGGAACTCAATGAAGATTGTCTTTTGTGAGGAATGTGCACATTTCTGCTCTTGGATGGTAACAGAGATGATCGCAATCCAATACTGCTGCTCTAAAAGCAGGATGAGACTGCCTCTGATTTCACTTCACTTTACAGGAAGTTAGCAATGATCCTCATGGCGGTTCCTCAGGGTACCAACTAATGAAAAATGGCCGAGGCAATTAAATATTTTATTTCTGAGACACTATTTTTTCCAGGGGTGTACTTAACTCCGCGACTGGGGTACCAATCAATCCGAAATCTGTGCTACTCCGCGATGTCGAAACGCAGCGAGGACGATTGCGCCGAAACCGTGAACGCTCGCGGTACGCACCGTAGTGGTGCATCGTGTACAGCTCGTTGAGATGAGTCGATTGCCGTATCGCCGACCATCAACAGACTAAAGATGACTGCATCACGGACATTATGCGAGAGTCGGGGTACTATGGTACCCTGGGGTAGCGCCATATGGTTCAATTATTCTGTAATAATTACTTTTTTCCCACCATGGGAATGTGGAATTCCTACCAATGGTTCAGGGCTGTCAAAGGAGAAAAGCAATTCCCCAATTGCTCAAGCAAGTAGGGAGTTGTTGCAAAACATCTTGCATGAGATACTCCGATGAGGTGACCAGTAGCGGGACAGCAAGTTGGTGTGGGTTTTAAATAAACCAATTCTCGGGTGTTCTGCCCTTTTACTCGGGGATTTGTTCCCCATTGTCCAGAGTCATCCCACGTGCTGAATTACTCAGCAATGGATTGGCCCAAAATCTCATCGTTGAACCCTCTTGAAAAGTAGCGTCAAGACTCATTGAAACCTTTTTTTGGTTCAACAAATGAATAATGATATCGTACCTCCGATTAGCATGGGAGGCTATGTATGGCGCAAAAGAAGTTCTACATACATACTGATAATGTTTAGAAACGTGTACCGCACATCGAAGTGAATTTTAAATGGATCTCTCGGAACCCATGTGCTGCAGGCACCCAGATTGTCATAACAATGGGAGACACTTGAGATTAAACACTCCACAGCAGCACAAAAGTAAAATATATTCAATTACAGTGACTCCCCAGCACCGAAATATGTGCATGATTGCAAGTCTTCACACAACCACACAAGGGTGGAGTGTCTAGTTTGGACAGCACAGGTTTTTTTATGTATGGGGGATGACATATACAGCAGACAACTACACTGCGATCTGTATCAGTTTCTATTCTATTTTGGATTTATAAAATGCCCTTTCCAGGGTGCTTTAAATGCAAGCCGACGGCGTTCAGAGAGGGAGGTGATGGAATAGATGGAGGGACAGGGGCTGGGAATGGAGCTGATGTTGCTGGGGTAGGTACGGCAGAATACGGTGGAGTGTGATGGTGAGTGAGGGTGTCTGATGGGTGCAGTGTGGATGAGAGGTAGTGGGGTATGGGGCGCACGCGGGAAGTGGTGAAATGGGCATGGATGAGGGTAGGCGAAGGGTGGTAGGGGCAGAGGTCTGGTGGCCGGATAGTTGAGCTGATGGAGGAGCACAGCGTAGGACCGGGGGAGAGATGTGGTTAGGTGCACATAGAGAGCGAGACGTTGGAGTCGGGTCAGGAATTAGGGTCGTCGGAGGAAGTTGACTGGGGTGCTGCAGCCTATTATACCCTCGTCTTATAGAACAGATTCCGAGTGCTCTTTGCTGGTTATAGTGCAGTCCATCAGCATCTCAGTATTAGAATCAGGTGGTATCACCATTGCGTAAGATCGTTTCTGTTGCTCGATGGGTTACCAGCCTATTGTGAAAGTAAAACACCATGAGTACAGCTTTTTTTATTTAATCATACTGTCCTAACTCTTGCTCCTCGAAGCACCCGGAACACAGGAGAACATCGCACTTCGGTATCAAATCCAGGGCACTCTGCGCTATATTGTAAATCTGTATTAGCATCATGGGCTGATCAGTATCACGCTCGCTGCTTTTTGTCGTCAACCCCGTGATTTGATTTGGGGAGTAGGCCACGTGTGTGCTGGCATCATCGTCCAAATCTGCAACGGTTGAAAATGTTGACTTAAAGCTTTCGTGACTGCAGGAATTCATATTCTTTGGGTCTTTCGGTAAAGTCACGTAGATAGAAAAAATTATAACAATAAAATAATTAAAATAATTGGGAAAAAAGTGAATAAAAAAATATCACAACGTTTCGATCGCAACACAAGCGATCGTCATCAGGAGAAAAAAGAGGGGGAAAGCTGCTGAGGCAGGCTGTTTTAAAGGTTTGAAATGGGTGTAGCCCAAGGGTCATTAACGAAGTGGGCAGGGCTAGTGATGTTAATGTGAGAAATTTACAAGATCGGAGAGATTCACATGTCTATGTTACTTTACCAACAGACCCAAATAATAAGTTGAAAATGTACCTGCAAACCACTCCATTTGGAAAAATGAATGGCAACATTGCCCCCCCCCCCCACCCCACTGTGAAACTTAGCAGAACCCTCCTAAAAAAAGTCTTGAGGCTCAGAGGTTTTCCTATCCTCATGGTAATTTCAGCTTGTAACAAGCACGGTGTTTTCCAACTCTAGAAAAGAGACTGACGACTCAGAGGGGCGAGGAACCGTAGACAAGCAGAAATTTATATCTCCTACAGGCCGTAAGGTCCTCGGTAGATTAACTTGTTCTTCTTGGTTCTTTCGGTAAAGTCACGTAGAATGGAAATAATAAAGTAATAAAAATAAAACATAATAAAATAATTCTCACGACGTTTCGGCCACAACGCAACACAGACTCTGTCTTCTCGATAGCCCTGTTCTTCACCTGAGGACGGCTGCTGGCGTTGTGGCCGAAACGTCGTGAGAATTATTTTATTATGTTTTATTTTTATTATTTTATTATTTCCCTTCTACGTGACTTTACCGAAAGAACCAAGAAGATGAATCCCTGCAGTCACGAAAGAAGCTTTAAATCGAAATTTAATAATATATTATTATTATATTATTTTATTTTATTATATTATTATATTATATTATTTTATTATGTTTTATTTTTATTATTTTATTATTTCCCTTCTACGTGACTTTACCGAAAGAACCAAGAAGATGAATCCCTGCAGTCACGAAAGAAGCTTTAAATCGAAATTTAATAATATATTATTATTATATTATTTTTTTTAATTATATTATTATATTTTATTATATTATATTATTTTATTATGTTTTATTTTTTATTATTTTATTATTTCCCTTCTACGTGACTTTACCGAAAGAACCAAGAAGATGGATCCCTGCAGTCACGAAAGAAGCTTTAAATCGAAATTTAATAATATATTATTATTATATTATTTTATTTTATTATATTATTTTATTATATTATATTATTTTATTATGTTTTATTTTTATTATTTTATTATTTCCCTTCTACGTGACTTTACCGAAAGAACCAAGAAGATGAATCCCTGCAGTCACGAAAGCTTTAAATCGAAATATAATAATATATTATTATTATATATATTTTTTTTTATTATATTATTATATTTTATTATATTATATTATTTTATTATGTTTTATTTTTATTATTTTATTATTTCCCTTCTACGTGACTTTACCGAAAGAACCAAGAAGATGAATCCCTGCAGTCACGAAAGAAGCTTTAAATCGAAAGATTATAATATATTATTATTATATTATTTTATTTTATTATATTATTATATTATATTATTATGTTTTATTTTTATTATTTTATTATTTCCCTTCTACGTGACTTTACCGAAAGAACCAAGAAGATGAATCCCTGCAGTCACGAAAGAAGCTTTAAATCGAAAGATTAACTTGTTATCGGCCAATTGACGAGTGTCGTGTTTACATGTGGGAGGAAACCAGAGCACCCGGAGAAAGCCCACGTGTGCGAGGGGGCAACGCTCTATCCCCGTACAGAAGGAGCGGTGGAGCCCACGTGTCGCTGTACTGCCTTCTCCTGGCTGAGGCATGGCACCTCAATGCACAATGGAAGGAAGTTGAAAAACTTTTTTGTGATACGCCAACCCTCGCCTCCAGAGCGCTGGATTAATGGCGTGCACCAACATTGACTGGCTATAAATGCTTCATCTACTGTTACATTAAAATGCCTAAACTATCCTATAGACTATTATCTGCTCAGCTGTGGGCAGAAACTTGGTATGCATAGTACGTGGTTGATGATTGAATGCTCCATTTTTGATATGAAGGGAATTAAATAACTCAAGTGTGATGCACCATTGTGCCTGAAGCCCAATTTACCATAATCAAGTACAGAGCAATACATAATAGTAGGTGCACAAGCCCTGCAATGATTGGCCATTGTAAAGGCTGAATTCAAGCTTGAAATTACCCCATTATTCCTTTAATTCCAATGCTAATTACAGGCTTGCCACAAGTAAAGCTAAATAAAGGTTAATTTTGACTGGATGTCATAACCAAAACAATATATTTCCTCGACTGTTTGAAAAGGTTGGTATTTAAATTGAGTTTTGTTTGTTTTCAAGCAGCTCTATAATGTTATTATTGTGTTTACTTAATCAGTATCGGCAAGGAGGGGGCATTTGACTGCAGCGAGTTGTAAAAGGTAAAGGTGCAGCTCCGCCATAGCTCGCTCACGCTATGAAATGTTAAAATACAAAAAATACTATTTTTATATTAGCAGGTAAGGCCCCATTGAGCTACGTAACTTTTTTTTCAGAAGCGACGTGGCCACAAATGATAGGTCAATGAAGTGGCTTATCATGCATGCAATGGCGGAGCCAGGATTTTCAGGTAGGGGGGGCAACCCGTCCAGCAATGAAAAATGATTGGAGTTGTTAGTAAGTAAGGACTTGTCGCTTGCCTTTTATTCGACGCGTGTGTGCGGCGATGGCGCAGCCATCGATCGAGGGTCGAATTCGAACCGCGTTGTGTGATCGGCATCGCGCTTGCTGAAGGTGAATGCCTTCAGGGAAGTCGTGCACTGTGTACGCAACTGCGCACAATTCTGTGAGTCACTTATAACTGCTTTGCCGTTACTTATTGCCAATTATGGACTATTGTCCTATCATCTCATAGAGTCCCTGGCACATAATAATATGCTACACAGTGGCAGTGGGGGTCGCAAAATGCCGATTTATCTCCATACATATAAAAGGCAAAGTTGTGATTATGTGTGTCTATTCAAAATGTTTAGCGTACTTCCCGACATGCAACAAACTTAAAATTTGCCATGTGGGTACTTTCCAGACTGTACACCATGCAAAAATTATAAAAATACACTTTAGATTTTTTTTGGGGGGAGCTCAATAATGCATATAGTTTTTTCACTGCAAGTGAGCTGTGACGTCAAATCTGTCATGTGACCCGCGCACGTGGAAGCGTAACGCATTGTAGTGTAGCGGTTAGCGTGCCGCGCTACGAACCCGGCGACCCGAGTTCGATTCCCGCTCACGGCCACCACCGGTGACGATTATTTGAACCGGTCCTGGGCCTCCCCTAGGTCGACTCAGCCTTAAACGAGTAACTGGTGTGGTGTGTGAACATTGCCACTGGGCGCGGGCGTGGTGAATCCAAGTCCTGGGCGAAGCCGGGTAATAAAGCTCGTTACTAATAAACCCCAATGATCTGATCGAAATTCGGGATTCGATCGGATCATTGGGGGGGGGGCACGTGCCACCCACCCCCCACTGGTAGCCAGATACTCTAAATGCACGCCGATTCTAAATGTGGTTGGAGGGGGGACAAAACGGGAGGACCCAGAGAAAAATTCCACGCGGTGCAGTCGCGCCGCAGCTCGCGAGCGCGAGTGGAAGGGCCTCCGTTTGGCAGGACCTCTACAGAGCCCTTCTGCAGCAGTGGTTCTCAACCTTTCATTGGCTACTTGTATCCCCCCCCCGCCCCCTTGTTGAATTTTGTTTCAACCGGGTAACCCACACACCCACCTCCTCTCCTGACCCAACATGGTTCTGAGAAATAAATGTATGAATAATTAACGCAAATATGTTCATCAGTTGTCTGTTTTGTGAGGTATCCAAAATAGCGAGTAACTGCAAGCGAATAAAAAATAATTTGTTCACGCTCGCCGGTTACTCTTGGAAACCACATTATTTAGGATCAATGAGTTTAGAAATGTCTTTTATATCATTCTAGGTTATCAAATGGATACAAATGTTATCATAGTTATTTTATATTGGCAGATTTATACACGATTATTCACAACTCATGTATTATATAATTTTACACATTTCTAAATCAACTCACCTACCCCTGGGACATTGCCACGTACCGTCAGGGGTCCGTGTACCCCTGGTTGAGAACCACTGCTCAAGAGCCTATTTGGCCTACTCTTCCATGCTGGCCAGACATTTTGGAAGCAGTGGAAGCACCCACACTTTACTCCACTGCACACAACCTGCCGATTAACTAAATGTGGTGTACCTATGTAGGATTCTGAGTGGACTGAGTCAGAGGGATTTAAGAAACATTCCCATAGTTTTAACTGGCATGCCGGGAGATCCAACCGGTGACCTCTGGTTTGCAAGTCCACCGTGCTTTTAAACCATGGCAGCATCCCTTTGAGTGGTTACCACTAACACAATTATACATATCGTTCAGCAACCTATTTACTTTATGCAATTTGCTCATGACTTCCTTTCCCTGAAAGTGAGTGTCTTGATTTACGTAATGATTTGTCTTTGGCTACCAACCCTACTGCTAATACACTATATTTCTGACATGTATTTTTCCTGGCGGTATCTTCATTGAGAATGTTCGTTTATAGAACACTTCTAAATTGTACTGCATTGTGCGAAGTCAACAGTGGTTTGCCTGTACAGCAGCTGGTCCACACCGTATGAATAAAGAATTGAGGCCCAGTCATGGAGATGAGCATCACCCCCAGGCTCACGTGAGCCGGGAGACACTTTTATATTTGACTTTGTAGCCATAACACTATACGTATAGCAAAAAAAAAACACATTTGCATTAACAGTTTCCCATAACCAGTCCACCACATTGGAAAAATATGCAGTCGGATAAGGGATGAGTTTACGTGTCGCATTCCGAGAACCAATTGAAATGGATGTAATGTAACATTTGACCGACAATAATTACGTTACGCTGCCATGTCCTGCAGGGATGTGGCCGCAAAAAGCGCGCGCCCCCATGTGTTGCTGATTTAGCGCGGAGTTTTAGCCGCTGTTCGATCCTGTGTTTGTGCACCGTATCAGCAAAAAACTTGCGCCTTCCGCTGCAGAGATTAGCAAAATGCCTTCCTGCACGTTCAGCAGTCACACGCCCAATTAATGGCATGTAGCTCAAGAACTCTCTTTCTTGCACAACTTTTAAGTGTCCACTTCTTTGGGTAAAAAAAAAAGCTTCTGCAAACACATATCTCTCATCCTCTGGCTGGCTCAGTTGGATATTTTTACTGCTTAAGCACAAAGTGTAAAACAAAACTATTACTTTTTTAAAGGATGGAAAAATTCCTCCCAATATAATTTGAACTTCTCTGTATTTCGTCAGTGTTTTCAGTGGTTATCATTATGAAACAGACTCAATATTGGCAGTGAGCAACGCATGGTGGGTTTTATGAAGGGACGTTGCATATCACAATCGAGTTTCAAGTGAAAAGAAATGTAGGCTCTTGCATAAAGTGCTTATCGGATTGGGAGGAGTGAAGTTACCCATGCTTCACCCCACCCCTCGTGGATCAGACGCAAAAGCGGACGTGCAAATTCAACCACTCACTCACTAACCCACTCACACTCACCCATCACACAACTGCATCACGTGCTTTTAGATTCGCTTATGCGGTCGTCTGGAATGCTCTTCCGATACTAGGAAGCCACTGGAGCTGTGCACTTTTAAGTCTAGATTGAAAACTAATTTATTCAGAAGTGATTTTTATGTTTAGTTTGTTGTCCTTCCCCCGCACCTCCTATTAGCACGATTGGCTACGTACGGTGCAGAAGAAGTTCAACACACATACAGTCTGGACCCAAATGATAATTGAACCCGGTCACTCAAGGTTGAGAGACACTTACCTCCCATGCTACTTCATGTGCGTTCTATTCCATCTAATCTTGCAGTGTTACGGGACATGCCGAGCCGCTAAGCTTGGCTTGATTGGCCGAAATGTGCATTTGGTGATGTCTCGCGTGTGCCTGGGCCAATCGTGTCGCACTAGCAAGCGACGCCTGCTCGCTATGCACGGTGCTTGGAGGTTAATTGAGACAGCAGTTAAGTGGTTGTGTTCATGACAATAGGTCAAGAAGGTCACGCGACCAACGGTCCTTGCTCAGTCTTTTGCGGTTGGCATTAATCAGGAGAAACGTGAACACAGCGCAAAAGTGAAAATAAATAAAGCGACTGACTTTAGAGGACCACGATGTGTTTTACTAGAGGAATTTCCCGCTGCTAAAAGACGTCACAAACAATAGCGCGGCAGGATGGCGCAGTGGCAACACTCATGCCTCACACCCAGAAGTGCATGGGTTCTCTTGCCTTTCTGTGTAGAGTTTGTATGTTCTTCACCTGTTCTGCATGGGTTTCCTCTTGATTCGCTGGTGTAACTGGCCAAATATTCCAATGCTGAAGAATTACCTGCATATTACAAAACTGGGATTACAGATAGCAACATCGCCCCCCCCCACAACTGTGAAAAAAGTTGGCAGGACCCTCATTAAAAAGAGTCTTGAGACTGAGGCTTTCCTGAGCAAGCAAGCATAATGAATATTCTTTGGTTCTTTCGGTAAAGTCACGTAGAGTATAAAATAAAATAAATCACGACGTTTCGATCGCAACACAAGCGGTCGTCCTCAGGCAGAAAAAATATAATCCAGCAGTGTAACTGCTGGATTATATTTTTTACAACCACTTAACTGATCAGTGGAACTGCTGGATTATATTTTTATGTGACTTTACCAAAAAGAACCAAAGAGTATGGATTCCTGCAGTCACGAAAGCTTCAAATCAAGCATATTTAATCATAACACTATGTAACACGATTTTTGTTCCTGGGTAATAAGTGTTATTTGCTAATTGCTTCTGCCTCAAAAGTATAGAAGATGTCTATTATTCCCCACAAAAAAATAATACATTTTGTTACACAGTGTTATTAATGGAGTGGATTATTAACTTTTTTTGTGTCCTGGTCACAAAAGCAAAGTTTGTGTGGAATAATAGCCATTTTCTGTACTTTTGAGGCATAAACAATTGGAAAATAACACTTACTACCCAGGAACAAAAAAATATATTTTTTTTGTTACACAGTGTAATCATAATATCACCTCGTTATATGTGTAATATTGTTGAGGACTCTTGGACGCCGGGGTTGAGGCACACGTATTTATTCCGCAACAGTTGTCACAACCGCGGACATACAACACTGGAGGGGGTATCGGCCCCCTCACCCGGCTAGCTGGGAATACACTGCTAGCTATCTCTGACCTACCTCCTAGTCCTCCACTAACGGGCTAGGGGAGGCTGTCTGGCCCGACACTGGTAAGTCGGGCTACGGTACCCGGAGTCCCAGAGCACTAGCTCTGGTTCTCGGGACCACGCCGCTGGCTCGGTCCTGCGCGGCCCTGACAAGGGCGGCGACCCAGGGGAGTCCAGGGCTCTAGCTAGACGATCTTCGGTCTTCACTGGTTTAGCTTTAACATTGTACCCCAAGCTCTCCGGCTCATCCCCTTTTATACCAAAACCCCCCGCTGAGGGGTGGGGCCAGCCCCCCCAGGCTGCCCTGTGCGGACGTCGTTGAGAGCACCTCCCCGTGCACTCATGATGCCCCGCCCACTGTTTTTGTTTCCCGTGTGATCCTATGTATACAGCCCCTCCGTAACACCCCTACATCACCCCCCCCTGTACAGCTCGCAGCCGTCCTGGCTGCAACAAACGACAATAAAAGTTTATTTACCCCTCGACCCCGCGTGTGCCTCACAATTTTTTTCAACAATAACGCGAACGAGAACAACAACAAGAACCAGAAAAGCAAGAAGGGAAAATAACCCGATGCACCCCACCCCCGAATAAATACGAAATCCGTAAAACCAACGTATATACAATTTGCAGGGAACCCCAGCACACACACAACACCCAGTGAACACAACATACGTACAATCCAATGTGCCAGGAACACCCCACCGACGCCGCACACAGTGAACATAACATGTGAAAAATAATAATTATTTTTTTTTGTGCATCACAAGAGTCTGCGCATTCTTGCGCGCGTCCTTGCAGCAGGCCCGTAACACGGGGCAACCCCGGATGGCGGCCCGTCGGGTGGCAACTGTCCATTTCCAAGTGAGTCTCCTCTCGATGTCGCGAGACCCTCGGCATCCCCCGTAGGGGTTGTCGGGCGTGAGCCCGTCATTCCTGGTGCACCTGGGGGCGGGACAGCCGGCAACACGTCAGGCGAGAGCAGCGGAGACGGACCCTTTGAGTCGGTCGACCCCCCACATGTTTGGCCACGCGTGTGTGGAGTGTGACTTCGCACCGCAATGAAGGGTTTCAATCTGGAGGGGTGCACAAACCACTGGCGCTTCCCCCATTTGATGCGTACGCACTGAGGCCGCAAAACCTCCACCACCCCGACAGGGCCCCGCCACGGCCACACCAGTTTAGAGGAGGTCGCGAGTGGTACCTGGGGACAGTGCAGCCATGCCTTGTCCCCCGGCTTCCACTGTAGCACGTGCGCGCGACCCAGTCTGAGCGGCTCATTAGCTTTCTGACGTAGGTCGGAATTTTGTATGGCAGCATCCCGTGCCTCTGTTAATTTCGCAAGATTAAATTTAACATGGTCGGCCAATTTAGTTTTACCCTGCGGCGCGGGGATCTGCAGCTGGGCCCGAACAGGTGGGTCAGGTTCGCGGCCATACATGAGGAAGAAGGGGGAAAATCCCGTTGCCGCATGGGGGGCCAATCTGTATGCTGCCAGGACCCCTTGAATTTGCAGGTCCCAATCGGTCTGTGAGTCCGAAACCTGCTGTGACAACATGGACGTGATGGTTCGGTGCAGACGCTCGACCATCCCGTCAGTTTGCGGGTGATAGGGAGAGGTACGAATTTTTTTCGTGCCCAGGAGCTCACAGACTTGTTGGAGCAGTTTGCCGGAAAAATGTTTGCCCTGGTCGGTCAGCAGCCGCTCGGGAGCACCTTTGTCCAGGACGTATCCCTGGACAAAGGCCTCCACGATGGCTGCTGCCGACTGGTTGGCCAGGGGCCAGGCCATAGGCCAGCGCGTAAAGTACTCCACCCCGGTCAACAAATATCTATTGCCCCTGGAGGTGGCGGGGAATGGGCCCAGAATATCCAGCGCGACAAGTTCGTTGACTCTGGAGACTCTGATAGACTGCAAAGGCGGGTTAGACTCCCGTGCTGGTGGTTTCTTTTGCGACATCCCTTGTCATGCCCGGTCAAAAAAAATCAAGCTGGAGCAAGGCGAGGGTCTTTTGGGTCCCCAGGTGGAGGAGGCGCTCATGAGCGGCCCACACCACCTTACCCCGTAACCCAGAAGGGACCACCAGCCGGTATCGATGGGATTTCCCGTCCCAATGCATCAGCAGACCCGTGACCATTTCCCATGCGTCGGCATCACCCCTCCCCCGCCCAGCATCCCCGACGCGACGACGCAACGCGAGGAGGGAGGTATCCTCCATCTGTAGGCGCCCCCATTCAGTGACAGGCAAGCCCAACAGGGAATCTGATCCCTGTTGTGCGATCGAATTCGTCATTGACGCTGCGTCGTCTGCGGCCGCCAAGACCGGAACAGATATTTCCCCCGGATGCCTGCAACGACCCGACCCCAGGAGGCATTCGCATTCGGGGGTGGTTGGCATGCGCGACAGAGCGTCCGCATTGGTGTGGCGGACACCCTTACGGTACGTGGTTTCAAAATCAAAGTCCTGGAGAACCTCCAACCATCGAGACAATTGTCCCGATGGTTGTTGAACTCGCAGGGCGTACTGTAGTGCCGCATGATCTGTACGGACGGTGAACCGCTGACCGTACAGATATGGGCGGTACTGTTGGATGAAATAGACAATTGCCAACAGTTCCCGACGGGTGACACAATATCTTTGCTCCGCTGGAGACAACACCCGACTACCGTACGCGACTACCCGTTCCACGCCGTCAACCACCTGGGCAAGCACGCCCCCAATACCTGTGTTGCTCGCATCAGTGTCGAGCACAAAGGGTTTAGAAAAATCGGGGTAAACCAAGGGAGGAGCTTTAACCAGAGCGTCCCGAAGGGAGCGGAAAGCAGCCTCCTCCTCCTGTCCCCAATGAAAGCGGACCCCCTTTGACGTCAAAGCGTGTAGGGGCTTTGCAATTGTCGCAAAATCCGCGACAAAGCGTCGGTAGTACGACCCCGAATCCAAGTAAACTTCTGACCTCCCCCACAGAGGTGGGAGTCGGCCAGGAGCTGACGCACTGCGTTTTGGCGGGATCGGTAGCAATACCCGAGCGTCCAACGATGTGTCCCAAATAACGCACAGATTCGCGTAACAGATGACATTTTTGGGGTTTAAATTTCAAATTAGCAGCCCGCATTTTGAGGAAAACCGCCCGCAACCTCTGGAGATGCTCGTCAAATGTTCTGCTAAAGACGATAACGTCATCCAAATAAATTAAGCACGAGTCCCATTGCAATCCAGCCAAAACCAATTCCATAAATCGCTGGAAAGTCGCCGGCGCCGAGTGGAGTCCCATCGGCAACCGGTTGAATTGGAAGAGACCGTGCGGTGTACGGAATGCAGTTTTGGGCTTAGAATCATCGTCCAGAGGAAGCTGCCAGAATCCCGAAAGCAAATCCAATGTGGAGAAGAATCGCGCTCCCGCCAAAGCGTCCAGCGATTCGTCAATCCGTGGGAGCGGGTATGCGTCGGCAACAGAAATTTTGTTGAGGCGGCGAAAATCGACGCAAAACCGCAACAAGCCATCCTGTTTCTTAACCAGGACGATCGGCGCTCCCCACGGGCTGGTAGAGGGAGAAATTATGTCGGCGGCTAACATGTCATCAACAGCCGATTTGACATGGTCCTTTTCGGCGGGACTTAACCGAAAAGGATTTTGGCGTATTGGCGCGCTGTCACCTGTATCAATATGGTGACGCAGCAGATGGGTACAGCCCAAATCGAATTTGTTCTGACTGAAAACGTCGGAAAATTCACGCAGCAGTGTCTTAAGCTTTTGACGCTCTAAATCCGACAGGTCCGTCGATCCCGCACAAAGCGCCTCGAGCCACCCTTCATCGGTGTCCGAATGTGGATGCGGCAGAGGGACAGTGCCTACGTGATTCGCGACAGGTTCCTCACAGGGCACCGGCGTTGCGTGAGCAAGCACGGTCCCTTGAGGAACCACCACTGTCTGCGACCCCACATTGAGGACCGCGATGAAAGGGTCCCCGTCCCCTTTTACGATGGTCTGGGCCGGAATCAAATGAGGTCCGCTAACCCCGGCCCTAAATGGCCCCAGCAGAATTCCCTGGTCCCCAATGCCTTTAGCGAAGGGCCGACGAAGTTTGAGAGGCACCAACATTTGTGCCCCCGGCGGTACGCGAACCGTTTTAACGACGAACGCCGGTACCGTCGCGAACGCCGTCCGAGCCGCAGTAGGGGACGGCAGAAACGCCATGCGTCGTCCCGATGGGAGCTCAATGCAGCCCTGGTCTATTAAAATACGAATCGGCATTTTGCCCAAGAAGTCTGTCCCCAGCAGGCACGGAACCGCCAGCGAGGAGGAAACAAAAATCGGGCCGGACAATTTGATATCACCGATACAAATTAGTGCTCGAATCTGTCCAATGATGCCAAGTGAGCCCCCGTTAGCAGCATAGAATGGGACGTTAACCGGCAGTAAAGGACGGCTCTGGACAGGGAGAATATTGTAAATTAGTTCCGAAATGATGGTCGCCGATGCTCCTGTATCGACCAGGATGCGCACCTCAACCCCGTCAATGTGCCCCACCACGGCTGACAACCCCGACGATGCAGCCACAACGCGATGGGCCAACACGGACCACTGCCTGGGTTCGATCTGAGTCCCCATAGTGGTGCGTGTTGGCGCGATGGTGCGCAATGTCGGCCCCCCGTTCGTTGCGGTGTGCGAGTGTGTGACGGGTGTGTGCGTGGGCCAAACATGAGGGGTGCCGCGACTCGCCGGGTTATGTTGATGGAGCTTGGGAGGAGGGCCGGCGTCCCGTCGAGGCGTCGTCCCGCGCTGCCGAGGAGAGCGGCACCCCGAGGCGACATGGCCCCGGATGCCGCAGTTGTAACAGCGCGGGAGCGCAGGCGGCGATGACGGATGGTCGGAGCGGCTCGCTCCATCCCGGTCCGCCCGTACTCCCACCCTCTGCTGCAGTCGATGGTCAATGGCGCAAACTTCCTCCGCCGGGAGGGTGGCTGCAGCCACCGTACGCCCGGCCGCTGCCCTGCTGGCCTTCCGTCGCTGCGACAGCAGGTTGGCATGGAGGAGCCGCGCAGCCTGGAGGGAACCCATTTCTGTGTCCTCCTGTGCAACGACGGCGATGTCCAGGTCGTCCGCCAGCAGGAGGATCTTTTCCGTTACCATCGTGTCCACGCCTTCGTCGTCCATTCCTGGGAAGGCCGTCTTCGCCAGCGCCAGGAGACTCGTACGGTACGCCAGGGGCGACTCCTTTGCCCCCCGCTGGCGATCATAAAAGAGCTGCCTGCATTCCGACGATGGTCCGTAGACCCCAGCCAGCAACTGCAGCGCCATCTGTAGCGTGGAGCGTTTGTCCTTCGGCGCCGATGTAAGAGCGGCGAGGGCGTCGCTGTCGAGGAGCGCCGGCAGCGCGCAGAGGGCCTCGGCATCCGACCACTGCGCCATTTCCTGGTGCGCGAGGAAGCGCCGCTGGAAGCCGCCCCAGTCGCCCTCCTCGCCCACAAACTCTTTGAGTGGAGGTAGCCGTTGGTGCAGCGCAGCGGCCGCCGTGGAAGCTCGCACTCCGCTGTCCCCGTTACTCTGCTGGGCTTCGGCGCGAACGACGGATGGCATCGCCGGTCGCACCAGTGGTGACGCTCTGTCCGCTGGTGATGACGCGGCAGCACCTGTGAGGCCGATGTCGGACCCGAGGTTCAGGCCGGCCACGCCCTCAGCAGCTGCTGCGGCGATGGCGGGAGATTCAAAGTTGTGCTCCGTTGAAATGGCGGGAAGGCGCACCGGTCGTCGGCTGTCCTCGCCCCGTGGCGGTCCACCAGCCCCCAGCCGTGTGATGTGTTCGAGCGTGGCGGCAGCAGCGTACAGCAGCTCCGCCAGTCTGGCGTGAGCCAGCCTCAGTCCGTCTGTTGACGGCTCCCCTTCATCCCGATGCTGCGGTAAGGATGCGTCCGGGCCCGGCTGCTCGATGCCTTCTTCAGCCGTCCCGGGCTCCACAATTTCAGCGGTGTCCTCCGCCTCCGGTACCCCGGCTCGAGCTGTCCGGCGCGTGTCCATGTTCGTGGTCGTTCACTTCTGTCACCAGATGTAATATCATTGAGGACTCTTGGACGCCGGGGTTGAGGCACACGTATTTATTCCGCAACAGTTGTCACAACCGCGGACATACAACACTGGAGTGGGTATCGGCCCCCTCACCCGGCTAGCTGGGAATACACTGCTAGCTATCTCTGACCTACCTCCTAGTCCTCCACTAACGGGCTAGGGGAGGCTGTCTGGCCCGACACTGGTAAGTCGGGCTACGGTACCCGGAGTCCCAGAGCACTAGCTCTGGTTCTCGGGACCACGCCGCTGGCTCGGTCCTGCGCGGCCCTGACAAGGGCGGCGACCCAGGGGAGTCCAGGGCTCTAGCTAGACGATCTTCGGTCTTCACTGGTTTAGCTTTAACATTGTACCCCGAGCTCTCCGGCTCATCCCCTTTATACCAAAACCCCCCGCTGAGGGGTGGGGTCAGCCCCCCCAGGCTGCCCTGTGCGGACGTCGTTGAGAGCACCTCCCCGTGCACTCACGAAGCCCTGCCCACTGTGTTTGTTTCCCGTGTGATCCTATGTATACAGCCCCTCCGTAACACCCCTACATCTGTGAAAAAATACTAGCTGGTGGCGCTGCTTCCAGAGCACTTAACTTGCACTTGGAAGCCAGCAACTTCAAATCCTGCAGGGAGTGCCACTTTGTGGAAGTGAGCAGTGGTCATCCTGTAGAGAGACTGGCCCCTGCCACGGTAACGTGGAATGTCCACCACTGGTCCAGTGCCATCAATGGTGATCAGTGCTGCCTCATTGGTTATTTGAGCAGGGAAGCACTTTTCCACTTCAAGTGTGTAACACACCTTATAGTCCACCATAGACCATTTATCGGCAGGTGTCTTGACAACTTGTTGTGGTGCAGCATTTTTGGCAAACAAATAAATATGAATATACCTTTGTTCATCTGTCCAAGTTAAAGTAAAAATGCATTTTAGTCCATTAGCTTGTGGGCCCTTCTAGCCTTCTAGAAGAATGTTTAAATAAGAAAACTTGACTGGTTTCAACTTTCCATGTCTCATCAGCAGTCAGCCTTGAAGGTACTGGTCTGCAAAGCCCATAGGCACCAGCAATACAACGTGCATACTTAACTTGGATGTGGAGAGAGGAACAGAGGTCTATTTATAATTTAGCAATGATATTGCTCGCAAAACTATCACAACCCATGTTTGACTTTGTCTTAAACACACACATGTAATTTTGGCTGGGTTATCTTGAGTTCAGGTGGTATAATCCATTCGTGTGAATTTGTAGATATCAAACCTGTGCTGAATTTGAAATATACGTCCGTGCATATTCATACATACAAGCCAAATATCCTCTTTTTAGCCATCCACACTCCTAGAGGAAACGCCGTTAGCGAGTATTTATTTAGGGTGGCATTGCACGTGACCACATTTACAGTACAATTTGGGAATAATAAACCACATCTCAATACGCTGCACTCATGGAATAACTGGGGCATGGAGATAATTTAAAGGAGGCTTTTTTTTCAGAGCCTAGGAAAAGAAGGGTTAAAATGCTGCAGGCCATAGAGGGAAATGAGATAATGGTAAAGTAAAGCTGCATATGATTACACTTCATACAGTCGACCGTGACTTCGTTTTTGTGGCCAGCACAATCCATGCCAAGCAACCTTTGCATCTGTCTCGAAGACAGATATGTGAAGGAGACATATTGTCTGTTTATCTATTTCGTTATTAATATTCTTCACAACGAAGCTAATGATTGTTTTGAGTTATGTATCGTATAATTACGTGTCAAACGAAGACCATGTCTTGAAGAGAGAGTCCTTGCCTCTAATATTTGGCATTGCACCAGCATTGATTTAAGCAAACCTGACTCTGTCAATGAGACAGTCAGGTTTGCTTGCATTGAATCAATGCTGCTGAAATTACTCACTCCCAGAAGGCAATGGGTCTGATCGATTATCTAAAGAATACTTTTATATTTTCCACGTGAAAATACAAATATATGAAGGAGACATTGTCTGATTATTTATTTTGGTTCCACACCACGTGCTACTTTCATGCTCCGTCGACCCTTCTACCTCCTCCCTTTCTCTTGCATTCCCATTGTTTTCTAGATCACAGCTAGGATCACCTATTGTTACAAATGTTTATTCTCTTCTGGTCTCTGGCTGTGATCTGGTGGTGCGTTTTCCTGCTGTTGAAAATACTAATACATTTTAAATAGTCCAGTCAACCTAGGAGATGTCCAGGCTAGGAAAAGACAACGATCCTTCTTCATATAGCCTTAGCAGAATGTTGGGGCAAGTGTTGTTAGCACCAATGAAGGCCAGCACGGTACACGAGGGGTGGGTGGCCAACACCATGCCCGACCGCCTTTGTTTCCCCAGTGGCGATGTTTTACACACCGCACCAGATACTCATATGAGTCGACCTAGTGGAGGCTCAGGACCAGTTCAGATAATTGTCACTGGTGTTGGCCATGGGCGGGAATCGAACTCGGGTGGCCGGGTTCGTAGCGCAGCAAGCTAACCACTACACTACCGGTCACACACACACACACTTGTGTGCATGCATGCACATGCCTATACATGCATATCCTGGCCTGCATCTTATTTTAAAGAACGTGGCGGTGCGTCTGCCCGTCTTGTGCACGCTATCGCAGAGGCAAGCCCAGTGGGCATGACGCAGACCTGCTCATCACTCACCCAGAGGAGGGCCGAGAGATCGGGCTGCTGAGCTGGCTGCTGGAGGAACTGCAACACCAGGTAACGCGGGGCAAGAATTACGGCCTGACCGTGCTGCTGAAAAGTGTCCTGAGAGGCCCCATGCACACGTACTGCCACAATGTGGCACTCAACTTACAGGGTTTGAAGCAAGGGTGGCACAGTCGGGTTTTTTACAATCGGGTTTAATTGTCTTTTTATATTAAACCCGATCATCTGAGATTGGGAGAAATTCGGTTTAATTGGTTCTAATTGCAGAACCGCACTTCTCAACTATGGGCTTCATCCATTCCAAGCTAAGGAACTCACTGGCGCCCACGATTGTGGAGAAGCTCGTGTTCATCAAGACCAACCTGCCCGCCGCATTCTACGACTACCCCGTGCCCGACGGCCCCGAGTACGATAGCAGCACCGACGAGGAAGCAGCCTAAGCCTTGGATCAGAGTTTCGTATTCATTAAACCAGGTTTTAATTCCCCGAAATCGGGTTTAATTGTATTAAAGAAAAAACCCGATGCCTGCCGCTGAAAAAATCGTTTTTTTTCCACCCATGGTTTGAAGTCGCTGGCTTCCAAGTGCAAGCCGAGCGCTGGAGCCGCAGCGCCCATTGCCTTGTATTGTTCCGCGTGTGAGGAGGTCATATTATGATTGTTATCATCATCATTCATTACATTTGTTTACCCAGGAGAGCCTCCGTCTAAAGACTGCTGTGACGCATAGATAGAGAAACTCGCGCAGGATTAATTCCATAAACTTAGACAGGCATTCAATTTGGTTGATTGGCCTGAAATAGCAACTGAATGAGTGCATCAATGACACAGATGATGCATTTAATTGTGAGGCATGTAGGTAGAGGGATGTGCATAATGAAAAAATAAACTGTGTTGTGCTCATTTTTCAATTATGGGAAATTACAAAATAGCCTGTCAGGGTGGTTTGTTTAATTCGCCAAATAAATGTACATTTAACCCATTAACCAGAGGCATTCCACATTAAAGTACCCTGGTAACATTTGTTTAATCATGGCAAATCTACATGTACGCACATATTATATTCAATACCATTTCACTTAGTGTCAATGTATAAAGCGATCCTGATATTGTACAAATGTAAGTTTGCTTTTCTTTGCAGGTAACGTAAATAATTATTTATAATTGTAAAACATTGAGAGATTAAGACAGATTTAGAAAAAGATCGATGAAGCACTCTGTCGAGTAGATGAGCCTTTAGTCTTAATTTAAGGGAGAGGATGGGACAGAGGGAATTCGATTGCTGATGTTCTGATCTCATCCTGCAGGTATTGTTGCGACTTTAAGCAAAAAAGGGATTCATTTTAATGTTCTTCTGTTGATACATAAAAATACGTTGATATAATTGATATTCCGAACTAGCGATTAAAATATGTCAGAATAACGCTGGTCGCAATGGTCCCTTTGACTATGATGACGACAGGAACCGTGTACAACACACGGCTGCCAATCAAACTGTAAAATATAGGTGCATTTTTCTTTGCAATTCTTTGGTCGCAAGAGTGAAATGGATTTTCAGCCCAAGCACCACTTTGCTGGCTTTCAATGAAGAGATAAAAAAGTGCATAGGGATCATACCATTTCATTGGGTCGCAAAGCCTGAAAAATAGCGGCTGCATCTTCAGCTTTCATGCTTACATGCAACTCGTACAATGTCAAACAAATAAAATGCCCCTAAAAAGTGTCTACACTGCCGTATTTCGCTCCACATTCATCATCCTGCACAAACGCTGCAATGGCAACGTTTTAGTCATTTATAAGTCGTATAGGGCTGTGTTTATGGAGGAGGTACATAATCCACTAGGCACTAAAAAAATCTTTGCAAGCTGTTTCATGTACAATTCCATTCACCTTTACATTGGATAGTCTGCAATGAAACTGGTGTGTGCATCAGTTGTGGTGGAATATTTTGCGGTTGTCTCTATTCATCGCAACTTCTCTCGCAATTTTATGAATGCCAGGCTAAATTCCACATTGAGCATGCAGGCTCCATGTCTACGACCAAGGCATAAACGTATCTTAAACACAACGTAATATGTTCATGAGCACATCAATAATGCCGAGGAGTCAACGGCAGGCGAAAGTGGCGCTGCGCCCCAGTGTCCATTTGTTTTATGTGGGGTGTTCACGGGTGTTCACTTTATAGCACTTGCCGTGGCATTCCGCAGGATGAAAAGGGGCCCCCTTGGGGTGTCCTGTTCGTGTGTGCAGGTGATATACAAAAAGCCAACGGCAAAAGTGTCTCCCCTGCTTAAACGAGCATGAGAGCGGCACTAATTTCCATTGACAGCACCGAGCCGGCAGAGAAAATTTCGTATTTTCATGCTTGGAGCCAGTCCTCTCCGTAGGATGACCACTGTCGGCCTCCCACAAATCTAAGAATATAATTTTGACAAACATACTGTGATTTGAAGCTTTCGTGACTGCATGAATTACTCTGTGGTTCTTTCGGTAAAGACGTTTATATTTAAGGCCTCGACACAGAGGCATTGGGTCTCGTGTGTGTCTATGTTGTGTGTCTCTCTCTGTGTGTCTCTGTGTTGTCTCTCTCCGCTTGTGTGTCTCTCTGTGTGTCTCCGTGTCTGTGTTTTGTCTCTCTTTCAAATTTAGGTCGACCTGATGATGGTTGCTTGTGTTGCATTCGAAACGTCGTATTCTATTATTTAATTTATTTTCTTTCAACGTGACTTTACCGAAAGAACCAAAGAGTAAACATACTGTGTTTGGTCATGGGGTTTTTTTGGCCATACTTCACCATTATCGGCACTGTGGGTTGGTGAAGGGCGTGGGGGGGCAGGACAGGTTCAGGTATTGCTCTCCATTAATGTTAGCTGTGGCCAGGAATTGTGCAGTGCGCTAACCACTGTGCCACTGCTCCACCATCCAGGCTCATTACTTATGCAAAAATACCCACAGAGGAATTGGTAAAATATCCCAGTCAGATCCCTCTTCATAAAAGGAGCCGAGGCTCAGCGAGGCTTTATTAGTCAAATTAATAAATCTTACCGTTTTACTTTTCTGTTTACTTTGATATGGAATTGCTTTGGGTGATGGGAGGAGACATGGAAAACGTAGGAATATACTTTAAGTCACAGGCGCATTGCGATAGAGTGCAAGTCTTAGGCATGTCGATAGCCACACCTGTGATTGCCTTTCCTGATTTTGCAGTCACGTGCAATGCACTTGTCCCCAATGTTAGCAGGAGTTCAGTTGCCAAGTGCGGCCACCATATATTGTCAGTGCATTGAGGCTAGAACAAGAACACAATAATTAATGCCTTTCCCATCACCATGCATTCACCAAGTGTATCTACAATCGTCAGATTCTCAGGGTTTTTGCAAAATATTTTTTGAAAGGGACATTTTAGCCAATTCGTAATCGAGTGGTGTATATGGATAGGAAACCCCCACGTATGAGGGAAGAACACTCAATTCTAAGCACATAGGTCGCCAAACTACTGGATGCACTGCCATCCCGTAACTACAAGTTCAAGTTAATTTATTAGGTATAGCCCTGTGAGCCATTCGTCTCTTGAATCGGGTGCAACCGCAACAAACAAAAAACAAAAACATGAACAAGAAAACATCTTAAAGTGACTATGTGCAAACAGAAAATCCAAGAAAAGACAGCAAAATATTTCAGAAAAAGCACCGTACACCAACACTGTGTGCAAAAATCCCAGTGGGATGCAACTACCTTGTAGCGCTGCAGGTTGGGCGTCTAACACACGGCGATGTAGGTATGTTTCACCTACTCGGCATTCACAGTGCAGGCTGACGAGCACGCCACCTTGCCTAACACAGGGAAATCAATGCTTAACTGAGTTCCATCAATGTGTTGTGGCTCAAACGAGAGTAAAGTCACACCTGCAAGAGCTGTGCTCTTAGCAGCAGTAACCAGTCACAGTCAATATGTGAGATTTTAGGGAGCCAACATTCTGCTAAAAAAGTATTCTCTTTTACAGCCTCCCCCAAACCTAGGAGTATTTCAGTCTCAATGCTCCAAAGCAAACATGCCCTTGCGTGCACCGCATACTATTAAGCATATTAATAATGTCATGCAATTTGTTGATTAGAAAATATATGCTACGGAGCACTTTTTATTTAATATTTATCTATCTGCCGATAATTTTACATCCGCCACCGAGGTGGGTGGTGTTTGGAAAGGAACATTTATTATGTTTATTTTTAAATCGTGTCCTTTATCGAGTGTTGATCGCTCAAAATAATTGATCCAACAAAAAATATTGATAATTAAATTATCTTGTCTGGCAGCGTGCGCGTGTGAGTGCACACACTGCTGTTGTATTAATACATGAATAAAAACAAGTCCAAGTCATTTTGCATGCTCCCCTGCTCTTTATAGCAGGGGGGCGTGCGATTCGCAAATGTACATTTTGTTTAATTCAGCCAGACAGATTATTATTGGCCGCAGGATGGGGGAGTGGAGGTGTGACATGACGGCACAAATAAATTAAAAGACGCGAATGCACAGTGCAACGAAAAACGTGGTGAAAGGCCTGCGCTATAACAACTCCTGAGCCACACTGCACATTGGAGATTCATGCCTTGCTTCCCAAACTTACACAAGAAAATCATTGCAATTGCATGGACATAGCGTTGCGTTGCAACGACGGTCACCTTTGCTAAATAAAGTCGTTTAGTAAAAAGACACCAAAGGAAATCTCATTCGTGTTACGCGCGCAAACCTATATTGTGAATTATATAAGTACACGTACCACCATTTTTATCAGCTGGATGACTGCTGGATAGGGCCTCCCCCAGCATGAAGTACCAGGCAGTACTCCGTGCTGGTCAACGTGTGTTGGTGAAGGCGGGCAGCAGAGACAGTTCAGGATCGGATTTTGCTGCAGCATAGACCCACAACAGCGTACAGTACATCTGTTTCGTGCACGGTGGTCGCCCATCCAATACTAATAGAGGCTCAACCTCTGCTTATCTTCAGATGTTTGATTAGATTGGGCGCATTCCAAGTAATTTGGTCATAAGAGAATGAAGTATATTAGTAAACCAGGTTAAAGTTCCACACATGTTTGTACTTTTTTGGCTGGATGTGGTTTACTATTACGACTATTACTATTTTTTTATTTACCAGGTAAGGCCCACTGAGCTTTATAGCTGTTTTTCAGATGTGACCTGGTCACAAATGATAGCTCAACAGAGTGGATTTTGTGCAAGTGCAAAGCAGCCAACTACTCTAAACGCACGTTTCTAAATGTGGAGGGAAAAACCGGAGGTCTCGGAGAAAAATACACTCGACCACAGGGAGACGTGCAAATTTCAAATATGCTGGAGTCACGGTCAGGATCAAACCCACGACCTCCTGTATACCAGGCGAGGTAGTTAATATCTCGCCACCGAGGCGTTCTGTTGAGTGTGCTTGCCGCACAACTGGGAAGTTCTGAGTTTAAATCCCCGGTTTTGCCCATCATTCCCCTAAATAGATTGAATGATTTGCACTTTGTGGGAGGTCAAAATGGTTGTCCTGTGGAGGGAACGGCCCCCATCACAGGATCCACAGAGATAATTTCCCCCCCCCCACTCCCCATCACGGGAAGGCACAATTTCCATTGCTGCCTCAGGGCCACCAGTAGAGATGGGGTTCCGCTCCATTGATTGCATTGAGACATTAATTTTATTAAGACTGTAACAAAAATGTAACAGAGTATAATAATAAAAATTGGTACAAACTTTAAAGCTTGTATTATTTTACATGTGATGGAAAGGTTTATGCTGCACGGAATGCATTTCACGGGAGAATGACCAAAGGCAACAACTTTTGAAGCGGCCTTTCTCAAATTTCACCTTTTTAACATGTGTGTGTAAATGTCTATACATATATAGGTCGACTAGGCCGCAAATGAGAACCTGGTGTGGTGTGTAAACATCGCCACGAGGGAGACAAAGGTGGCCGGGCGTGGTGCTGGCCACCCTCCCCCTCGTGTGCCGAGCCGGCCTTCATATGTGCTCGCTAACAGCACTTGCCCTGACAGTCTGTTAGGGCTATACGTGGTTTGTTTTTGTCTATATATACAAACGAGCTTTTTTGCCCGTCCAAGGACGGGTGTATATTGCAGTAAATCTGTCACTTTCTGGAAAGAAACGTCATATTTGAAGCGACTTTGCGTAATCAATTATTTTATTCAGCTCAACCTTCCTATGCGTTAGTGTAAAAATCCACCCACTCATGAATATTAATGAGGGGGTGGGCCTCATGTTGAGTGACGTCACGCGGGGGGGGGGCTCATGTGGAGTGACGTCACGCCCGGGACGGACAGACATTTCTGGGCGATAATATTCGGTAATATACGAAGGGGCCCAGGATGCTGCCGCTGCGTAATGGTGAACACACTGCCATGCAGAGGTCACCGGTTCAATCTCCTGCTGTGGAGGTTAAAACAATGGGGCACGTTTCTTAAACCCACCCCCAACCGCCTCTGTCCATGCCGGCAGTTTAAAAAGGAAGACCACATTGAGTCGATAGGCAGGTCGCGTATGGTGGGGTAAAGTGTGGGTACTTGCCACCTCTTCCAACACGCGTGGCCTGCCTGGAAGTTTAGGCCAAATGCCCTCCAGAGGATATGTTAGCGCTGCCTCTAATGGAGGATCTTCTGCCAGCAGTGGCGAGACCCGAGCAATTGCAGGGCCTCACTTTTATCTTTGACGAATGAGCTGACGCTGGCCGCACACGAAAGAAGAAGGTGCCCTCCCCTCAGAAGTTAAACCTTTTGATTGCCGGGCCCATGATACACGCGGCCTCTGCCGTCTTCATCAGATTCCTGCCCAGCGACACTGCTTGGCCGACTGGCCACATGGCCAGTCAGCCGGCCTATTCACGCCTTTGCCAACCTGCACGGTCCCCCGATCACGATCCAACCTTGTCCCAGAAGACAGCTGATATCATCACCGCGTGCGCGGTGTCGTGTGCTATCCTTTAGCTGGTCATTCCTTCACGAGGCTTGTTCATCGGCAATGAATATAGCCTAGAAAATGTGTGCTGCCCATGCCCAATTAGTAGCCAATGTGTGTCTAATTTGTATTTGTTCCCAGATTCATTCATCTTATTTCTCGCTTGCAGTGTTATTGCAGGCATGCATCTCTCCATGCTGCTATGTATACTTATAAGATATTGTTCCATATCCTTTGTTCGTGTCATTGCTTCCTTTTCGTATGCCATGGTGGGTAATATGTAATGACTGAAAATATTATTCTCAGAGTACATTGGTGTGTTGCTCTTCACTATAAAATCGGTTATCGAAAAGCATGCCATCCCTATCTCATCCACCTCTACTTCATCCCAATCTGCTATTCACCAATCTGCTATTCATCAATACATATTCTGCCGTGATTTCCAGTAATATCTCTCTTACAATTATTATACTTTGTTTAACAAACTTGTTGTCGAGGACTTTTAGGTTGCGCATTTTTTTATCTTGAGGCCGACGTTTAAGCCACCTTCATGAAGTTCTATAATGATTTATTGTTGCATATTTGCAAACCAATTTTGAGAGAATCATTTCTGAAGTTGCTTTCAACAGTCTGGGTAAAAGTGTATCCTCTTGTCTCGCTCATTATATTATTTACTTTTACATTTAATGTCAGTGTAGCTACTCCATCGTTATAATAGTTGTTGATATATGTTTAATGAAATCCCTGGTATGTGAGATCTTGAATAACTGCATCAGTTTCTACCGAATCCAATGCCTTACCATCATCCACAAAAGGCAGGCATAGTTGAATTTTAAATAAAATTGTATTTTCTGTGGTAGAAAACACATTTCTAAATTCAGCTTGATTCAACTTGCTGCATTATTCAGTTCCTCACAATATTCATGCACAATTCATTCGTAGGAGGCTCATCGGTCTCATATTCGTTCAATCAGTTTTGTCTATCTCTCTCTGTATACTATAATTGTTGAGGCATGCTTGCATTATTGATATTTTTAAATTTCTCTGCAGACAATTAGTGGATGTGTCTGCTATTGCTGTTTCAACAGCTGGTGCATCTGCTTTGATGTTTGCATCTATTCCGTCTGGTTAAGGAGATTTCTCTCTTTTTATAATGTGTACAGTAGTAGTTAATTCTTCAAGTGAGAAATTTTGAACCTCCTACTCCTCATCTGAAATGTTTTATTTTTTTTCCTGAGATAAATAACTTGTTTTGCTCGAGACCTACGTAAACTTAATCCATTATGCTTAGAATTCTGTCCCAAACAAGTTTTTTCTAACGTCTGATTTTCAATATTTTCTCTGCGACTTGCAACGGTGGCTGCCCTTTTTAGATACTGGTCCCTGTTATACGAAGATGTAATTTTCACCACTGGCAGTGTGCCACCAAAGAAGAGGAAAAAGTCAAAAATGTCTCCATACTTAAATGAGCATGTGACAGTACCAAAACCACTTCCATGTCGTGCTTTGAGCCAGAGGTGAAAATTCCACATTCCTATCCCGAGAGACCATGCTGTTTATTGCTTCTTCAATTTACCTTACAGGGATACATCCTGTTTGCAGACTACAAGAAGAACACGTACCAACAATCTAAGGCTAAAATGCACAGCAGCAGCAGCATGGATCAATTCGAGCGCTGCTTCACCATTTTCAAACTTCCCTCGGACTTGGTAAAAAGTGCAAGCGAAGGGGACAGCGGGCGCCGTGACACGGAACATCCGGCGGTGGCGGCAGCGGCGGCTCGGCGCGAGATTTCAGCAGATGGCGAAGGAGGGGCCGCGTGCCCCGCCGAGACCGACGCATCAGCGGGAGGAGGCGCCGTCTCGGAGCGGCCACGGTGCCCGCGCAGGAGCTGGAGAGCCGTCAGAGTGGACCTCGTTGTTTGCCCTCACAGACAGCATGCGTTTGCCCTTCTGGGCTGGACGGGCTCCCAGGTGAGTTTTGAGAGGGGGGCGGGAGAGGTGAGTCACACTGCTGCCACGAGCACCATCTGCTCCGGTGACTATTGAGGCGTAATTGGAGAATTTTCCGGCTGTGTGGCCGCTGTGGTTAGATCGCCCAGAAGGTTGCGAGTTCAAATGTCGGCCAGAGGTCGACTTGGCCCATTATCGTCCCTACATGGTCAATAAAGTCAATACCACCTCTTTGGGAGGACAACAGTGGGTGTCATACAGAGGCACGTGTCACCTCCATATGAATGTGGAATTTACACCTCTGACTCTTGCTTGTCAATTTGAAGTGAGCCATGTACCACGCTCGTCTCAGCATAAAGACCGATACCATTTTTTTACATTAAATTTAAGAAACGAAAAGATTCAACCCATTCATCATGGAAACAGTTATAAACTTCTGAATTATACTCTTTGGTTTTTTGGGTAAAGTCACGTAGGTAAAAAATTAATTAATTAAATAAATGCAAACAACTAAATTAAATCACGACGTTTCGGGTGCAACACTTGTGTTTATTTTATTTTTGTTAAAAATATCTTACCTACGTAACTTTACCGAAAAAAACAAAGAGTATGAATCCTTGCAGTCACGAAAGCTTCAAATCTAGAATAAAATGCTGAATTATACTCTACTAAATTAACATACATGTTTTGTGGGAAATAAATAAACATAACTGATCATTCTAAGTATCTGTTCAGACAAGCATCTTCATTCCCAGACCTGAGCCAGAAGTGAAGAATTAACCCGAGAGTGGTGGGAGCCAGTCTTTTCATGGATTAATAAAAAAAAAATCCTTGTAGAAATGAAATCATCGTGTGTAAGGGAACGATATGAATTGGTCCATTGGAGGACTGTGAAAGGAGAGATGGCTTGGGAAGGTGTTCATCCAGCAGTGGATATATCACGGCTGATTATGATGAATCTTTTACCTTAAAACTGATTTAGTCTGTAGACTTTTTTTTTTACAAGGTCCCTGCTTTGAATGTTTGGCATATTCTTTTCTTGTTATTAAACAAACTAAAATGCCTGCAGGATATTGCAAATGAGCGAACACTTAAACTCTACTTTACAGATCACCCTTTTCAGAAACTGTTCTGAATTGCCTCTAATGCAGTGGTCCTTCACCTTTAATGCAGCCTTGCACCCCCTCTCCTTTGGTTCTCAATCGTGAAACGCATGTATAATGTTAATACATGCATAGGTTTGATGAAACAAAGTAGTTGTACTGACGTGCCCTTGCCTAATTTGTGTTTCTCGATAATTCACATTTTAAAAAAATCTGGCCATGTCTCGCATCCCCAGAAAGGGCATCTCCTCGCACCCCCAGGGGGTGCGTGCACTCCAGGTTAAGAACCACTGCTCTAATGAGTGTCACCTTACTGCCCATGCAGATTGGTGTCTGTACGATCCTCCAGCCCCAGGACCCACCAAATACCAGGGCTGCAAGTGTGCTCCCACTATGCCTGGCAAAATGTGTTGGAGAAATAATTTGTTTCACGGATTTTTGTTTTTTTTACTTGAAAGGTGTTGCCAAAATTAAACAGAGACATGCTTGTCTAGACATGTTTAATGATCACATTACCCTTGATGGTTTTGTGGAGTATTTTGGGAAAATTGAGTTTTTTGGGTCAAAATTATTTTTAACAACCATTTTGCACAATAATCGCTTTAAAAACAATATGCAAGAAGTATAGCCAGATAATGATTTTATTTTACTGAATTATTTATTATAATGCCCCATTAGTTTCAATGCCATGTCTTCAGCATTATAATGAACCAAGTCGTTGGGTGAGTGAACTTAGCTAGCATGTGCCATCCAGAGCATTAAAGGGCAGTTGGTTGGTCTTATGGATGGATGTTTGCCTTTGCAAATCCAGAATCATCTCACTGACAATACAGCCTCAATCTCATTTGCAAATAAATGCCCCATTGGCCATCATAATGCACATTAAAGAATACTAATTTCGAATTTGTATATCATGTGCCATTTCCAAAGCGAAATTTTTATAATGAATCGCCATTTGATAAATTGTTATCATTTTCTGAATGGTTGCCATCACTAGACATGCCCTGAGACAGTGACATGATGATGTAGTGTATTCATCCAAAAAAGCTCCACTGGAATTGAGACTTTTTTTTCCCCAGGAGGGTCTCCTGCAGGAGAATTTTTTACCAATTTTTTTTTATCATTTACCAAAATACAATCCGAGTACCTGGATGAATCCCACACACATGAAGGGGATAATTCTCACAAATTCGTACAGATAGCTCATCAGGCTGTTTCCTGTACTGCCGTCTGCTGCTTACCTTCCAGTAGACCAGGTTTGGCGTGTAATAACAAATGATGAAATCTTTGACTCTAATAAATAAAACCCACTGCATTGCAGCCAATTATGTTATTTCAGCTATTGTACAATGCACAAAGGAAAACTGCCATGGTGTAATGGTTAGCGCACTGCATTCCAAGGGTTGACATTTCTATTTGGGTAATTTGCTGAAACAATTGGGCAAGTCCATCAAATCGCGCCCTGCCTCTGTCTACTCGGCATTATAAATGGGTACGCCAGAGTCGATGGGCAGGTCGCACGTGATGGGGTGAAGCGTGGGTATGCCCACCTCTTCCAAGATGTGTGGCGAGCTTGAGAAAGTAAGCCAATGCAACTTCTAGAGGGGCACTCTAGAGCTCCATCTAGTGGAAGCCATTATTTCAGTAGTGGCGTGAGCAAGCAACTTGAATATTTTTACATCACATACAACATACACTGCTTGTATCAATGTGAGTGACTGCCTGCTTAAGCAAGCTGAGGGTGGTTCTCGTGTCTGTCAGCGGATACGAGCCAGTGATGCAAATTGTAAATTTCTATTCATAGTACAATCACTGTTGACTTTCCACGAAATAATATTACATTTTATACCCGTGAACGAGTCAAAACTTGACCGGGATATAAACTCATAATCTTCCCATTGTCAGTTCAACACTACAACCACATAGCCACCCAGTTGGATCAGCTGCTCTGATTACATTAGATGTGTTCTTGAATACCAATGTATAATACAATCATTATTATTATTATTATGAACTGCTCTTCTTTCACGACCAATAGTATTCATAATGAAGGGTGTTTAGGTTCGATCGCTGCAAATATAAATGTGTCGTTAATGTTGGTCACAGGAATCTTTTTGACCACATCTCACCACGCTGGTCAGTGTGGGCTGGTGAAGCGGGTCATGGCGGGGAAGGGGGTGGCAATGCCAGGATAGGTTCCAATATCACTTGCTACTGATGTTAGCCGTGGACGGGAATCAAACACAGTTTGAAACATGCATTTAGATTATTTGGCTGATATAAATTACCACATGATAAGCCACTTCTTTGAGCTATCATTTGTGGCCAGGTCGCCTCTGAAACAAGAAGCTAATAGATCAGTGCGTTTTACCTGGTAAAATAAACGTAGATTTCTTTTTATTTGCTTACATTTCCAATACTTTGCACTCATATCGTGTTTACTATTATTTGTTGTAACTTTCTGACCCGCCCCTTCATCGGATTCGTCCAGTATAAATAAAGATTCCGATTTTGTTTGATACCTCTACATAACTGTTCGGTCCCCAGGACAATATATAGGGCAAAACCAGGAGGCTTTGGTGATGTGCTGACTGTAACGTCATTTGGCTAGGGTTGTACCCAGCAGGTACACAACCTCAAGTAATTCAGAAGGCATCAAGGCACGAATTAATTTTCACAGCTACCAAATTCTGTGCGAGATCTCTCATTCCAAGATAAACATAATAAGATATAAAAGTCCAGTCCTTAAAAAAAATTAATTCCAAATTTACATAACCGTTCAAAGTGACAGTTCCCCTATGCATTGAATGATCAGCATAGGCCATCATCTTGGGAATTTGTATTTCTCCACTGTTATGCACAATGCATACAGACTGATGATGTTTTCCCTAGATTTTATTATTAATACCACGCGTGTATATCCAAGAGCTTTTCTTTGCAAGCTTACATATCAAACTGAGATTAATTTTGAGATGTTATATCATATTTAAGAAATCAGCAAATAAGAGGTAAAATTATACACTGGTATGACCTTGAGAAATTAAAATAAATTAAATGTAGGTTCTTTTAAAAAAAAGTCAAGTGGGTAGATTGCTTACATTTTCAGTGTTCTTTCCTCACTGTCTGGGTTTTCTTCAGGAACCTAGAGGGTTTTTTTGTACAAAAGCACTCAGAAATAATTGGAACAACATCATAAGCAGGATCCTCATGAAAAAAAAAGTCTTGAAACGCACCTTTTTTTTGTCCCTGGGCAAGTGTTTTAAAATTCAAATAAAATTGGTCTCCCTTCTCGAACAAGTACTGGAACACCTTTCCATTTGAAGTCCTAAGCCAGTGTGTGGAAATCCACATTCCAATGGCATTAAAAAGAATATACAGATATAATAAATAAATACATACACTCGGCCCAAAACGATCAAGTAGGCTGTGAACAGAAGCAGATGTTTTTTCTCGTCAGTCCCTTTGAGCAGGGTTCAGTCCTGGTCTGAACGGTGGGCTGCTGAACGTCTATAACAAAAGCCTCTTTTTGCTGGCTTCCGCCCATGCTCCACGGATGCCAGTCTCACCATCACCAGTGTTACGTGTTGTGTGAATCGGTGTGAAAACTTGACAGCATTGGTTCTGTCGTGCATGCGGGGGGGGGGGGCTTACAAATTTGACAAACAGTTGTTAATGCTCACCTCACACGTGCATCAGAGCTTCTGCTATGCTTTATACTGGTAGGAACCACCTGGTTCCACCAGCCCACAGGGGATTATTGTGTCCGTCCGTCCGTCGTGCATCCAAAAATGGGAGGGGTTGGGATAGGTGGAGAGGGGAGGGTGGTGAGGGGCTGGGTGGGGATAGTGGGGCTGGGTGGGGGGTGGGAGGGGTTGGGGCTGGGTGGGGAGGGACTGGTCACCCCGTGGTGCCCTTATAAAACTGAACGTTTAACCTACTCACGCCGGCTTGTGCCCGCCCTCACAGTCTGCCATATTTGCGGAATACACCACGCCGCCGTTGACCCTGACCATTGACCGAGCAATCCAACGTTCCTACCAGCTCCCTCCGCAGGAATGTGTTAGGATCAAAGCTAATACAGCAAGCTAGTATCGTTTAAACAACAAAACAATTGTGGCACTGCATTGGCAGTGGTGCGCAAGCACAAATAACAACTCAGAATTATTCATGATTAATAATTATTTTTAGTATAATTTAAGCTAACTGGGTGGTATTATGGTTTAGGCATTTGATTTAAAATGAGAAAATTAGGTGTTCAAATCGCGGTCAGCCCAGCAACCCCTTGGGGTCAGTCAAATAATGGGCACTTTGTGGGAAGTAAACATTAGTTTTCCATGTGCATGAACTACCCTCTGCCAAAGGAATGTGGAATTTCCACCATCGGCTCATGACAGCCAGGGGAAATAAGTTATCTCTGCACTCATCTTAACGTGAAGACACTCTGACCTGACTTTAATCCGGTGTATGTGTTCATGAGACGTTGTTTTGTTTCGAGATCACAGCTATTGTGGCTACATTTAGAATCAAACTGCTGAGCGTATAGTACTGTATCCACATTTGAGTATACACTTGACACGCTATTGGGCTTATGCAACATATCAGAGATTGTTTTGGCAGTGGTGTAGTAGAAGCACAGGCTGAAAATATATTGCACCATGGGTCATTCATTAACCGGCAGCACCTCACAAGTGTGTACACCCAATACAATGCACTCGTATGTTTCAGGCTGTAGCCCTTCTTTAGGGTAAAAGAGATGTATACATTGCAAGGGGCACTCTCTTACATTGATGTGCCTTGACAAGACCAAACTTTTATTTATTAAAATAGGTCAATTAATCATTTTACTATTAGCAAATACAGTGATCGAGAGTGAAGGTTAATTTCGCTGATATTTTTACATTGGTAATAAATGCAAGATAGTACTTTACCTTTAGCCTGATATTCTAATGGCTGCAGTTATAAAGTATATAAAAATGTCCATTCAAGCAGTATGTTTTGATATTGACCCTTGGGTATTGTGTTACAATCTTTTGCATTAAGTGCATGGCAGATGTTTATTTTGCTGTTTTTTAAATAATTGACCAATGCATTTTCAACGAATGCCATGAACAAGAGATGTCTTAATTATATATTTATCTGTTGGCTTAACATATTCCTAAAGGATTAAAGTAAATATTTAGCATAGCTTGTAATCTTACTGGACCACAATACTCACAACCTTCGATGTATAAGTGCACGAGGTTACAATCACAGCAAATGTAAAAGCTTCCAAACTCAGAATGTTCCCTGTAGTGCAGAGCTAATCAAGATCTCGTCATAGACATCAGAAAATATTACGGCCAAAGTCACATTGGCCTGTGGTTTAAAACACTTATCTGCTAGCTTGCAGAAAAGGATAATAATCCATTATTTACCCAAACGATCCATTTACCATTAATTAAGTCAAGTCAAAGTGCCTGTGTTGAGATGGGCCTTGGCATGGTTTAACACGTAGGATTTCGCGACCTATATTATCTGTAATAGAGTTTTTTGGGTTAGATCGCGTAAATATAAATGTGTCATTAAACCTGCCACCACCTTACACACACGATTCGTAAGGTTTGTCACGAAAACAAAACGTAACAATTCGTTACTAGTACAGCTCACCAGTGTGTTGGAGAGTAAACCCACAACATTGACAACTCGAGTATCTGGATATGGGGCTCCATCTCTCCTGATGGCCCTGGGCCCTGACACACATAAATGTGGGGATTTCACCGTCACGTTGACAGATGATAGTCTCTCCACGGGATGACCAATGTTGGCTTCACACGAAGTGGTACACATTCACCATATAATTCTAGATTTGAAGCTTTCGTGACTGCAAGGATTCATATTCTTAGGTTTTTTCAGTAAAGTCACGTAGGTAAAACATCAAAATTAATTGTTTTATTTTATTTTTATTAATTTTGATGTTTTACCTACGTGACTTTACCGAAAAAAACCTAAGAACATTCACCATATAAATACTGGAAAGATGAAAAGCCAAGTCAGCTGCCCTCACCGCCGACTTTGTTACCAACCAGTTGGATGTTGCACCCTTATACTACTGCATGTAGGTGCTTTATATTGATGTACTGTAGTCTCTATGTTACAACAACAATAACAAATTAAGGGACTGCTTGGCAGTGGTACACAACCAAAAATTAAAACAATCACAACGTTAATGATTATTTCATACTGCCTTATAACTGTTGTTGTTATAGGGTAATGTTTTGGCAATCGTCATTCTCTCCAAAACATTACCCTAAATTGCCCAGAATGTGAGCCTATTCTTCAGAGTGAAGGGCTATTGCCAAAATCATTACCCTATTAACTTTTTTCTGCTGTAAGGCAGCTTTAATTATGAACGTTGGGGAGTTTATTTTTTTCACACTACATATATTTCCCCAGGATTCCTTCTCTATGGGATCTAATCAAGAGCCCACAGGGACACGTTATCCCAATGGACTCTAACCTGGCATTCTAGGGATTATATAAATCATGATACACATACTATCATGTATTTATATTAACTTATTTTGCACCGTGCGTAGCCAACCATGCTAATCGTAGGTGCGGGGGAAGGACAATAAACTAAACACGAGAAGCAGTTCAAAAGAAATTAATTTTCAATCTAGATGATTTAAAAGTGCATAGCTCCAGTTGTTTTTCTAATATCGGAAGGAAGAGCGTTCCAGACGGTGGCAGAAGGGCACCTGAAAGCACCACACGATGCGGTGACCGCCTCTGTTCGATGGCTATCCAAAAGCCGCTGCTGCGAGGATGACCGGGGTTCACGTGATGGTTTATGCTCCTTGAATGTGTATCACATAACAAAAAAGCTCAGTCCCTTTTACACGCACCTTTACATCATCCGCACCTAGTTTACACAACAAAGGCTCATTCCTAACAGCGTGCTTCAGCCGCACCGAACCTCACAAAAATAATATTCAGGGCCTACCTTGGTTCCTCCCACCCTCAACCAGTATACATACAAGGACTGTTTTCTTGGAATTTCTCTCACTTGATACAGCTATCGTGCTGTGACGGTTCCACCTGAAGACGGAGGCTTGTGTTGCCTCCGAAACGTCGTGATTTTTATTTTATTTTTATTTTACCCTTATTAATACAAAAATTTTACCTACGTGACTTTATCGAAAAAAACTTAAGAATATGTGTATCACAAAGTTTCTCCCATATAGCCTTTTTACAGGCCTTCGAGGTAAGTTCTGCTAGCAAGCATCTATTCAGGCCTGCCACAGCACACAAGGGGATGGTGTGGCCCAGCCCACGCCCAGCCGCCTGTCTCTCCCACTGCTGGTGTCTGCAAACTGCAGCAGGTACTCCATTTGAGGTTCAATCAATCTAGGATAGGGCCCAGGACCGGTTCAGATATTCGCCGCCCGATGTTGGCCACGAGCAGGAATCGAACTGGGGTTGCCGGCTTCGTGACGCAGTGCCCTAGCCACTGTGCCGCCGATCCGCACAGTGTGTAGCACACGAACACGCACGTAATGAATGTATACTTGCGGCAGGTGTCCGAGCACCCTGAACTAAGCTGATAAATGTTGGTTCTCATCCCCTCTGCAGATAGGTCAAAAACCACCAGAAAGCAAACGGCAAACACAGAATTTCCGACGACCGTCGTGTGTACCAGCGGGATGATGTTTGCACACCCTGTGAGCGACTGTGATGTGTTTCAGCAATTTGAAAGGGATTTGAGACGATACGCCAGCCACGAGAAGAAGATGAGCCTCAACAGCCACCACCTGTACGACCAGACACAGGTCAGCTCCGGGGGTACACGGGCCACAGCTGCAGCCACCGCAGTCAGCTGGGATCATGTTTACATTTCTGCGTCGGATCACCGTCAATCCGGCATGTGTGTCGAGGTCTCCCACTGGCAAATCCAATCGTGGCCACCCGGGCCTGAGCCACGAGGCAGGCACTGAAACTGTGAGCGTGTCTTCCCAATTTCATAAGTGTGCCATCCTCCAGACAGGATGTATTGCGGGATTACCATTTTCTTTTGCAGATGTTTAAAATACCAGTTCACGAAAAATTACTCACAAATCCCACAGCAACTTAGCACTGCATGACACCGTCAGGACGAAATAAGCCGGCCCGTAACAATGAATTCTGTTTACCCACATCTGGTTAAGTATACATAGGGCCACTCTACTTGCGGAGTGATGCTTGTAAAAGCGGGTTCCATATCCGAGCAATCAGCGGTGCAACTTGGCTGCATGGAACTAAATCGCTTATTTGTGGACATCCGTGCAATAAGCAGTTGTTCAACTGATCGTTCACAGGAGAGATTGACGCGACTCTCACACGGTCCGCTCGGCGATTTGTAGCGACGCATTCCATTGCCCGCACATTTACCAACGGTAGTTTGTTACAGCTCAACTGCTTGCGCAGATGTAGGCAAAGCGGTAGCGGGCGACGATGATACGCTTGTGCAAGTTCGCGAGCGACCTGGTCGCGCGGCTGATAATCGCTCTCATGTGGCTTAAACAGCAGCCTTGGTCGACCCGAGGCACACGCAGTTTGATTCCCTGCAGGTGGGTTTTTGAGGGCTTTGATAATGTTCGTGCATTTGCCAGTCAAAGCAGCACTATTGGCTACATATGGTGAAAAAAGAAATTCAACGTACGTGCAATTGCAAGTCAATTAGCGGGGGTCGCCTGCGGTGGAGTGGAGTATTGGGTGAGCTCTCTAATTCCAGTCTGTCTGGCAAAGCTATAAAAGGCACAGGGATTCCTAAAATGATTTTAAAGGCTGGCACAGTGGCTAGAGTGTGTAGCTTAATATCAAAAGGTTGCCATTCACATTTATCAGCAGAGATGAGAATCGTGGTGCACCTTGACTTAACTCCTGAAAAGAGTCAAACTTCTTCGACTTTCTTTTAAGCAAGCACCATGCCGTAGGGCTGGCTTTTGGCTTAAACACTTTGCCACGTGACGCTGTGCAGTCGGGCAGCGTAATTTGATTGAACTACGTCATGTAGCTAATTGTCTCTGTATTGCTCATGCTACTAGTGCGGTCATTTGGTGTTGATTTTGAGTACTTTTAGGTTTTTTCGTTAAAGTAACGTAGGGAAAAAATAAATAAAGGATAAATACATATTGATTTATTTTATTTCTATTATTATTATTTATATTTTTTACCTACGTGACTTTACCGAAAAAACCTAAGCGTATGAATCCTTGCAGTCACAAAAGTTTCAAATCTAGAATTGATTTTGAGTGTTCGGCCCTCAGGGAATATTGGTCCCTGAGTTATCAATTCACTCACGTGCACCCTCCAAAACTTTAAAGAAAGTAACAGTAAAGCAGTCCCGGGTGTATAAAACACCCCCTTGCGCTGGCTTCGCAGCCACGATAATTGTGTCCGGGTAGGCGCAAACAGGAGCGCGCCTGTCGACAGGCTCACGTTGCCGACTCTCAGCGAACCGCCTCTGAGTGTGATTGCACACTTATTGCTTGCATTAGTGAAATCAACATGGCTCCCAATGTGAGAGCCATTTACTCTTTGGTTCTTTCGGTAAAGTCACGTAGGTATCAAAATAAAATAAATTAAATTAAATCACGACATCATCAGGTGGGACAACCACAGCAAGAAAGAATTTCTGAAGTGGGCGTCACGAAAACTTCAAATCTAGATTGAGAGACATTTAATTAAATAAATATTTTGACTATGTAGTGCAATTATGAGACCTCCTTTGTCAGTAGCAAGATATAGTAATAGGTTTTTACCCTTTTATCTGGCACCAAAACTGACACCTTTATACAAAGTATCGTGGCGTCATCTGGTCCAACACCATGTGAGACTAGGCTCTAAGAAAAGCCATCTCGGGTGTGGACCAATCAATTTCAAGGACAGTGCATATCATTATCAGAGTTGTCTCTTTTTGTTTGCATTTTGGCTGCTTGTGTTGTGGTTATTGCAAACATGATCCCTTGCATAAAGGTGTCAGTTTTGGTACCAGATAAACGGGTAAACCCCTATTACTATGGAGTGCAAATCAGCTCTTCGCACACTTACCGATCCTAAATTGTCATGTTCTTTATTTATTGAGTTTCGGTAAAATCAGATGATGGTCCGCAAATGTCTGAACTTTTGTCCTCTTCCCTTTCATGATGACACGTAACATCTGGGTAAATGCTAAGCACCCAGTATAGTACAACATCTGTCCAATGCCTTCTTAATAGCATTACCCCATTCACAGACAAGGTAGTTCCGACTGGAACAAAACAACACATGTCTTGTCTACCATTGTAGATGTCAGCTATTCTCAGAATTAAATATTTAAAGGTACAAATTCAAATTGCAATCGACTAAGCTGATAATTCCTCTTGGGGTCAATACAACAGGTATAGTCGACATCATCATCAGCCGTTGTCTACTGCTGGATGAAGGCCTCCCAACGATAATAACTTTGTGGAATATAAAGTGCTTGTCCGATCCAGAAACTGGTCCCTACCAATTTAATGTCGAATTTTGACAACTGCATCACAGGCCCATGAATGCAGTTGAGTACCACTTAATACTATAAAAAGTGACTCTTCCCACCGAGTATTAAAATTAGGAATGTCTTTGAAAGAAGTCATTTCAGGTTTTAAATTATATTATATGTCATATCATACTATATGAGAAAACAAGTTTTCTGGGCGGCTTCCTGCCGGAATTCCTGCCTGCCTGGCACTCGGCCACGTGTGCGGTGGTGATATCACCTGCATCCCACAGCATTGAGCCGGGCTGTGTGTCGTGCTAACGTCACACCTCTCCCCTACCCACCCCCCACCCTGAACTTGAATTCCATGAAAATGCAATGGATAGGAGAGGGAGATAGAGGTGGGAGGAAACTATGGAGAGGGGAGGGGCTGGGAGAGAGTGAAAGAGCATCAAATGGAAACGAGAGCAAAACGGAAAGAGGAGAGAGTGAGGGAAAGCGACGAGCAATGGTCGAGAGGATCAGGGGGAGGTAAGAGAGACTGAGAAGGTAAAGGGAGAGGAGGGAATGAGGACAATGAGAGGTGAGAGAAAGAGGGAGATAAGGGGAGGGCTGTGGGAGGGGTACAGTGGTGGGAGCAGAAGAATATAGATGGAGGAAGGGGCAGAAGAGAGGACAGAAGAATAGAAACACAGAGACATCCCCACCACACGAAACACAAAGAAACCCCCATATAGCCTGTAAGAGACTGTAGGGGCAAGTGCTGTTAGCGAGCACCTATGAAGGCCGGCACGGCACACAAGAGGGTGGGTGGCCAACACCACGCCCGGCCGCCTTTGTCTCCCTAGTGGCGATGTTTACACATTGCACCAGTACTCATTTGAGGCTGAGTCGAGCTAGGGGAGGCCCAGGACCGGTTCAGATAATCGTCACCGGTGTTGGCCGTGAGCGGGAAACGAACCCGGGTCGCCAGGTTCGTAGCGCAACATAGCGCTAACCGCTACACCACCGCTCCCCCTCACACATCCACCCACCACACACCCACCACACTTCCACCCACCACGCATCGCCACCACACTTCCACCCACCACACTCCCCCACCACACACCCATCCACCACACACCCCCATCACACATCCACCCACGCACCACAAACCCCCACCACAAGCATTAATGCGGTTTTTACTCTGAAACAGCTGTGCATGAGGCATTTCTGTCATGCCGAGTTAAGATCTTGAATGCTTACCTTAATTTTCATTTCAATTTGTGCCCAACTTTAGTAAGAGGAGATGAAACAGCGTAAAATGCCAGCGGGAAGGCACAGTCAGAACCATTTTTGGTTGGTGATAGTGGACGTTAGTTCAAACTGCCATCTAACACACTTTTGCACCACAGCCCCAAGTGAAAATACTGCACTGACACGATTTCCAGCCAGCAAGGGGCTTAAGTTACTTCTCAATTCAGCCACAACAAACCTTCGCTTAATAGACACTGTTAGATTACCGCAGTTTAATAAAAAAAAACATGTAAGCCACAGCACTTCCTTGAAATTCAATCACGTGACAAATTATAATTGGAACATACATATATATAAATGTCTTTGTCAATGTTGTTGAATCCCAGATGGTGATAATGCGGCAGAGTTGCTCAGCTCGCAATCCCATTCACGTTCCTGGCAGGGGTGCGACTCAGCCTGTCAGCTCTGTGCGGAGTTGATAACATAAGTAGAACTTTTTTAGAAATCCAAAAGTGGCTGGTCTTTTGATAAACTGGCTCTCAGCCACAACAAATTCCACCAATGACTCAGAGGCTACCAAGTGGGATGAGCACTGTCTGTTGCTAATTTGACCAGGGAGACACTGTTTAATGCATTGGCTTTGTCAAACATAACTATTTGCAAGTATTACGGATACCCGTTGGCTTTCATTCCGCTCATTCAATATTTCCAAATACAACCAACCGAGTATGGGAAGGTGTTACATATCCATTAGTGTGCACGATTTTCCAAACTTGTTTTCATTTGAGTTGCTTAAAGCTTTCACGCTGCAGGCAGACCTTGCCAAACACAGGGGTTACGTTCCTGAAAAATGCCGTGTTGGGTATAACCGCATTTGACAAATAACAGACTTTGTGGGAGAAACAGGGTTGCTTTCTGAGGTCCGAAAGGATCTACATGATTTCCGCCCTTGTTATTGTACTCCAGGATGCCGAGTCACTTTTTATTTCACTTCGACACAAAAACCCCCATCGCCATTGCAGTACTCTTCACGCACAGCTGCACTCACGCCCAATGCTCCCCTAATACTGAATTGCCAGGCCGAAGGCACTGAACGTGAATTATTATCTACCTAGGCGTCTGTATTGCTAATGTCCTCATTGACTGGTCGGCTAGAGATGCATGCGGCAGTGTGTGAACATTTGCATTGTGCCGTTGGGCGTGTTGGTAAATAAATGGCTCTCACAGTCGGTCCATTCACACCTTCCAATGGATGCGGCACTCCCACGGCACTTTTCGACCGGAGATGAGAATGTTAACAGCATCACGCGGCGGTTAACAGTGGTTAATGGTTTTTTGGTTAACGTTCCATCTCCCATAGGACCCCATGGTTTCGACGAATGTAAACATTTCTATTAACGGTACGTTTACATTATATGCACGCGGGCGACAATTTTGGCGGATCCAAGCGCTAGTAAGTGGGGC
Organism: Lampetra fluviatilis; assembly: GCF_964198595.1. Classification (NCBI taxonomy): domain Eukaryota; kingdom Metazoa; phylum Chordata; class Hyperoartia; order Petromyzontiformes; family Petromyzontidae; genus Lampetra; species Lampetra fluviatilis. Next base: position 10,403,143 of record NC_136278.1, on the reverse strand, counting down.
TGAACCACGCTTCAGCCAATCAGCGACGCACATTTATGAGCGTTTAGATCTCGACTGGCTTTGTTTACATTATGTTTTCTGTTTTGGCAGTGGGAACAGCTCTCTTGCAGACTCAGTGATTTTTACTTATTTTTCAATTCGATTAACAGTCAATTCGGTTAACAGTAGTTTTCGTGGAATGGATTTAACACGTTAACCAAGGGACTACTGTCTCGTCAAAGCACGACCCCGTGCTCTGGAAAACTTACCTCATTCGGTAAACCGTGCGTATTACAGCCGAAACACGCGTCCGATATAGCCACGTTGGGCAAGGTTTTCCTGTAACTGAAACTGGAACGTGCATTCTAGAAGTACTTCAACAATTTGTGTCCAGGCATTGGTAAAAAAGCTTGGTCAAAGTTACTTCATCCAGTATTGCTTCGGCCTTGCCAAGCACGTAAACATTACACCGGTACATACTGCTGACAGTGACTGCTTTGTGAATTTAGCCTCCAGACAAGCTTGTCTGGCCAATTTTGAAAGAAAAGGTTACACGCTGCCCTCAGAAAGATACAAGGCCTCCTGCCTGCAGTGGAATGAGCTGTCTTAACCCCTTGTTATTTCATTTGAATTGAATCCTCTTACAACTGCACAGATCCAGATGGGGCAACTTGCCTGCCTCATACAAGGCAGTTATTTCAAATCCAACTGGGAGGGGGGCAATAAAATGATTACCACTTTGTCGGCACTGGTTGCCCTGTAGGCAGACCAGTTCCCTCCATAGGATTATGGAATGTCCAGCCCTGGCTTTAGGCAACCAGCAAAACAAAAGACACTGATGTCATGCAATTCAAATGTAATACACTTGGCGCTAGCAGAACAAAAGACACTGATGTCATGCAATTCAAATGTAATACACTTGGCGCTAGCAGTGACATCTCTGCATTTAAAACTGCAATAGTTACACGGTGTGTTGAGTTCACTAGCCTATAGGCCCGAGCGTTCTTTGCCCAAGAACTCCACAACCCTTTGTCATTATGAACCTCGTCACCTGTGTTAGTTTCCTGAGCACGGCTAACATGAGTCAGTGGCACCTGATATCTGAACCAGCCCTGACCACCCTTGACCAACCTGCACTGGCCAGTATGATCAAACAGCGCCCGTGATGAGCACGGCTTGGGGAGACTTTCGTTAGGCACCAGACTGACAGATGGCTACTCTTAAGTTTTTTCGGTAAAGTCACGTAGGTAAAAAAATACAATTAATAAAAGTAAGATGAATAAATTTTTATGAATTTTAATTTACATTTTTGTTTTACCTACGTGACTTTACCGAAAAAACCTAAGAGTATGAATCCTTGCAGTCACGAAAACTTCAAATCTAGAATTGACAGATGGCTGTTGAACATTCTTTTTTTTAATAAGTATTATTGCCATTATTAACCTTCATCATCAACTTATTTGATCATTACCGTCATTTGTTTTTCAGCATCTTTAGAGCCACTGTTATCATCGTCATCATCTTCAGTTATAATTACCACCATTATCATCATTGCAAATTGCCATCATTACTCCAATTATCTTCGTCATTTTAATATCGTCTGCATCATCATCTTTTTTATAAGAAGCACTAAGCCATTCCACACTTTGGCGGAGGCTGGAGCAGCTATCACACGGTCGCAAACATGTGCACTGATTGGCTATGAGATGTTTTGCAAGGAAGCGGCCCACAAACCGCTTCACACATTCGGCGCAATTGCTTTTGCGGAACCTCCAACTAACACCAAAATTCTTTAAAAGTTTGAAAAAAAAAACCGTACGTGAATCAAACCCAAAGTGTGAATTTTACTGAAAGTACGCGCTGCGTGCTAATTTTTATGGAAGCAAATGACAACAGTGAATTTATTTTTAAGAGCAACAATTGTGTGCTGACCTTTTTGTCCAAACAGATTTAATTACAATTCTTAAACTCTGCCTCGTTGAAATATTTCTCTCGGGCTGATGCCCCCCCGTCCCGAGTTAGGAGAAGCATCTCTGGATTAAACATTTCCAAGCCAATATTTGGTTTATTGAGATCTAAAACATTTATAGATCTCAATCTTAATTTTGGAGCTTTTGTGACTGCAGGAATTATTCTTTGGTTCTTTCGGTTAAGTCACGTCTAAAAATAAAATAATAAATAAAAATAATAGCATATTACGACGTTTCGATTGCAACACAAGCAATCATCATCAGGCATAAAAGAAATAGCAACAAAAATCTAACTAGAAAACTATAGACAGACATACAAGCAGACAGACATCACAAGGGCACACAGAGAGAGGACACATATCGGCACAAAGAGAGGGGTCGTTTCTGTGACGGTCCCTTGCAGCAGCAGTACGTTGCCGTTCACTCATTGATATGCTAATTTGCTCTGCCCCCTCCCTCTCTCCGTCCCCGCCCCCCCTCTCTATATTTAAGGGACCGTCACAGAAACGACCCCTCTCTTTGTGCCGATATGTGTCCTCTGTCTGTGTGCCCTTGTGATGTCTGTCTGCTTGTATGTCTGTCTATAGTTTTCTAGTTAGATTTTTGTTGCTATTTCTTTTATGCCTGATGATGATTGCTTGTGTTGCAATCGAAACGTCGTAATATGCTATTATTTTAATTTATTATTTTATCTTTAGACGTGACTTAACCGAAAGAACCAAAGAATAATTCCTGCAGTCACGAAAGCTCCAAAATTAAGATTGAACCACTTCTACGGGGAAGTTTTAAGCTTATCCTTTTTTCTCCCTCTGGCTATTTGTTCTCTCTGCCTGTGTCCTCTCTTTGGAATTTTCACACTTAAAATTCTAACTTAGCAATCTTTGAAATACGTAATCAACCAGGCTATGCGTTAATTGTGTGTTGACCGACTCTCTGTGTTGCATTACATCACATTTCGATATTTTGCTAGGTTATTTAATTTTAGTGTGCCTTTTTCCTAATTTTCAAGCTTGCGTGCCCGTGCCACGTCGTCATCTTACTTGTGAAGTACCGTTGATGACTCTTGGACACCGTTGGTGAGGCACACGTATTTATTCCGTACAAGTAGTCACAACTGTGGACATACAATACTAGAGGGGGTATCGGCCCCCTCACCTGGCTAGCTGGGAATACACTGCTAGCTATCTCTGACCTACCTCCTAGTCCTCCACTAACGGGCTAGGGGAGGCTGTCTGGCCCGACACTGGTAAGTCGGGCTACGGTACCCGGAGTCCCAGAGCACTAGCTCTGGTTCTCGGGACCACGCCGCTGGCTCGGTCCTGCGCGGCCCTGACAAGGGCGGCGTCCCAGGGGAGTCCAGGGCTCTAGCTAGACGATCTTCGGTCTTCACTGGTTTAGCTTAACATTCTGCCCCGAGCCCTCTGACACATCCCCTTTTATACTCCACCCCTGCTGAGGGGTGGGGCCCCGGGCTGCCTGGTGCGGACGTCGTTGAGAGCACCCCCCCCGTGCACTCACGTAGCCCCGCCCACTGTGTTTGTTTCCCATAAGCTGCCATGCATAACGACTCTCTCTCTAACACCCCTACATCACCCCCCCCCGCATAGCTTGCAGCCGTCCCGGCTGCCAACATACAAAAAAACGACAATAAAAGCGCATTTACCCCCTGACCGCGCGTGTGCCTCACTATTTATCAACATAACGCGAAGAGAACAACAACAAGAACCAGAAAACCCCGAAGGGAAAACAACCCGACGAACCCCCCCGAATAAATACGAATTCCGTAAAAGCAACGTATATACAAATCGCAAGGAACCCCCAACACACACACAACACAACACAATGTGCCAGGAGCACACCACCGACGCAGCGCACAGTAACCATACACGTGAAAATAAAAAAAATAAAAAAAATTATTCTTTTTGTGCATCACAAGAGTCTGCGCAATCTTGCGCGCGTCCTTGCCGCAGGCCCGTCACACGGGGCAACCCCGGATGGCGGACCATCCGGTGGCAGCTGTCCATTTCGAAGTGAGTCTGCGCTTGATGTCGCGAGACCCTCGGCATCCCCCGTAGGGGTTGTTGGGCGGGAGCCCGTCATTCCTGGTGCACCTGGGGGCGGGACAGCCGGCAACACGTCAGGCGAGAGCAGCAGAAACGGACCCTTTGAGTCGGCCGACCCCCCACATGTTTGGCCACGCGTGTGTGGAGTGGGGCCTCGCACCGCAACGAAGGGTTTCAGCCTAGAGGGGTGCACAAACCACCGGCGCTTCCCCCATTTGATGCGAACGCACTGAGGCCGCAAAACCTCGACCACCTCGACGGGGCCCCGCCACGGCCGCACCAGTTTTGAGGAGGTCGCGAGTGGTACCTGGGGACAGTGCAGCCATGCCCTGTCCCCCGGCTTCCACTGTAGCACGTGCGCGTGACCCAGTCTGAGGCGCTCATTCGCTTTCTGACGCCTGTCGGAATTTAGCATGGCAGCATCCCGTGCCTCAGTCAATTTCGCAAGGTTAAATTTAACATGGTCGGCCAATTTAGTTTTTCCCAGCGGCGCGGGGATCTGCAGCTGTGCCCGAACAGGTGGGTCAGGTTCGCGGCCATACATGAGGAAGAAGGGTGAAAATCCCGTCGCAGCATGGGGGGCCAATCTGTATGCTGCCAGGACCCCTTGAATTTGCAAGTCCCAATCGGTCTGTGAGTCCGAAACCTGCTGCGACAACATAGACGTGATGGTTCGATGCAGACGCTCGACCATCCCGTCAGTTTGCGGGTGATAGGGAGAGGTACGAATTTTTTTCGTTCCCAGGAGCTCACAGACCTGTTGGAGGAGTTTGCCGGAAAAAAATTTTCCCTGGTCGGTCAGCAGCCGCTCCGGAGCACCTTTGTCCATGACGTAACCTTGGACAAAGGCCTCCACGATGGCTGCTGCCGACTGGCTGGCCAGGGGCCAGGCCATAGGCCAGCGCGTAAAGTATTCCACCCCGGTCAACAAATATCTATTGCCCCTAGGGGTGGCGGGAAATGGCCCCAGAATATCCAGCGCGACAAGTTCGTTCACTCTGGAGACTCTGATAGACTGCAAAGGCGGGTTTGACTCCCGTGCTGGTGGTTTTCGCTGCGCACACCGAGGGCATGATGCCAACAGATCTGCGACATCCCTTGTCATGCCTGGCCAAAAAAAATCAAGCTGGAGCAAGGCGAGGGTCTTTTGGGTACCCAGGTGGAGGAGGCGCTCATGAGCAGCCCACACCACCCTACCCCGTAACCCAGAAGAGACCACCAGCCGGTGTCGATGGGATTTCCCGTTCCAATGCATCAGCAACCCCGCGTGCATTTCCCATGCGTCGGCATCACCCGTCCCTTGCCCCGCCTCCCCGGCGCGACGACGCGACGCGAGGAGGGAGGTATCCTCCATCTGGAGACGCCCCCATTCATTAACAGGCAAACCCAGCAGGGAATCTTTTCCCTGTTGTGCGATAGAATTTGGAAGCAATGTTTCGTCGTCGGCGGCGGCCGCCAGGACCGGAACTGGCATGTCCCCTGCTGGCTTGCAACGTCCCGACCCCAGGAGGCATGCACATTCGGAGGTGGTTGGCATGCGCGACAGAGCGTCCGCGTTGGTGTGGCGAACGCCCTTACGGTAGGTGGTTTCGAAATCAAAATCCTGGAGGATCTCCAACCATCGGGACAATTGTCCCGATGGCTGTTGAACTCGCAGGGCGTACTGCAGTGCCGCATGATCTGTGCGGACGGTGAAATGCCGACCGTACAGATATGGGCGATACTGTTGGATGAAATAGACAATTGCCAACAGTTCCCTACGGGTGACACAATATCTTTGCTCCGCTGGAGACAACACCCGACTGCCGTACGCAACCACCCGTTCCACGCCGTCAACCACCTGGGAAAGCACGCCCCCAATACCCGTGTTGCTCGCATCGGTGTCGAGCAAAAATGGTTCCGAAAAATCGGGGTAAATCAAGGGAGGAGCTTTTACCAGGGCGTCCCGAAGGGAGCAGAAAGCAGCCTCCTCCTCCTGACCCCAGTGGAACCGAAACCCTTTTGATGTTAAAGCGTGTAGGGGTTTGGCAATCGTCGCAAAATCAGCGACGAACCGTCGGTAATACGACGCGAAGCCAATTAAACTCCTGACCTCTCCCACCAAGGTGGGAGTTGGCCAGGAGCTGACACACTGCGTTTTGGCGGGATCGGTAGCAATACCTGAGCGCCCCACGATGTGCCCCAAATAACGCACCGAATCGCGTAACAAATGACATTTTTGGGGTTTGAATTTCAAATTAGCAGCCCGCATCTTTAGGAAAACCACCCGCAACCTCTGGAGATGTTCGTCTAAAGTTTTACTAAAGACGATAACGTCATCCAAATAAATCAGGCACGACTCCCATTGCAATCCAGCCAAAACCAATTCCATCAAACGCTGGAAAGTTGCCGGCGCTGAGTGTAAGCCCATCGGCAACCGGTTGAATTGGAACAGGCCGTGCGGTGTATGGAAAGCAGTTTCAGGCTTTGAATCATCGTCCAGAGGAAGCTGCCAGAATCCCGAAAGTAAATCCAGTGTGGAGAAGAATCGCGCTCCCGCCAAGGCGTCCAGCGATTCGTCCATCCGTGGGAGCGGGTATGCGTCGGCAACCAAAATTTTGTTAAGGCGCCGAAAATCAACGCAAAACCGCAATGAGCCGTCCTGCTTTTTAACCAGGACGATCGGCGCTCCCCAAGGGCTGGTGGAAGGAGAAATGATGTCGGCGGCTAACATGTCATCAATAGCCGATTTGACATGGTCCTTTTCGGCGGGACTTAACCGAAACGGATTCTGGCGTATTGGCGCGCTGTCACCCGTGTCAATATGGTGACGCAGCAGATGAGTGCAACCCAAATCGTATTTGTCCCGACTGAAAACGTCGGAAAATTCCCGCAGTAGCGTTCTAAGCTGTTGGCGCTCTGAATTTGACAGGTCCGTCGATCTGACACAAAGCGCATCGAGCCACCCTCCATCGCTGTTCGAATGTGGGTGCGGCCGGGGAGCAGTGCCGACGTGATTCGCAACAGGTTCCTCGCAGGGCACCGGCGTCGTGTGAGCAAGCACCGTCCCTTGAGGAACTACCACTGTCTGCGACCCCACATTGAGGACCGCGATGAAAGGGTCCCCGTCCCCTCTTACGACGGTCTGGGCCGGAATCAAATGAGGTCCACTAACCCCGGCCCTAGATGGTCCCAGCAGAATTCCCTGGTCCCCAATGCCCTCAGCGAAGGGCCGACGAAGTTTTAGAGGCACCAACATTTGAGCTCCCGGCGGCACACGAACTGTTTTAACGACGAACGCTGGTACTGTTACGAACGCCGTCCGAGCCGCAGTAGGGGAAGGCAGGAACGCCATGCGTCGTCCCGACGGGAGCTCAATGCATCCCTGGTCTATTAAAATACAAATCGGCATTTTGCCCAAGAAGTCCGTCCCCAGCAGGCACGGAACCGCCAGCGAGGAGGAAACAAAAATCGGGCCCGACAATTTGATATCCCCGATACAAATTTGCGCTCGAATCTGTCCAATGATGCCAAGAGAGCCCCCGTTAGCAGCATAGAATGGGACGTTAACCGGCAGTAAAGGACGGCTCTGGACAGGTAGAATATTGTAAATGAGTTCGGAAATGATGGTCGCCGATGCCCCCGTATCGACCAGGATGCGTACCTCCACCCCGTCAATGTGTCCCACCACGGCCGACGACCCCGACGACGCGGCCACAACGCGATGGGCCAACATGGACCACTGCCTGGGTTCGATTTGAGTCCCCATAGTGGTGCGTGTTGGCCCGTCGCAGCGCAATGTCGGCCCCCCGTTCGTTGCGGTGTGCGAGTGTGTGACGAGTGTGTGCTTGGGCCAAACATGAGGAGTGCCGCGACTCGCCGGATTATGTTGATGGAGCTTGGGAGGAGGAGGGCCGGCGTCCTGTCGAGGCGTCGTCCCGCGCTGCCGAGGAGAGCGGCACCCCGAGGCGACATGGCCCCAGACGCCGCAGTTGAAGCAACGCGGGAGCGCCGGCGGCGATGACGGACGGTCGAAGTGGCTCGACCCATCCCGGCCCGACCGTGCTCCCGTCCCCTGCTGCCGTCGACGGTCGACGGCGTAAACCTCCTCCGCCGGGAGGGTGGCTGCAGCCACCGCACGCCCGGCCGCTGCCCTGCTGGCTTTCCGACGCTGTGACAGCAGGTTGGCGTGGAGGAGCGCGCGCAGCCTGGAGGGAACTCATCTCCGTGTCCTCCTGTGCAACGACGGCGATGTCCAGGTCGTCTGCCAGCAGGAGGATTTTTTCTGTGACCATGGCGTCCATGCCGTCGTCGTCCATTCGAGGGAAGGCCGTCTTCGCCAGTGCCAGGAGACTCGTCCTGTACGCCAGGGGCGACTCCTTTACACCCCGCTGGCGATCGTAAAACTGCTGCCTGCATTCCGACCACCGTGCCATTTCTTGGTGGGCGAGGAAGCGTCGCTGGAAGCCGCCCCCGTCGCCCTCCGCGCCAACAAACTCTTTGAGCGGAGGCAGCCGTTGGTGCAGCGCAGCGGTCGCCATGGAAGCTCGCAGGCTGCTGTCCCCGTAACTCGGCTGCGCTTCGGCGCGAACGGCAGATGGTATCGCTTGTCGCAGCCGTGATGACGCTCCCTCCGCTGGCGGTGACGCGACAGCCCCAGCGAGAGCGATGTTGGACCCGAGGTTCAGGCCGGCCACGCCCTCAGCAGCTGCTGCGGCGATGGCGGGAGATTCAAAGTTTGAATCCGTTGAGATGGCGGGAAGGCGCATCGGACGTCGGTTCTCCTCGCCCCGTGGTGGTCCACCAGCCCCCAGCCGCGTGATGTGTTCGAGTGTGGCGGCAGCGGCGTAAAGCAGCTCCGCCAGCCTCGCGTGAGCCAGCTTCAGCCCTTCTGATGGCGGCTCCTCTTCATCCTGATGCCCCGGTAAGAATGCGTCCGGCCCCGGCTGCACGATGTCTTGTTGAGCCGTCTCGGGCTCGACAATTTCAGCGGTGTCCTCCACCTGCGGTACTCCGGCTCGAGCTGTCCGGCGCGTGTCCATGTTCGTAGTTGTTCTGACACCAGATGAAGTACCGTTGATGACTCTTGGACACCGTTGGTGAGGCACATGTATTTATTCCGTACAAGTAGTCACAACTGTGGACATACAATACTAGAGGGGGTATCGGCCCCCTCACCCGGCTAGCTGGGAATACACTGCTAGCTATCTCTGACCTACCTCCTAGTCCTCCACTAACGGGCTAGGGGAGGCTGTCTGGCCCGACACTGGTAAGTCGGGCTACGGTACCCGGAGTCCCAGAGCACTAGCTCTGGTTCTCGGGACCACGCCGCTGGCTCGGTCCTGCGCGGCCCTGATAAGGGCGGCGTCCCAGGGGAGTCCAGGGCTCTAGCTAGACGATCGTCGGTCTTCACTGGTTTAGCTTAACATTCTGCCCCGAGCCCTCTGACACATCCCCCTTTATACTCCACCCCCGCGTAGGGGTGGGGCCCCGGACTGCCTGGTGCGGACGTCGTTGAGAGCACCCCCCCCGTGCACTCACGTAGCCCTGCCCACTGTGTTTGTTTCCCATAAGCTGCCATGCATAACGGCTCTCTCTCTAACACCCCTACACTTGCAGCAGCAGTACGTTGCCGTTCACTCATTGATATGCTAATTTTCTCTGCCCCCTCCCTCTCTCCGTCCCCGCCCCCCCCCTCTCTATGTTTAAGGGACCGTCACAGAAACGACCCCTCTCTTTGTGCCGATATGTGTCCTCTCTCTGTGTGCCCTTGTGATGTCTGTCTGCTTGTATGTCTGTCTATAGTTTTCTAGTTAGATTTTTGTTGCTATTTCTTTTATGCCTGATGATGATTGCTTGTGTTGCAATCGAAACGTCGTAATATGCTATTATTTTAATTTATGATTTTATCTTTAGACGTGACTTAACCGAAAGAACCAAAGAAGAATTTATAGATCTCTGTATAAATGAATGGTTGTTGCTTCAGTGCATTAGTATAGTAATACCGATAAAAAAGAAAAAACAGTTTAATTGCTGTAGCGTTTCCCCCCCCCCCCCCCCAGATGCCTAAGGGTTTGGCAGATCAATGGTTTACATTAACATTTGTTTTAAAATGGCTATGCTGTACAGCTTTGACTTCATCTAGTCCTTTGCAAAGTCTAGCCCATTAAAGCAACTAATACAGAGCACAGGAACACCTCGCACTTTCGTCTGGTTAGGGACCAGATCGTCGACGAATGTCAAAAATGGAAGAATGTCAAAGCAGAGCCTTTATTTAGCTTGCAAATTCATTTTGGGCCAGCGAAATACGTACTTGCAAAATACGTTCCTTCGGAGTGGACAGGTAGGAACTTGGTTGGACAGTGCATTCGTGCACGAAAGAAAGCTCGCGGTCACGTGACGCACTTCAACCAATCCGGGAGTGTACATGTTTGGGAGGGGCTATGCACGACAGACAAATAATCCCTGGTGGGCAGTGTGGAACTGTTGTTCCTACCTGTATAACTACAGTAACTATAGAACACATGCGTGCGAAACCTAAATAAACCGAAATAAAATAAACATGAGAATAAATAAACAAATCTAAAAAAACTAAATTATATATTTAAATAGTTTTATTCTTGCGTAAGTGGACGATGAATATATCGGTGATTTAGGGGGAATCTAGATTCAGAAAATAGGAAGGAGAAAATTTGTGAGGATGAGGTTCATCATCAGAACCGCAATTCAACTGTGCCGTCTTCTAATGAGTGTGGTATGCACTGGCGTAGAGTTGTTTTATTTCCTCTAACACTTTCGCTTTATTCTTAAGAATTGTACTGACTGCTGTGCGAGGTACGCCGAGCTTGCGACTTATATCAGCATGGGACATGCCTTGCTCATTAAGTTTGACTATGTCAAGCTTTTCTCGCAAATTGAGAACCTCATGGGTTCTTTCAGCTTTACTATCACCACACTTAGGATCAGAGGCGTAGCTAGGGGGGGGCAGGGGGGTACATATGTCCCCGGGCGCCAAGGTAAAGGGGCGCCAAAATGAGGCTTACAACGTTACATTATAACTTATTGCGGCGGGCGCGGCAGCCTGAAACTACTGCACAAATCTACACCTCAACCTAAAAGTTTATGTATCCCGCCACACACAGCCTACATGTCATGTAATTACATTTTGGCACGCGCGCCTATTAAGAACTTACATGGAAGAACGTCCCAAACAACAGACAGGCGCAATCTTTCAGCCTTAGTCACTGGCCTGTTTTTTGGTGGCGGAAACTACGACGGCCTGAAACACACTGGAGTGCACTATCAGAAGCTGTTAAAGCTATCTATGAAGGACTGGATGAACTAGTAGGGCTGCTAGACAAATTATCGGAGGACGTAACTATGACGCCTGAAACCAGAAGTGATGCAGAACAGTTACAGGCATGCGTATTACATTTTTACTTCATAGTTTTATTACATTTCTGGAATGTCATTCTTGGAAAAATTGATCGTATTCAGAAGCGCTTACAGGATCCTACTATGAATTTCAAGGAAGCAGAAACTGATCTTGAATCTTTGGGGCATGAATTTGTCAAGCTTCGTGATGATTTGAGCCAATTTGCTGTAGAAAACGCCAAAACAAGATGCACAGCCTGGGAGATCGATGTGGACAGAAGAATTAGGCGACGTCGGAAGATGCCAGGAGAACTGGCAAGAGATGCAGGACTTTCAGCAGAAGAAGAAATTGTGCACGTTATGAACAGTGTATTTTATCGACTTCAACAGGAGATGTCAACACGGTTTTTACGACTAAAAGACCTGAACACAAAATTTGGATTTCTGCTGGACGTCAAAACTCTTCTATCCGACACAGATGTCGATGCAATGCGTCGAAATTGCACAGATTTTGGAAATTTCTATGACACCGACATGAATGGCCACGAACTTTTCACAGAAATTGTAGATTGCAAAATGCTGCTCAGTAACCGGAATGAAGTTCTACCAGAAACTCCTTTGGATTTTCTTGGTTTGATTGTGTTTTATGGAGACGACATATTTCCGAATTTGCGAATTTCACTGCAAATTGTATTAACAATAGCAGTTTCAATTGCAAGCTGTGAGCGGTCGTTCAGCAAATTGAAACTTATTTTGTCGTATTTGCGTGCTTCAATGGGACAAGATCGTCTCAGCGATCTTGCTCTTCTTAGCGTTGAAAGAGAAACATTGGAAAAAACAGATTTTGATTACGTGATTGACCAGTTTGCGACAGTGAAATCAAGAAAAATGTGTCTTTTGTAGACTATGTCAACCAGTCTACGACAGTGACTGAGTGAGCCATGTAATATAATTTCTATAAATTTGCTTTTTTAAATACAATGTTTCATTAAAATTTAAATTATTCCTTATTCGATGTAATAGGAAAATGTGATTAAACGGGGGGGGGGGGGCGCCAATTTTATAGTTCGTCCCCGGGCGCAAAATATCCTAGCTACGCCTCTGCTTAGGATTCATTGTGAATATATTAAAGCACAAAAATAAGTATTTTTACAGTAATCACAAAAATAAGCACAGTATGAATACTATATTCTTTGTTCTTTCGGTAAAGTCACGTAGAAGGGAAATAATAAAATAATACAAATATAAAACAATAAAATTCTCACGACGTTTCGACTGCAACACAAGCAATCATCATCACGTGTTTTATAATCACGAAAATAACTATGAACACTGTAGTATTATACTGTTATCACAAAAATAACTATAAATTGTTTCCAGTATAATCACAGAGATAAGTACAGTATTAATAATATATGAATAAACACCCAAATATAAGAGATGCTCACTGAACGACTTCTATTCAAAGACTGAGTGAAAAAGACGGCGCGTGGCGCGAACGTCGTGGAAGGTTTGGGGTGAAATCGGACGAAATAAGAAAGCTGCGTGGACGAAATTTAAAATGTGGTGATAGTTGAAAACGGCCGAAACAGTGAAGCGATGAAAGTCAAGGTATCACTGTATTACGGATAGGAGAAACTGCAGGCACGCAGAGGTCTCCAGGCTGTGCATAGCAAATGTATAAAGCATTTTATCACACAAAAGTCCGGTCATCATTGCAGCAGCTTTTTGCTAACCACCGAATAAAGACAAGTCACTGCATCGCTTGCTTTCAGATGCGCTTCTGCGGCCGTCTGGAATGCTCTTCTTTCTAACATTAGGAAGTCACTGGAGCTGTACACTCTCAAATCTAGATTGAAAACTAATTTCTTTGAAAATACTTTTGTGTTTAGTTTGTTATCCTTCCCCCGCACCTCCGATTAGCACAAGTTGGCTATATACGGTGTGAAAGAAGTTCAACATACATAGATATATATTTCCTTCAGAGTTCACAGGATCATTTTGCCTGCCGCCACACGAATCGTAAAAGTCAATGGGTTTCATTTGAAAATATTTTACACGGTTACATGAGTAGGGTGGAATGTCCCTGAAGTGTTGTTATATTTATCCTCATCTTACATTTATGGAAACATGATCAATACATCTCCTATCCTAATATGGCATTAAAATCCGATATTTTGACACCTGCTTACAAATATTTCGTTTCGTAGAATGCTGAAGGTAAGGGTGCAGCCATGCAATTGCTTGCTCGCTCCACTGCTAGATGGTCGTTGCTAGAGAGAGCTCTAGAGAGAGCTCCTCGAGATGTTACTTGGCCTACTCTTCCGCACTGACCAGACATCAAATTAGAACCAAAGTGTCACCGCTCTTCAAACGGGCATGGAGCAGTGGTGATCGACATCGTTGGCCCTGAGCCAGGAGTAAACATTCACCGTTGCTGTGGCAGAGGCCTCGGCTGTTCTTGGCATGAGCAGTGTTATTTAAAGAAAAAATAGAACTCGCATTATGAAGCTTTGAGCAACAATAGGCTGAGTCAATCTCTGACTGGGATTTAAATTTGCATGTTCTCCCTGTGGTCGCGTGGATTTTTTTCTCCGGGTTCTCCGGTTTTTGCCTCCGCATTTTAAAACATGCATTGAGATTATTTAGATGATTTTGCTGCCATAAATGTCCAAGTTATACGATTCTTAGTTAAGCTATCATTTGTGGTCAGGTCGCTACTGAAAAACAAGTTAATACCTCAGTGGGCTTTGCCTGGTAGGATGGGATAGTTTAGTTTGATTTGTTTTGGTGATTTGTTTACCTTTCTTGTACTTTGCACTGCTGTCATGTTTTTGTATTGTTTGTTGTTGAAAGTTTTTACCCGCCCCTATTGAACATTTGTGAAAAAGAGCTTTATAGCTAATCGGATTCCTCCAATATAAATACACATTCTGATTCTGAATTTGTAACCCACGTGGTTGTGAGTCGAGTGGCATCACCATTCGTTTGGAGTACCTGTGTAATACTGCAAGTATGGAGAGATTATAATCGCGTCTTCTTTTTTTGCATTTGCAGAACACGTTTTTGAACGCAACAACGGAACAACAGATATTCAGTCACCTGCAGTTGCCTTTTGTTGAGCCTTGTTTCCGCAATGCTTAAGAAAACAGATTCAATTGGATGCCAACTGATTTTTTTCCCTCCTGTGTCAAGTTCACTGAACAATTACAACGCACAAACATTATCTCTACACAGATGTGCATGCATGCGTACAGTTGTGCAATGTCAGGTTTTTGTGTACAAGGTTTGTAAGCGGTTAAATTACAGTGCTCATTAAATGACATTACCTTAATTCAGCTCAAGTGTTACAGATATGCGCAGCTCTTTGAAATGCACGGCAAATTATTCTGATCCACGGCAAATTGAGTAGCAGCCCCGCTATTTTTAGCATTAATTGTTAATGTTTGTGACATCCTATCAAAATCTAGACACTAGATGTACGCTATTCAGGTCAACAGAGATTATTCATTACAGTTTTTCTTATTTTATCCCCTTCATATGTTTTTTTTTCATGCATTGTCACCTTTGTGACACCCATTTTACCCAGGGAGCCACACGGCCGCTTTGTTTCTTAAAACGTTAACAAGCAATTTACGAGCGTTCCTACACTTGTGTGACAATGGGTGATGCTTCATTATAGGCGGCGGCGAGGGCTGCCTTGGAAGGAGAGAAAAAATAAATATATAAACCGCCCGCAACAGCAACACGGTGGAAGCGCATGTGTACCTTTGTTCAATCAATCGCTGCCTTTAATTCAGTTGGTAAAGTAGCAGCGGAATGTCCTTTAACGGTGACACCGCTGACTCCGTGTTACGAGATTGGCTTGCCGGTTGATCCTGGCCGAGCGGTCCGCGTGTTTGCCGCTTATTGAAGAGGTTTCTTGGTTCGAGCCCCAGCGGCTGCCCTGGGTAAAAATACGTCGGAAGCGACACTAACGCGCGCCCCGTCTGCTTCACAAGTGAACGGACAGATCTCCTGTGCCGAGTAAGCCACGTGCACAAGGCAAATATGGTTCAAATTTGCAAGAAATCAACCGATTGCTGTACTTGGTAGACCATAGCCATCTTTGAAACGGAGCGCCCCAGCGTGACAGCCTTGCAGTATAAAAATGACGCGAATAACTCACGTGCTAAATTATTCAGATAACACTGCTAATTTTATCCAAAGTATATCGTGAGATTTATATTGTCGTGAAGGTACTTTCCAAATGCATTTTTTGTAATTAGAGTGCTATTTGCTTTTGAAAAACATCTGTTGATTAAAGCATTAAATGTAATTACGGTGAGTGTGCCATGGCTGCAAATACTGAACCGATGTTCAAATGTTGGTTTCAATAAAATTACATATATAAAATCAATTTGTTATTTATGTGTATTTGTGTATTGGAGATGTAAAAATAATGTTTCTACCTGCATGCTCATGCTTAGCCTTGCCCATATTTCCCTTATGAATTATATTCGTGCGTACGAACGTATGTCCTTGGCATTTAACTGAACAGTTGGTCACTGTTGTGAGGCATGGGTCGTGTCCATGGGAAGCAGTCCAATTCTATTCTTGTGTATGATGGCAATATGTTCAGGAGTTAAATGTCAGTGTTGAGGTCTGCTATCCACGACGAGAGGGCTTCAGGAGAGAGTTTGTGTAGGTTTGCTATTCCTCTTCCGTTGAAGGAGTGCTGACTATAGTGGTTTACTGTGGTCCACAGTTCCGATTTCAATGGCCACAATAACACTGCAGTCTTGAATTTCCCGTTTATGAAAGAGATGTGCGAATCGGATGATTACACCATCGGTGTCTTCGAGGAATGTCAAAGCCAGGAGGTGAGATGTTTGTGTCTCGAATTTGGTATTTATACTGGATATCCGCGTTGTTCCACTGTTTGCCAGCGTTCTTCCGAATCTGTGTAAGATTCTAGGATGGTGACAGTGCTGTACTGTACTCTAACAATGCTGCAGTAAAGCCTCGGAGCATTTACGTAAAGCTCAACATGCATCAGCATTATTCCCCGATAGAAATTAATGCACGACAGTTAAACCGTTTCATAACATGAACATAAAAGTTACCAGCATGGTTGTAAGCATAAATACATTACCACGCGGTGCCTTTTTTTATATAGATATGACATGCTCTCTACAAATGATCTGGTATGGATTATTGTGTGTGACGGATTGGCAGCCAAGAGTGGACACACGAGGGGATGACCAAAGGGGAGATGGAATGATAAACATCAGGGCAAGTGTTGAAGTATAATCAATTTCAGGTGCTCATAACTGTAGGTGGTAGCACATCATTATGGGGTCGCTTTCATCTCACAGTTATACAGTTTGATAAATTAAGGAGGCTGAATGGCATATAACACTGGTGTTTAAATATGTCCGATTGCTTAGCAAGCTGTAAAGGAAGGGAATTCGAGTTAGAATTTTGGGTCAAGTAAAATTACCATAGATGATTGCTCATTACTGTTAATGACCCTATTCCTTAAACAGGGTCATTTTCTTGGAAGAATAATCAATGTTGACGTTCCACAAAGTAGTCCTCGTTTTATTGACTTTGAAGAGATGATGGCAGCGTCGACCAGGAATGAAACTTCCAACCTTCCTATTGTGAGGATGAAGCCGATGTTGAACGCGGCTCATCTCCTCATCTCTCCAGCATGCAGTGAGTTTAAAGCGACCAACGTCCTGGCGATGTCAGGACAGGCCAGAGGTGGATCATGAAATGGTGGGGGGCGGCGGTCCTGTAATTTCAACCTTTTCAAATATGGCCCTACATTACGAATACTAACAATTAACTAGAAATATAATATTTTCATGGTAAATATGAATAACAACCCACATTTTTTAGAGGTCTCAAGGAGGTGGGGGGGGGATGCACCCAGTGTCCCGAAGAATTTGCCATCTAACAATTGTTATTCCACCTGGTAAGGCTCGCCGAGCTATATCGCTATTTTAAAAATCGACCTGGCCACAAATGTATGTATGTTGAACTTCTTTCACAAGTAGCCAACCGTGCAAATCAGAGGTACGGGGGAAGGACATCGCTTACCATGTGCAAATGTCTAGCAGTCAATGATTTAAACGCATATTTCTAAATGTGGAGAAGAAAAACCGAAGAACCCGGAGAAAAATCCACGTGATCATGCAAAATCCTTATATAGAGCTTCATGGTCTTGATCGAAGCTACGACATCCTGTATACCAGGTGAGGTAGTTAACATCTCTCCACCGTGGCGCCCCAAAGAGAAGAGCTCGCTATGGGCGGCGAGTGGTTGAGTGTATGGACTTTCTATGTGGGAGGGGCTAGAAATTGAGAAGGCGTGGTTATGTAAAGTGGGCGGTGCTGCTGGACGAAGGGTCTGGCAGTGCACGGTGTATGCTGGTTGATTCTTTCTTTCATGTTATTATTATGGCAAGAACGCGAGCCCGGTACAATGCGCCGGAGGTTTCTGGAGGGGAACAGAACAACTGGGGTGGGGACTGTCGGCGCTTCAGGACCGGCTGGTTGATTCTTACAAGTCATTGTCAATTCCAGAGTTCAACACTCAAACTGAAGCAATGTATCGAATATTCTGAGAGTAGTGCACGGTGACATTTTCTTTTTTATCCTGTAGATCGTTACGTATATGGGCCACTGTGGACCACATGAAATGAGAGCACTTGATTTGCTTTGCAAATATTTAACTGAGTGCATAACTTTACTGTATATTGATTATTGAAGAACACTCGATTAAAAGGATGACAGTGCCTTACTGGCTTTCAATGAGAAAAATCGTGCATATAGATGTTTTAAACCAATGTGAGGATTAATTAATTATTCGTTGAAATACAAACCTCTGTTTTATCAGCTTCTCTTATTACCATTGTCCTGCAGAAACAATGTTGAGTTATAATAATACCACGGGAAATGTTTTAATTGGAGGTGCATACAAGCTGTGGATTATTTGGACAAAGCCACGCAATAAACACCTCTCCACCACCTATCCCACACAACAACTCACTTTAAACTTCCACGAATTTTACTTCGGTCCACCTACCAATCGACGTTCATCACTGAGCACCAGCTGTTTGCAAGGATGTGTATATAACATGGTAAAGCCACAGCCCTGCAATTTCTGGCTCATGCCACTGCTGACGGAAGGGCTTCCATTAGTCGTAGCTCTAGAGAGCCCATATCAGCATCTTCATTCATCCTGGAAGAATCCGATTAGCTCTGCTCTTTTTCACGGATGTCCATATCGAGGGTATTTTAGCACACTCTCTCACGTTTGCCAGATGTCTTGGAAGAGGTTGAATACCCACATTTTACGATTAAACGAAACTATTTTTTTTATTTCTTAAATTATTTTTTCACCAGGTAAGGCCCACTGAGCTACATAGCTCTTTTTCAGAAGCGACCTGGCCACAAAATGATAGCCAAATGAAGTAGCTTACCGTGTGGACATTTATAGCAGCCAAATACTCGAAATGCATGTTTATAAGTGTGGAGGGTAAAACCAGAGGACCAAGAGAAAAACCCACACGACCACGGGGAGAACATGCAAACTCCAACTATACAGACGTCAGGGTCAGCAGCGAACCCACGCCCTCCTGTATACCAGGTGAGGTAGTTAACATAAAGTCACCGTGGCACCCTGCTGATTGACTAAGGAGTGGACTCCTTTACACTGCTGCGTTGACAGAGGCGGGGGAATTAGAAAACTTGCACCATTGTTTCGACTACCACACCAGGAGATTGAATCCATGTGGCAGCTTAATTGTAGGAAAATATATCCATACTATCAGAATACTTTTCTCTGTCAGATGAAATCCCTATCACAGACCCAGGGCCCCTTTTGCCACACATGCACCTCATAACCATTGCATCTTGCAAAGTAAACCGAGAATTATTTTTTTTAACTGTCAAAAGCATGTTACATTTGCTAGAAAAGTTGGAGCACCTCTTCATGTTAAATCCAATTGTGCACCATTATCACAATATAATCATAAACTAAATATGTTCTAGCCTTTACAAAATACATTGACAAATAAATCCACTCAATAAATGAACAAACGAAAAAGCATGGTTGCGGAACAAAAAAAATCAAAGGCTTTTCCAACTGCGAGTGGCAATACAACTGCCAAATTATTTTCCAATTTCACATTAATGAGTTGTAGCAACAGCATTGTGTAAAAGTGAGCGTGCAAATTATTCGAAAACGGCAAACAGACAACTGTCAGATGTGTCGGGCTAAAACGTGGCAGCATTAGAATTCTACCAACCTAATACGCTCACTCGTGGGAAGCAGGATGAAAAGTTGCATTGATTGTCACCGGACATTTTGACCTTTAATAATCATAACTTTTTCTTGGCTTTGTGCTCAGCGGGGCATTGATTTGGAGTGCATTAGATTCACAAGCTCACCAGCTGCTCAAAGGACAGGACCCAAGAGGGAATAGAATAATAACCCTCTAAAGTGTGTCATCCCGATGAATACACACAACCGTACAATGCCGGGGGCTGCGTGTGGCTTGGCCTTTCGGGGGCATCTTCCGTTGGATGCCAAGACTTTCACATTTTTTTGCCACTTTTTTAATTTTAAAGCACGAACAGACTGTGCAAATTACGTGCAGAGTTCGCTTGAGATACGATGTTCAATATCAAATATCCACCACAATCCGGGAAATGATATGCATTTAAATCCCCAAAATGTGGCCCCTTAATCACTTGTGATGAGAAAAGCTGTGCACATTAACTACACATTTTTTTTGTAGATAAAATACTTGTAATATTCAAATCCCTCTAAAGTAGTTTTTTAGATCTAAAATTGACGTAAGTTGTATGTGTGCAGAACTATTCAGTGATCATTTTTTTCCATTGTCCCTGAGGTTTTCTTTTGTCATCGTTAAAGAAATATGCCACTGCCTGTCTTTTTCACAGCTTCGTGTCTCCACTGCACACCCCATGGTATAGTTAAGTTAACTTTCAAGACACTCAAGTGTGTACCTTCAAATAATTTTTTATCCCCAATGTGTCACTTAGAGAAATAAAAAAACTGCTCAAATAAATTCAATAGCTTGTGTTCCTGACCATTATCCTTGATTAAAATGTGTGAAATACTTAACAGCTTGGACAGACCAATTTGCATGGAACATGTGATATAACTTCACACACAACAACACCCTTGATGAAAGAAAATAAAAGCAATTATGTGTGGTCAGGGTTATCTTGTGGAAGTGGATCTATATCGAAGGAGCCATGTTATACTGATAGGAACCTCCTGGTTATACCAGCCCACAGGGGATTATTGTGTCCATCCGTCCGTCGTGTATCCAAAAATGGGAGGGGTGGGGCTGGGTGGAGAGGGGAGGGTGGGAAGGGGCTGGGTGGGGAGGGTGGGGAGGGGCTGGGTGGGGAGGGGAGGGTGGGGAGGGGCTGGGTGGGGAGGGTTGGGCTGGGTGGGGAGGGGAGGGTGGAGAGGGGATGGGTGAGGAGGGGCTGGGTGGGGAGGGTGGGGCTGGGTGGGGAGGGGCTGATCACCCCGGGGTGCCCTTATAAAACTCAACGTTTAACCTACTCACGCCGGCTTGTGCCCGCCCTAACAGTCGGGCATATTTGCGGAATACACCACGCCGCCGTTGACCCTGGCCATTGACCGAGCAACCCAACGTTCCTACCAGCTCCCTCCGCAGGAATGTGTTTAGCCATCTATGATGATATCACTATTCTCCTGTGCACGCCCAATGTCTCATTCTGCGATGCGAGTCATACATTCTGGGAAAAGTCTTAAACCAAGTGGTACCATGTTATCCTGTGGAGCTCATTTAATTCAATGAGGGTCCATTGGCTTAATTTACCCTGAACTTGATTTTACAGAATGCTTTTATAATTAGGAACCATTTCATTCATCCGGCTAGACCAGCTAACGTCAACGGGAAGGAAGCTTGACGAATGTGGCTCTCATTGCCACCACTTGTTGATGAAGTTGATGAGGAGGATGATGATGACATTGCCACTGCTGTCGATGATGCTGTGAAAGCCGCAACTGAGCTCTCATACACGCTTAGAGGGGGAAAATAATAATGAAACATCTGCACAGAGAGATTAAAAAAATCCACCTCCCGTTTTACTGTCTTATCCGGGCCCTCTCACAGCTCCTGGGTTCTGGAGTTTCATAAATCTGTACCCAAGCCACAAACCCCTTGCCTTCAAAGCAACGGATTGCAAGCATTATACATACATACACACAGATACACGCCCATTTCAGGCCGATTTAGCTTCCGAAAGACTCAGGACAGGTTTATTATATATCACTCACCACTGATGGTAGCAATGGGTTGGCAATTAAGCTGAAGTTGCTGGGTTCATAGCGGAGTGCACGAACCACTGTGCTCTTCATCTTATACACACATAAACACAGATTTACATTCACAAAGATCCACCATATAGCCTTAACATGGAGTTGGAACAAGCGTTGTTAGCGACCACCTATTAAGGCCGGCACAGCACGGCACAGCACTTCACGCGGTAACCTTTGTCTCCCTGTACACATTGAGGCTGAGTCGACCGAGGGGAGGCCCAGGAATCGTTCAGATAATCGTCACTCGTGTTGGTCGTGAGCGGGTGTCGATCTCGGGTCCGCCGGATTCTTAGAGCAACGCACTAACCACTGCGCCCCAGAAAGACACACACACACAGACACATTAGCACGTTTGTGCATGAAACAGATGGAGCCCGATTTGTCGACTTGCTCTGTGGACAGGGTTAAGCGAGCTGACATTGGAACGCATTGCCACGATTTCCCACGCCATTCCACCAGCTACCACCGATTCGCTGCAAGGTTTTATTTTGCGGAATGGGGAACGGCCCATCCGAACCGGCGAATCGGGTCTAAAATGTTATGTGAATGTGGTCCAATGGCATTCATTTATCTTAAATGTCCAGCTATTGCCAGAATTCAAGAAAAACTGGCACCAAAATTGTACAAGAATCAGGCCCAGTGTCTTGATCCATGGCTGCAATGAGTACCCGCACCTCCGATTAGCACGGTTAGCTACATACGGTGCGAAGTTCAACATACATATGTGTGGTGGCACTCATCCGCATTCACAGCTCTGAGGCAGGGGTGGAAAATCAACATCCGACAATGTTTATTGATGTCTCGCATAGTGGTACTCATTTGTTGGTAGGATCACGGGCTGAACCCGGTAGGATGATGGGATTTTAACTCTTCGTATCGCGAACGATTGATGTAGAGCAACAACTATCATTTCCATACTCTTTGGTTCTTTCGGTAAAGTCACGTAGGTATCAAATTAAATACATCTTACGACGTTTCGGGCGCAACACAAGCGTCCATCATCAGGTGGGAAAGAGCATGGATTCCTGCAGTCGCGAAAGCTTCAAATCAATAACAATAATTTCCATTGTGGTTGAGCCAGATTCTTACGTCATGAGTGGTGGAAGACTGGGATTCAAATTGAGATATGTGAGCCAGTCACTCTTACGGCAGCACTAATTAGCCGGCCAATTTCCAACTCGTATTTCCCACCGTTAAGTTTTATTTTCGAAATGCAAGGCTATTTCGAATTACCGATGAAAGCTGTGAGTGTGTATTAATTAGTTCGCAAAGCTCGCGTGGGTAGATCAGACGCGCGATATATTCGGGAAGATCATAATCGATGCATGAAACTAACACTTCCTTCTGGCAGATGTCCAAGCACACAAAGCAATCTAATCTTAGAGCAGCCGCGTTTCCACGGGAAAGATAAAACCTGCCATGATGTGCAAATGTCACTTATACCGCTTCACCGTGCACCACAAACATCGTTCCCTGACTGATGCCCATGAATGCGAATGGATGCGGCGTAATTATAACGTGACGAGAGCTGGCAGTTATTCTGCAGAAGGTACAGTATATTGAGATAAATCTTCACAATGCACCGGTTTGGTTCATAACGCAACGCCTTTAGTAAACATTATATGAGCATACTGCAAAATATTAGTTTTTTTTTCCCTCTCTCTTCTGCATAAACGATTTAAGCTGACCTGAAACACACAAGCTGTGATGGAGACACCAACAGATGGATGGGATGTGTATTGGTACCTGCTGCGATACGAGACAATGGGTAGCACCTGCAGAGACGATGGGACCGTATGGCCGGGTACAGCATGATGACAGAGTTCTGTTGCGACTCACACTGAGCGTGGCGATATAGAACGTACTGCCTGGATTGGCCCTACCTGGGAGCATGACATCGGTGTTCCACACGGCGCTGGTTTCCACACGGCCCAGATCTGCACTTAGCACGGGTTCTGCACTTAGCACGAGTTCTGCACGCGGCACGGGTTCTGCACACGGCACGGGTTCTGCACACGGCACGGGTTCTACACGTGGCACAGGTTCTGCACGTGGCACGGGTTCTGCACGTGGCACGGGTTCTACACATGGCACGGGTTCTGCACACGGCACGGGTTCTGCACGTGGCACGGGTTCTGCACGTGGCACGGGTTCTACACATGGCACGGGTTCTGCACACGGCACGGGTTCTGCACACGGCACGGGTTCTGCACGTGGCACGGGTTCTACACGTGGCACGGGTTCTACACACGGCACGGGTTCTGCACACGGCACGGGTTCTGCACGTGGCACGGGTTCTACACGTGGCACGGGTTCTACACACGGCACGGGTTCTGCACAAGGCACGGGTTCTGCACATGGCACGGGTTCTGCACGTGGCATGGGTTCTACACAGGGCACGGGTTCTGCACAAGGCACGGGTTCAGCACATGGCACGGGTTCTACACACGGTACGGGTTCTGCACGTGGCACGGGTTCTGCACGTGGCACGGGTTCTGCACATGGCACGGGTTCTGCACGGGGTACGGGTTATGTGTAAGGCACGGGTTTCCACATCTTAGAGCAGTGGTTCTTAAGCTTTACTGCAGCCTTGCACCCCTTTGGTTCTCAATGGTGAAACACATGTACAATGTTAATAAACACATAGGGGGTTGATGAAACAAAGTAGTTGTACTTACGTGCCCGTGCTTAATTTGTGTTTGTCGATGATTTACCAGGGGATGCGTGCACGCCAAGTTAAGAACCACTGCCTTAGAGCATCATGTCACATACGATATAAAAGGTTTAAGGACACGTTTGCCTCCTTCACTTACTTCTCTGCTCCCATATCCTGTTCACCAAACCTTGCTTCAAATACCCGCCAAAAGCCACCTGTAAAATACTACAGCGCTGGCGTTGATGGTTGTGCCCTCTTCGGGTTATACCACGTGCTGTTTGGAATGCTGCCCGACGCTTCACTTCACGTGCTTGTAGCAAAACGTCCGACATAGTGCCGGACAGCACGTGGTACAACCCAAATATCGTACCGTACAATATCTGCGCGCCACCTGTGCAATGTGACTGATCCTCGCATCTCTTGAGACGTTGTACCTCTTCTTGAGCTATGCAAATGGTGTCTTGCAAGAAAGAAGAAAAAAGTTGTAGACTCGAGAGAGAATGGAAGAAATAATGCTGGGAAATGCACTAAAACAGCGGGGGCCAATCTACCAAACACCACGATTCATTCTGGTGGAGAGTTCAACGGGCTCCGAGATTCACCACAAAGCGATGACCAACAATTAACACTGTAGAGTACACAGTGCCGGATTATCCTAGTAGCACAAGTAGCTACACATGTAGCTACGGGCCCCGCACTTTAAAGGGCCCCGCGCTGAATGCTTTCAAGCTATCAATTCCGGCTCAGTGATTCTGCACTTGCTCTATTACTATAGTACTATACTGCCTTCAACTTTTATGAAGGACTGGGTGTTTAAGGTGAGCGATTTGTCGTATTATCTGGCTTCATAGCAAATAAAAAAAAATACAATAACTTTACTATGCAGGTTTTAAATATGTGTTTTAATATTCTTGATTTGAAGCTTTCGTGACTGCAGGAATCCATACTCTTTGGTTCTTTCGGTAAAGTGTTTTATTTTATACCTATGTGACTTTACCGAAAGAACCAAAGAGTATGTTTTAATATTGATGTGTTTTTTTTATTTAGGGCCCCTTTATAACATATTCTACAGGCCCCGCACTAGCTTAATCCGGCACTGAGAGTAACGTACTCATGCAATCTATTGATAGCAGTTGTTAACTTCTGAAACATATTAATTCCTAGTCGGGGATTTGTATTTGCCATCAGCCATGACGACATTTGTATCAGTTACCAGGTTTGAATAATCTTGCTGAAATGGTAGAAAAAAATAGGAATGCCATTTCTTGACTCTTCTCCTCCAGGTCGCTGCCCAATGTCCACCTAGCCCTGACATGCCTAGCCTGTGACCATAAATAACATCTCTACAGTCAATTCCAATGTAAAAAAGTCCCCTCAATCCTCTCGACAAGACTCATCCCTCACCGCCTGTAAACCCTAGCCCTACATTAGCACGGTAGGCTACATACGGTGCGAAAGAAGTTCAACATAAACACACATTACCATCTGCGTCAATGCCACCATTCCATATCCCTCAATGCTGTTAACCCCTGAAAATATGTGTCCTATCTCTAACCTCGCTTTCCTTATTAAAGCCCTAGAAAGGGTAACGTACTTCCACCTCTATAAACACTTCTCCCTACATGGCCTATACTGGCATGTAAATTAACTACATGTATAAAGTATATATTTTGAAAACTTAATTTCTAAGACGTATCAACATTTCCATGTTAGCTTTGGTGAACGATTCAATTAAAAAACAAGTGTCTTTTATACAAGCTGGAGTAGCCATATGTACACACATACTTTTCAGGCAGTCTGTTCAATAGGCTTTGTTGTACTGCCAAGTTGGCAGTCCGGACTTAAGAACAGTCACATATATCCGAGCACGCGGTAATTGCATGTGGAGTGACCAATGAACCTCCAGTGAAACAAACAGAATTTAATTGGCTTCACAATGGCATGGCGTGGCAGATACTGTATAGCATGGTACTCTTTTGGGATTGCTGTTCCGTATCATTTTGTACACTACAGAACTCATACCCTTATGAGAGGCCAATGCTTGCCAACGTAATGGTCAATTGGACCAACAGTGTTTGCCTTGCAATGAAGATGTACAGCATGATACTTAAAACCACCTTGCACACTAATGAGGGCAACAAAGTTAATCAAATGGCAGTAGTGGGACAAATGATACTACGTAACAATAATAATAATCCACAGTATAAAGTCGTTACACACATCAAGGGAGCTGTAATCACACGGCGGTGGTCAGGTGACTCAGGAGGCCAATGCCGCGTCACCTGTGATTAAACTCGATTCTCAATTCCAGTGAGCTGATGGTGTAAGCCCAGTCACCAGCAACTGCATGAAATCCATCACGACATTAGCTGTTTCACTTAATGCAAAGTTACTTCAGCTCCGATATTGAAACATTTCGGCTTCATGTGATATGATCGCTGAAAAAAAACAAGAATAGGTTTTACCCTTCATGGCAAACAAAACAGGTGTTAAGATGTTCAAACACCAAATAGAAACCTTTTGCAAGGAATTATGTGTGCATTAATCACACGTACTTATGGTGAACATGCAAGCAAAAACATGCTCTGGTAATATATGCATTGTCTTTGAAACGGATTGGTCTACACCAGAGACAGCTTTCTTTAGGGCCTAGCCTCACCAGTGTTAGACCAGAGAACGCCAAAAGGCCAGAAAGGGTAAAATCTATTCTTATTTTTTCATACTTTGATACTGACAAAAAAGGGTCCCATGTTGATATGAACGCTCTTTTTGCAGGGCACATAAAACATACACAGCTGGTGTGATAAAAGGTGCCTCGTGATGAACTGGCTTCCAAGACAGTTCTGCGGCGTCAGCTTCTGGGGGACATTCGCTGGACAAGGTGGCGCAAGTAAAGTTGCAAGAGTCCCAGCATGGGGAGCGAAACGTCGGACAACATGCGATAGAACCTAACGACACATTTTGAGAGCTATAGACACAACTGGTGCTATGCCAGGGGTAGGCACCCCGCGGCTCCGGAGCCACGTGTGGCTCTTTAAGGACCGTATTGCAACTCTTGAAATATTGATACAGAAATTGTTTTTACCGAATTCGAAAAAAAATTGCTATTGTTATATTGTTTGCCGACCTCTGATCGTGGAAGTCCAGTTTACCATGGAAGTCCAGTTGGCCATGGGAGTCCAGTTTACCATGGGAGTCCATTTTACAATGGAAGTCCAGTTGACCATGGGAGTTCAGTTTACCATGGGAGTCCAGTTTACCATGGAAGTCCAGTTGACCATGGGAGTTCAGTTTACCATGGGATTCCATTTTACAATGGAAGTCCAGTTGACCATGGGAGTCCAGTTTACCATGGGAGTCCAGTTTACCATGGGAGTCCAGTTGACCATAGAAGTCCGGTTTACCATGGAAGGCCAGTTGACCATGGGAGTCCAGTTTACCATGGAGTCCAGTTTACCATAGGCAGGAGTCGGCAACCTACGGCTTCTGAGCAACATGCTGCTCTTTAAGGACTGCTTCGTAGCCGTTATTTATTAAGGACCCACCGTCTCGTGTTCACGCACATTGCAGCTCTTGAAATATTGATATATTTTTTTTCCCGAATTCGAAAAAAAATTCTCTTCTTGTTTTTTCGGTTGCAAGCCTTTGTACGATCATATTCTCTGTTGCAATATAAGAAAAAATATCTGGCCTACGATGCGGCCAGACAATTTCTTCTTTGTATGGCTGATGTTGATGGAGAGGAACAACTATTATTGTTATTTTACATTGAGGCGGTTGAGTCAGATAATTGCCTCCTTCATGCTTGTGAATCGGCCATTGCGTTGTTACATGTTCCATGGTCTGGGCCAGACAATTGCGGTTTGCAAAATGGGTTCTTTGAACTTATTTGTCGATTTTTCAGTGTTCTCCACTCATACGTGTGGAGTTTCTCTGTGGGTACTCCCAATTTCCTCTGAAATGCTAAACACTCCCTCATATAATCAATCGTAAGATGGACATATCTAGATTTTGCCATGCACCAATTGCTGTGTGATCAAGTGAGATTTTTTTGAGCAGCCGATGTTGACGTTCTCGTGAAAAGTTTATTACATTTTTTAAAGAAAAGCATCATTCACCGGACATTGTGGTACAATGCTGGTCAGCAAAAGCTTATCTTGTGATAGAATGTGGCCACGTAGCTTTGGAATTAAACCGTATGTTAACACTGCACATTCACGTTTTGGGTTTTTACTGCTGAAGGGATCACTATTCAAAGAGATCATTTCTTTCCAATCGTGTTTAAATGCTTAGCAAACTAAGCTTGCAATCCAGAGGTTGTCTGTTTGATTTCCGGGCATAACAAGTTCATTAAATCGTCCACCTCTGTCCACCCAGCAGTACAAATGAGTACACTACAGTTCATCAGCAGGTAGTGTGTGTTGGGGTAGTGCGGGTACTCCCACCTGTTCCAAGACGCCTCGCCAATGTGGAAGAGTAGGCCAAATTCCCTCTCGACGGGCTCTTTTGAGCTACCTCGAATGGATACATTTCTGCTGGCAGTGGCATGCGAAAGCAATTTCACGGTTGCACCTTTAGCTGTTTACATAATTACTCGACCACGCATTATGCTTGAGAAATGTACAGTATAAATGTGAATACTCAGAACGGAGTATATACTATGTATGTTATTGGTACCCGTTGCTACAATCTACACTCACACGAGGTCAACTATGATTTCATATGATGGGAGAAGCTTGCAACGGGATGTCTAGTTGGGTGATCAACTGAGATCTGTTGCCTCCCGCAACCGATCTCAGTGGGCAGGTTGATGCGATACGTTCCACGGTCTGCGACTAGTGGCCACAGTCGCACCTGGGGTCACATCCCTCATCGTCCACTCGTGACGCAGGTGGCCGCTGCGTCATCGCCCGTGTCCTGCACAGGGTCGGTAGAGTGACCTCCACTGTCTTCGAGGGAAGTCAAAGCCAGGCACCTCTGCTGTTGGGCCAGTGATGAGACGTTGGCTCGTTGTGTTGCATGCGTCCCACTGTCCCGTCCGTCTGGATAATTGGGTCGGTGCAAGCCGCATGGACATCGGCCGCCGTCTCCCAGAATTGCCGACGTGATTTTCACTTCTGAGCTTTGGAGGAGAGGAATGTCTTGCCGTGGAGATGTTGACGAGGTGCCGGTGCGAGCACATCGTTGAGCGCACGTGTTCAGCTGGTGTTGTCACCTGGGTGGATGTAAACAAGTTAAAGCACTTAGTATGATGTCGTCAAAATCAGCAGCGTCAGCAGTGGAGAAAAGCAGCGGCTTTTTGCGGGCCATCAAACTGTAATAAAGCTCGTTGAGACGACTTCTGGAATCCGTCTTTTATTCAACTTATGTTACAATTACTTCACGATGCTGATAGGCAGCGTGAGAGGGACAGATAGACAGAGAGAGACGCACTGCCACGTTGCAACTCGGAGCCCCACTCCCACGTGGCCCCCTTCCTCTGTTCGTTCCTGTTCTGACCACGTGTCGTTCGTCTCCACCCCTATTTAATACCCGGCTCACGTGGTACATTTCCGCCAATCCTCGTTAGCCTGCATCGAATCTTCCAGGCTCCCTCGTCAGCTCCTGGGACCACGCCTCTGACTCATCTCCCCATTGGCTGAGGCCAAAGCCAGCAGAACCAATCCTTATAGCTGTCACCTTTCCATCGCGTTCCCCCCATTGGCTGTAAATCAGGACCGGCAGAGCCAATCACCATGACGAGTTGTGATACGTCAGTGAGCCGGATATATCCTCATATTACAAAACGAAGACGGTCACCGCATCGCGACCTTTCAGATGCACTTCCAATGTTAGGAAGCCACTAGAGCTGTGCGCTTTTGAATCATTATTTCTTTAGAACTGCTTTTTGTGTTTAGTTTGTTGTCCTTCCCGTGCGCCTCCGATTTGCACGGTTGGCTACGTACGGTGCGAAAGAAGTTCAACATACACACGTACGGAGAAGAAGGCAGTCAAGCGTGTGTGATGCTGGCCACAACACCCCCTCCTGTGTCCCTCTATTCTGAATAAGTGCACACAGCATTACCCTGAATAGATTTGAAAGGAGAAATAGGATATTGTTTTCCCTGTACTGATGCTCATTCTAGATTTTAAGTTTTTGTGACTGCACAGATCCATACTCTTTGGTTCTTTCGGTAAAGTCACGTAGGTATAAAATAAAATACATTAGATCACGACGTTTCGGGCGCAACACAAGCATTCGTCATCAGGTGGGACACCCACAGCAAGAAACAATTGTTGAAGTGGGCAAAAGGGCTGCTGTAACAAGAGGCCAAATAGATAAGAGAAGTGGGGGAGAAGAGACAGGGAGGGTGGGGTGGGGGGTAGGGGAGGCTACAAGTGTAGAGGTGTAATTGTGTATGGGAGCGGATGGCAAACAAACACAAGGGGCGTGGTTAGGGCCGTACACATAGGAGGTGGCCACACCGACGTCCGCACCTGCATCCCCCACGGGCCCCTCCCGGGGGGGCCGCGGACTATAAGAGGGGGTGAGCCGGAGGGCTCGAGGTCGAGGTATCAGCTTTAACCAGCGAAGACGGAAGACCAGCTAGAATAGGCCCCGGAGCTCCCCTGGCTCGCTGTCCTTATCAGGGCCGACCAGGGCAAGCCGGTGGCGTGGCCCCGAGAGCCCAGACTGACGAGCAGGTCTGGGAACTCAGGGGGTCGGATCCCAGCTTGACCAGGGCTGGGACAGGTAGCCTCCCCTAGCTCCCTAGTGGAGGACTTGGGCTTAGGTTAGCGGGGCTTAGATGTTGTGTCTCCCTGTTAGCCGAGTAAGGGGACGTTACCCCTTAGGTCCTGTGTATACTCGCTAACTGTATACAAGTTGTGTTAATAAATAAGTGTGCCTCCGATCCCGTCGTCAAGCCTCCTGAGTAATTACTACATCTGGTGTCAGAAGTAAAACGTCCAAAGATGGACACACGAGGGACGACACGTACCAGGGAGTCGGAGAGGGAGGACACCGCGGCCGAATCACCACCAGAGATGGCCGAGGTCGGATCGGAGCAGCCGGGGCCGAGTACACCCGCGCCGCTACGACAGGAGGGGGGGGATGCGTCGGCCGAGGGACTTCGGCTGGCTCACTCCCGCCTGGCGGAGCTGCTCTACGCCGCGGCCGCCGTGTTGGAGGAGATCACGCGGCTGGGAGCTGGAGGGGCTGCGCGGGAAGACGGCAGCAGCCGACGCACGCCGGCATTTCCCGCCACCCCGACGCGGCTCGCGGTTAAATTTCCCACCATCACTACAGTGCGAGCAGAGGGCGGGGCCGGCCTGCGTCAGGTGACTGCTGAGGGCCAAGCACGAGCCGTGACATCATCAACGCCGGCCAGCGCGTCAACAACGGAGCGACCGGCGATGCCATGCTCACAGCCCGCCCACACTGTAACGTCGGCTGGGAACGAGGGAGCGAGATCCGCAGCCACGGACGTCGCCTTACAACAGCGACTGCCGCCTCTCAAGGAGTTCGTGGGAGCGGCTGGAGATTGGGGCGGCTTCAAAAGGCGGTTCATCGCTCATCAAGAGATGGCGAACTGGACGGACGCCGAGGCACTATGCGCGCTGCCGGCGATGCTGGACGACGACGCCCTGGCTACCCTCACCTCGGCGCCTAAGGAAAAGCGCGCCACGCTGCACCTGGTGCTGCAGCTGCTGTCAGCCGTCTATGGGCCGCCTTCGGACTGCAGGCAGCTGTTCCACGATCGGCATCGGGGCGCCAACGAATCGCCCCTGGCCTTCCGAACGGCTCTCCTGGCCCTGGCAAAGGCAGCTTTCCCGCGGATGGACGAGGAGGGAGTGGACGCCATGGTGGCTGAAAAGCTGCTGCTACTCGCCGATGAGCTGGACATCGCCGTCTTGGCTCAAGACGACGGAGAGATGTCGTCCCTGCTGGTCGCGCGCCACATCCACGGGGGCTTGCGGTCCCTGCGTCGCAAGGCTGCCAAGGGGGTGGCCGGCCATGCCATGGCGGCCACCGCCCTCCCATCAGAGGAGGTCTGCGGGGTGGAGCGGCGGGGGGAATGGAGATCGGCGGCACCGCAGGCTCGGAATGGACCGAGCCGCCAGGAGCAGCCCAGGCCATCTGGGGCGCTCACACGCTGCTACAACTGTGGCCTGCAAGGCCACGTTGCGTCAGGATGCCGGGCTCCCCGTCAGCGCGGAGCGACACCTCGTCAGGACGCCACGCCGTCTCCACCCAAGCTCCAGCAGAGAAATACGGCGAGTCGTGGCACCTCACACGTTTGGCCCATGCACACATCCGACACACACTCACGCGCTCAACTGAACAGGGTTCGAAAATCGCCGCCCATCGCGCGCGATTGTTCTGAAATGCGGCGAGCGCTCCAACCGGGTCAGTGGTCGGAGCTCGCCCATCGTGTCGTTGCTGCGTCGGCGGGATCATCGGTTGTGGTCGGTCATATTGATGGGGTAGAGGTGCGGATTTTAATTGACACAGGGGCATCGGCGACCATTATATCTGATTTGATTTATAACATCCTTCCCGTTCAAAGTCGTCCCTTGCTCCCTGTTGACGTGCCATGCTATGCTGCTAACGGGGGCTCGCTGGGCATTATTGGGCAAATCCGCGCCAAAATTTGCATTGGAGACATTAAATTATCCGGGCCTGTTTTGGTTTCCTCTTCACTCGCGGTTCCGTGCCTGTTGGGGACGGATTTCTTGGCCAAAATGCCCATCCGTATCTTGATTGACCAGGGGTGCATCGAGCTCCCATCGGGCCGACGTGTTACATTTTTGTCTTCCCCCACCACGGAGCGTCGGGCGTTTGCCACCGTGCAGGCGCTCGTGACAAAAACTGTGCGCGTACCCCCGGGGGCTCAGATGCTCGTCCCTCTTAAGTTGCGTCGGCCGTTTGCTAAAGGGGTTGCGGATCGGGGGGTCTTGTTGGGACCATCTCGGGCCGGGGTCAATGGACCCGATTTGCTAGCGGCTCAGACCATGGTGAAAGGGGATGGGGACCCCTTCATTGCAGTCCTTAATGTAGGATCGCGAACGGCCGTGGTTCCTCAAGGGACCGTGCTTGCACACGCAACGCCGGCGCCCTATGAGGAACCACTCGTGGGTCAGGTAACCACCGATCCTCCGTCGCGACCGCATTCGGACTGTGATGACGGATGGCTGGATGCACTTTGCGCGGGATCTGTGGATCTGTCCGACACGCAGCGTGCGCAGCTGCGAGTTCTCCTGAAAGAATTTGCCGACGTTTTTAGTAAACACAAATTTGATATTGGTTGTACTAAATTGCTGCGACACCATATTGACACGGGTGACAGCGCGCCAATCCGCCAAAATCCCTTTCGGCTCAGTCCCGCCGAAAAGGATCATGTCAAATCGGCTGTTGATGACATGCTAGCCGCCGATATCATTTCCCCTTCCAACAGCCCGTGGGGCGCACCGATCGTTTTGGTGAAAAAACATGACGGCTCACTGCGGTTTTGTGTCGACTTTCGGCGATTGAACAAAATTTCTGTGGCAGATGCGTACCCGCTTCCTCGAATGGATGAGTCGCTCGATGCCTTGGCGGGGGCGCGATTCTTTTCCACCCTCGATTTACTATCTGGATTCTGGCAGCTTCCTCTGGATGACGAATCAAAACCTAAAACTGCTTTTCGGACACCGCAAGGTCTCTTCCAATTTAACCGCTTGCCGATGGGCTTACATTCTGCGCCGGCAACTTTTCAGCGGTTAATGGAACTGGTCTTGGCAGGCTTGCAATGGGATTCGTGTTTAATTTACTTGGACGATGTCATCGTCTTTAGCAAATCCTTCGAGGAACACCTCCAGAGGCTGCGTGCTGTTTTTCTCAAAATGCGGGCTGCCAATTTAAAATTTAAACCGCAGAAGTGCCATTTGCTCCGCGAATCGGTGCGGTATTTGGGTCACATTGTTGGGCGCTCGGGGATATCCACTGATCCCGCCAAAACGGAATGCGTCAGCTCCTGGCCGACTCCCACCTCGGTGGGAGAGGTCAGGAGTTTCATTGGGTTCGCGTCGTACTATCGACGGTTTGTGGCTGACTTCGCTACGATCGCGAAACCATTGCATGCCTTGACGTCCAAGGGAGTCAGGTTTCATTGGGGGCTGGAGGAGGAGGCTGCTTTTCACGCCCTCCGGAATGCCCTGGTGGGGGCTCCGCCGTTGAATTACCCCGACTTCTCACAACCCTTCTTGCTCGATACAGATGCAAGTAACACGGGCATCGGGGGCGTGCTGTCCCAACTCATTGGGGGCGTAGAGCATGTGGTGGCTTACGGTAGTCGGGTACTGTCTCCAGCGGAACAACGCTACTGCGTTACCCGTCGGGAATTATTGGCAATTGTTTATTTCATTCAGCAGTACCGCCCATATCTGTACGGTCGGCGTTTCACCGTCCGTACAGATCATGCGGCCCTACAGTACGCTCTGCGGGTTCAACAACCATCGGGCCAGTTGTCTCGATGGTTGGAGATTCTCCAGGACTACGACTTTGTCACCACATATCGTAAGGGCGTCCGCCACACGAACGCTGACGCCCTGTCACGGTTGCCACCCACTTCGGAGTGCGCTTGCCTCCTGGGTTCGGGGCGTTGTAGGCCCCCGAACGTCACCACCGATTCGGTCCTCGTGGCCGCCGCCGATGCGCCTTTGGCTTCGGGTCCTATCGAGCAAGAAGGGAGGGATTCGTTGCTGGGGTTGTCGGTCGCGGAATGGGGACGCCTCCAAATGGAGGACACCTCCCTCCTCGCTCTGCGCCGTCGCGCAGGGGGGGTTGGGCAGGGGGTGGCGAACATTGACTCGTGGGGGTTGTTCCAGGGTCTTTTAATGCACTGGGACGGAAAAACCCGCCGCCAGCAGCTCGTGGTGCCTGCAGCATTGAGGGGTAAGGTGGTATGGGCTGTTCATGAGCGGCTTCTGCACTTGGGGGTTCACAAGACCTTTGCCACGCTCCAGCTCGATTTCTTCTGGCCGGGCATGGCAAAGGACGTGGGGGATCTCCTGGGGTCGTGCACGCAATGCGCGCAGCAAAAGCCACCAGCTAGGGGGTCCAACCCTCCGCTGCAGTCCATAAAGGTTTCCCGGGTTAACGAGCTCGTTGCGCTAGACATACTCGGGCCATTTCCCGCTACACCCAGGGGGAATAGGTATTTATTGACAGGGGTCGAATACTTCACGAGATGGCCTATGGCCTGGCCCCTGGCCAACCAGTCGGCAGCAGCCATCGCGGAGGCCTTTGTCCAGGGCTATGTCCTCGACAAAGGTGCTCCGGAACGGCTGCTTACTGACCAGGGTAAGAATTTTTCGGGAAAACTCCTCCGCGAGGTGTGCGACCTCTTGGGTACGGAGAAAATTCGGACCTCCCCGTATCACCCTCAAACTGACGGGATGGTGGAACGGCTACATCGGACCATCACGTCTATGCTGTCCCAACAGGTGTCCGAATCCCAGACAGATTGGGACCTTCGCATAGCCGGTGTGTTGCAGGCCTACAGGATGGCTCCCCATGCGGCCACCGGATTTTCCCCTTTCTTTTTAATGTATGGCCGCGAGGCTAACCCCCCTGTGACGACCCAGCTGAAGCTCTCGGCGCCTCAGGCGAAGTCTACCTTGTCCGAACACGTTAAATTTAACATCAGCAAATTGTCTGAGGCGCGGGAAGCGGCCGTGCAAAATTCTGAACTCCGCCAGAAGGCGAACGAGAGGCTTCGGCTGGGGCGGGTACATGTGTTCAAATGGAAACCAGGGGACAGGGCATGGTTGCACTGTCCCCAGGTGCCACTGGCAACCTCGTCAAAGTTGGTACGGCCGTGGCGGGGGCCAGTGGAGGTCGTACAGGTCTTACGGCCGCAATGTGTTCGCGTCAAATGGGGGAGGCGTCGGTGGTACGTGCACCCCTCAAGGTTGAAACCGTTCATTGCGCCGGCCCGTGGTTCACACACACACGCATGGCCAAACGTGTGAGGGGTCCGCCGACTCCCCGACGTCGCTGCTCTCGCCTAACATGACATCAACTGTTCCATCTCCAGGTGCAACAGGAGTGACGGGTCCACGCCCGCCAACCCCTCCCGGAGGGGTCGGGGGTCACTCGGCAGCGACGCCAGACTCTCTTGCACCCGGACCGTCACCAACCACCACTGAGCGTGCCGGGTCGAGCCCTTGTGACGGGCCCGCCGCGAGAACGCGCGCCAAAACGCGCAGACTATTGTGAGGTCGGCCGTTGGGGGGCCCTTGCGGACAGTGGGGGAGGGGCATCCGGAGCGCGTGTATATATGTTGGGTTTGCGGAATGGGGTATTTATTCGGGAGGGTGCGCCGGGTTATTTTTTTCTCTTTCTTCTTCTACCTGTTCCTGTTGTTGTTGTTGTTATGACTGTTATCGTTCTTGTTAAATTTACGCGAGGCACACACGGTTTTGGGGAGGCATGCACCTTTATTCTGGTTTTGTTGCAGCCGGGGACGGCTGCGAGCTGTACAGGGGGGGGTGATGTAGAGGTGTAATTGTGTATGGGAGCGGATGGCAAACAAACACAAGGGGCGTGGTTAGGGCCGTACACATAGGAGGTGGCCACACCGACGTCCGCACCTGCATCCCCCACGGGCCCCTCCCGGGGGGGCCGCGGACTATAAGAGGGGGTGAGCCGGAGGGCTCGAGGTCGAGGTATCAGCTTTAACCAGCGAAGACGGAAGACCAGCTAGAATAGGCCCCGGAGCTCCCCTGGCTCGCTGTCTTTATCAGGGCCGACCAGGGCAAGCCGGTGGCGTGGCCCCGAGAGCCCAGACTGACGAGCAGGTCTGGGAACTCAGGGGGTCGGATCCCAGCTTGACCAGGGCTGGGACAGGTAGCCTCCCCTAGCTCCCTAGTGGAGGACTTGGGCTTAGGTTAGCGGGGCTTAGATGTTGTGTCTCCCTGTTAGCCGAGTAAGGGGACGTTACCCCTTAGGTCCTGTGTATACTCGCTAACTGTATACAAGTTGTGTTAATAAATAAGTGTGCCTCCGATCCCGTCGTCAAGCCTCCTGAGTAATTACTACACAAGTAAGACACAAACATTCATATAGTTTTCAACCTAATAAGGCTTAAGCCAACCTGTGTCGTTCTGTCTTGATTTGCAGTACTACTTCTGTCAGCACAGTTTACACTTCATCCGGGCACTATGAAATATCCTTGTCGTGCCAAGTATCAAGGTGTATTATTTATTCACTTATGCATTTTGCATTCGAGCTACGCGCAAGAAAAGCAGTGCCTCGAAGCGCTGACATTTGTGACGAAAAAAAAGACTACAATTTAAAAAAAAGTTTATTCCGAAGGACAATAAAACGAGCCTTGTACAGCACTATTGTTTAACAGTGATTTTAAATGTGGCCAGCCGTAAAACTGCCACATTTTAGTGTGCCGTAGCTTTGGATTTTATTTTCCTTAGCTCCATCACGTGCACGCACACACGGACATAAACGAAAATGGCCAGGGGTACTTCCAGCCATTTACCAGTGGTGACAGATTGAAGGACCTCAATGCTGATGAATGCTTTTCTGTGGAAACAAACAAAACTCCAAGCAGGAAATTTGGTGACTTTTACTCAATTGTCGTTGTTGCTGCTGCTTGCTGCTGCTGCTGCTGGTAGCAGCATGTTCATTATATCTACATTTTCTTATTATTCTGCTTCTCTTTGTAGTGTGCTGATACAAAAAAGTGCTTATACACACATATATTCACATACCCTATTAGAATTACTCTACGAACTTGTTAGGCACACAGGCATCGTGGGTCTTTTCAACCTCTATGCACACAACATGAACGTTCCTGTCTTCATTGAGAGGTAGGTCATCGTGCAACGCGCAAGTAACAAGAGGCTTCAAAACACCAGGGTGGCGTGATGTTAAACTACCTCGCCTGATATGCAGGAGGTTGTGGGTTTGATCCTGACCCTGGAGTTTGCATGTTCTCCCTGTGATCGCGTCGATTTTTTGTTATCCGTGTCCTCAATTTTCTCCTTCCACATGTATAAACATGCGTTTAGACTATTTTCATTATTTGGCTGCTATAAATGTTCATGTGATAAGCCACTTCGTTGAGCACTCATTTGTGGCCAGGGCACTTCTGAAAAAGAAGCTAATAGCTCAGTGGCCTCTAGCTGGTAAAATAACCACAGATATATGTAGTTTAGTGATTTGCTTACCTTTCCTATACTTTGCACTCCTATCGTGTTTTCATATTGTTTGATGTTGCCACTTGTTGACCCACTCCTACTGGACATCTGTTTAAAAGAGTTTTATAGCTCGTCACATTCCTCCATTATACATTCTTATTCTGATATTTTTTTCAGCATCTCGATACAGCGCCTTGTGTTATGACACAAAGAACATTTTCTGTTCAGGTTTCCTTGTGCCCCTTCTCCTTAACACGTCGTTATTGATAACAGCCATGCAAGTGCATTCACTCGATTTAATGTCTGGCTCGGAGTTGTCAGTGTTACTCACCAACATGCACATTCGATGATCTAACGGTCGAGTTTGGGAACAAGTCTCGCTCTGCGTCACGCGTTTTAGTTCGGACCCTCTAAATAATGTATTTTCAGACTCTGCTCATTGTGAAGCTGTGGTTTTATTGCAGCATCCGTATCGCGTGTTCAGGATTGGTATTTCGTTTGAGTGTCACATAGTTGGGCATATGAAAAGGTAGAAAGAATATGTGGTCCCGGTGGGCACTGCCATCAGTTCAAGGTTTGAATTGTCTGTGTGCATGCCATTTATTAATTCCAATACAAGTCATGACTGCTTTGCTTTTTGAAGGGAACCAATGCGAATGGGTCAAGTAATGATTCTAATGACAATGTTTATGCCATTCCACGTGAGGAATGCATCGTACATTTGCGTAATGTGCAAACGGCTTACCATGCGGCTGCTTGCGTTGTGGCCGAAACGTCGTGAGAATTTCTATTGTTTAATTTTTATTATTTTATTATTTTCCTTCTACGTGACTTTACCGAAAGAACCAAGAATATAATAACCAACCATTATTTTTTTGTTACAAATAAGATGCATTATTAATTACTGTGCTATTTATACACATGCGTGTTACATTAACAGGTTGAATGCCTTTAGATTAACAGGTTAAATGTCTCACTAACGCAGCCACCGTTGCTCGTTTTCCTCGATGTGGCGGAGGCTCTGCGATCTTACATTGACATGCTAATCTCTCACAATACAAGGGCCACCTCCGTAGCTTCGTTGTGGTGGAGGTTGCCTAGCTCTCTCCGATCTTACATTTACATGCAAATTTCATCACTAGCCCCGCCCACTTCGCTTATGACCCTTGGGCTACACCCATCTCAAACCTTTATAACATCCTGCCTTAGCAGATATCTCGCTATCTTTTTTCACCTGATGACGATTGCTTACGTTGCGATCGAAACGTCATGATATTTTTTTTTCTATCTACGTGGCTTTACCGAAAGACCCAAATAACATGAATTCCTGCAGTCACGAAAGCGTTAAATCAACGTTGCATAGTTTCAGTATCTGTAACATCCACTTCATTGCAGGTGGCTGTTCAGGCAATTCCCTCGAGAAACTACTGGTAGGCTGTGGGAATTGAGCCCAAATTCTGGGTTCAGTGTATTGTGTTTTCTCGTTACGCATGCCTTTTGAGTGTCTGGTGGAGCGAAGAGTGGGGCTTCAACCTCTGAGCTACAACTAACTGGGACACACAATGGGAAGAAGAATATCTCACAATACCAGCAGAGGAGACAATTACATATAACTGCATTATCTGGAGTGGCGTGAAATCATGCAATTGAAATAAACCGGGACATCTCATGTTTTCCCGAGATGCCTCATGGAATTCCCTGGTCAGCTATCTCTAAAAGAGGACGACCTTGGGAAACCCTGCGAAATGCAGTACAGATGGCAAACTCACGATGAAATCAGCTCACGTGCAGGAGCTAGCAGTGGATAGATGATGCCAGGTGCTATGTTGTCATTGCACTGCCGAGCAACGACGTGCGCTGGCTCCTCCCGGCATCCTCCACGTTGTTTCGGAGGGGAACATTTTGGTTATTTTTGCCGATCGTGCAAGTGAAAGTGTAAGGTCACGAGTGCCGTGGCCTCAGAGCTACGACAAACATTAAAATCGAGCACTCGGCAAGTGTCTCGCACCGGGGGGAGGGGGGGGATCAGCTCGAGGTGCCTCTTTTTCCATTATCCACACACGTCCCTACGGGGTGTGGCATGCATTATTTATGAGCATCGCGAGTTAAAAGTATGGACTGAGAAGGCTTATCGGGGCTGTCCAGCCAACAACAGATCAG
Organism: Lampetra fluviatilis; assembly: GCF_964198595.1. NCBI lineage: Eukaryota > Metazoa > Chordata > Hyperoartia > Petromyzontiformes > Petromyzontidae > Lampetra > Lampetra fluviatilis. Next base: position 10,362,407 of record NC_136278.1, on the reverse strand, counting down.
CTGCTATTGACTGAAGACCTTTGAACCATTGCTGAGGATAATTATTTATGAATTCATAAACATTTGTTTTTGTCACAACAGGATTTTGTGTTGCTCGTTAGTGCATTATTCAACACGAAACAAACTCTTTTTCACTTGTGAATTCTGTTCATTTGTGAACGCTGTTTAGTGGCGACTCCTCCAGTCCATTGGGGTTCCGCAGCAGAAATGGCGTGTGTGTGTGCGTCACGTGACTAAAGACATTATATGCCGGACAAGCTGCTTAACTTCACAATGTCACAAATGTGTGAAATAAATAAGATGGATTTCAATAAACATGATTTTCCTTCTGTTATTACAATGATGCATATTTTACGTTTATTAGCCGAGTTCAAACTGGGGGTACTCCTATATATATTTGTTATGAATCTGGGGCCCATGAGTTATTTTGGGGTCATGAGCTTTTGCTTAATTTGCTTATGCCTAGCATCGCCATTGACATTTCATTAACTAACACTCGTACAAAAGCATTTACAACGTACTATTATAGCATCATTATTATTTTTAAAGTGAAAAGTTTAAACGTTTCACTGCTCAAATGAGTGTAGAGCATGGGTCGGTGCTCATCTCTGCGGGTTGAGTTAGGAGTGGAAATTTTAACATTCCCACGGTGAAGACCACGCTCTGCCAAAGACAGAAACTGTTGACTTCTGACATTGTCTCAATTCCATGGGGGGATGATGGGCTGAGTCAACCTCTGACTGGGAAATTGACTCTCAATCTGATTGCGAGTCGAGCATCCTGACACAGCGCTGCACAACTGGATTCCAGCTGAACATCCACTATGTGCCAGCGACTCGGCATTACCAATTTATCCCGATGATGTGCATTTTTTTTATTTAATACATTTGCTTCTTGGCACCATTCTGATAGTGCAGAACTATCACGACGGTGCGATGTCTCGCAAACGGCTACAGTGAGCCAGTAGCGAACAATGTTCATACGTATAATCCCAAATGAGTATTTTAGTAATTTTCGCATATTTCTCAAATTTGGACCATGACGCTGGCACACAATGGCCTACTTGGTTTTGAACGACTTTTAAGGTCCACCGTGAAGCAGATGGCGCGTGGTATTCTTACGGTTAGCTGACCCACAGTAATAACGAGGACGGCCTGCCGGATTCGAACCGCGAACCTCTGCATCAAGCTGTGAACGCGCTCCCGCTGGGCCGTGTTTAAAAAGATCCTCACTGGTGGCGAGATCTGACCTCACAACCTTGTGTTTACTGTTATAGCAAGTGTGTGTTTAATGTGTTAGCAAAGACCAAACGAGTAAATAAAGTGCTGCGCGTGTACGAAGAGTGGCTTAACCCATGACTTAAAGCTTTCGTGACTGCAGGAATTTGCATGCAAATGTTACATTTACATGCACATTTGCATGTAAATGTTACATTTACATGCAAATTTCTCACTTTAACATCACTAGCCCCGCCCACTTCGTTTATGACCCATGCGCTGCACCCATTTCAAACCTTTTAAAACATAATGGCTTAGCAGCTTTGCCGTTCTTTTTTCTCCTGATGACGATTGCTTGTGTTGCGATCGAAATGTCGTAGTTTTTTGTTATTTTTGTTATTTTATTTGAACCTATCTACGTGACTTTACCGAAAAACCCACGAATATGGCTTAATCCAGTTCGTGTTGATGGTGTGGTCTGTGCAGTGGCGTAAATACATTATGAGCTCAGGGGAGAGGAGCAATTCGATTTGCGCATTTTGCGGTAGCCAGGCGTTACTGCTCCAATTTAATGAAAATAAAACGTGGAACGTAAATAACAGCATTTACGTAAAAATGTCATGTAAACCGCGTTTTTTCAAATTAGTTTTTGTTCTTTTACACTGTTGTTGAAAACACGTTTCATGGTGGTTATCAAGGGGGCCCCAGCTCGTAGCTTTGGCCACGGGAGGAAGGCACCCCCTGCCCGCACTCTCGTTACACTACTGGGTCAGTGGGTAGCCTCTAAAATGGCAATTTGTATCTGGCCTTGTTCTATAATATATTACATTACAGAGCCAGAGCAACATTTCTATAAAGCCACTCTCCACATTTCACTCGCCATAAGGTTATCTAATACTCTCGCCATATTCTATTTCAGTGAAATACATTTGACTTTTTAGCAGATAACACATTCGTGGTACCTGGATTTAGAATCCAATTTTTGAGGAGCATTTACCATATTCGTTTAATTGTATATTCTTGATGTGGCATTCACAGTAAGGGCCATATTACCGTAATTGTAATATGCTGCTTGAACGCTACGTTAAACGGAATTACTGTAATCTCATTGGGCACATCACTATAAGTAATACTGCTCTTAATTACTAATGCGTGACTGTTTAACAAGTGCTTCCAACAAATACGGCAAATTCTCAAAGCACAGAAGCCTTGCAATTCTCCTGCAATCCGGGTGCGCCGTAGGGATTTTCCCGTAGTTTATTCTGCCTGGTTTACAAGTCTCATTATGCAGTTACAAGTGAAAATAATGCACGACCTCCACATATACTGCACTGCATTAGAGAGAGGTGGAAGTTCCCATAGAGGGTACACATCATTTGTTGTTTAATACCACGTCCCATAATATTCTTTGAGTTCCATGTTTTATTATTATGACACATTTGTACCTTTTCACCAAATGCTATCCCTTGTGTGGTGCTACCAGCATCATATCACGAGATGAAGAAGCCAATCAAAACTCTCTGAGAACAGTTTATCACTGTCAGAGAATGATCTGGGGAACTTTTGTACATCTGAAATCTCACACAATTACCTCTTGTCCACACGAGAGAGAACACACAAGGGGATGTCGCCTTCATATACTATAGCCGTCTCCCCACAAACAAATAAAACTATCTTATTCATCATAACGGCACTTATGATAATTTTGTTTTACCCACATTGGCACCTTCCTATCTGCCTTGCTATAAAAAAAAATAGTTTCTCGTCTGATGGTCAAACCTGTACGTTTAATTCCCATAGGTAGCATTCAGCGAAATAAGTGTGGAACCAATTTCAGTATTTTTTTGTGAGGTCATTGGTGACTGGACTGACACCAACAACTCTCTACACTTGAAAACCCAGTTAAATAATGGGCCGTGTGCCCAGATTTCACCAGCTCAGTGCTGTGACCTCTGAGTCACCCGGCCATCTCACTTCACTGTTTATTTGATCAGAGTAGCCTTAGGCACACTCAATGAATCCCACAATTCATAATCGCCAACGTAGCACCAGCCTGTGGCGAAGCCTTGTCACGACTGCTTAATATGGGTGGTTTACGCTTGAGGTTATGTTTAAATGTTTATTGGGTCAACCTACATCTTTTTATGATCGTATAATGCACAGACTGCACACACACACACCCCATCTAAGAATTTAAATGTTTGAATTGACACGAGTGGATGGCTTGTCAAACGCCCTCATTGCTGACCAAGCAATATGGCTCAGTCAGCTGGGATAAGAAAGGTAGCTGGGCTGTCATTGACCCTGGGAGGCGATGATGAAGCAAATTTTGCTTAAACGGTGGATGCTTGGCTTAGACGCCTCAGACGAGGCCGTTTGTTTTGCGCTTGGTAGCGTTACATGACACGGTGTGAACGTCGTCTTCTTTCCCCAGTTTCTTTTGACCATGCTCTCAATTCAATATTAAACCTTCAACCGTGCTGTCTGTTGCCAGCTGCTTGGCATGTTAGGCATTTGTGGCCTGTGGTCATCGAAGGAAATAAACAAAAAATATATAATCTCGTGCTCGATTCAAAAACTGCCAAACTTTACTTTGTGATGCAACACAACGCTGCACAATAATTTCATCTTTGTTCAACGTGCTGAAAAAGCTTTATACAATTTAAACTGAACAAAACCCATGCCGCAAGTTTATTGTTCTGTAAAATCCTGGAAATATTTTCAAAAACTGAGCAAATCAAGTGTGGCCATCTGATTTATAGCTCGTAGATTGATGTGGGTCCTTAAGCATACACTAAGTGCTTAATAATATGGATAGCAGCTAATTAACACCTGTAACATTGTTTTATTACTTAGTTTTGTAAGTGTGCGTGTGGTTCACTCCGACGTTTTGGTTTTTTTTTCTGACTTCCTGGACCTCATCCTGATTATGTTTGACGTAGTTTGAAATTTAACGTTCGCCATATCTAATTGCTGTATCGGGTCGTGAGATTTGTCCTACGACTTATCGGCGGTGAGCTCAAACACTAACAAATGGCGCAATGTCACACCCTTGTACAAGTGAACATTGCATTTGTTTGGCTGTGTTGCGTGGTGACAGGTCTTAACGGCACACATTTGGTCATATCATTAATTTCGTGGCCTAACCAAATATATATTATGAACCACAATATTTGCTCTGAAACCCTATGTGTGAAAATTAAAGTATTCACGTGTTCCTGCAAAGCGAGCATTTATGTAATACAGAAGTATGCGTGTACCCTACTCTACGACACACGCACTCTTTATATAACGATGTGCTTGCACCAATGCGTCAGCAATTTATAGGTCCAGGATGTGGATAGCGGTCCATGGTTTACGCTATGCAGACTTTCAGTACCAGCAGCGACCAAGGATGGATTCTTATGCATTCAAATGCATCTTCTAGGTCTTCTCAGCTCTAAATTCCTACTTGGTATTCACAAGACAAACGTGGTTGCTCGAGGTGCTGAGCCACTCTGGCATGTCCCCTGCAGCCTCCGAAAGGCATCTTCGCTAACACTTACCTCACCGGTTTGCTCAAGCAGAGGGATCTTTGTTTAGGACGATGTCAATGCATGTTACTATGCGCTGTGGGTCATCAATGATTAGGTCGGATAGATGAAAGAATTCCATATCAAGACACATAAAAGCCTACCCCTTATCACAGGCATGCACTCATGCTAAGGACACCCTTGCCGGAGGTGTAAAATCACATTGACCCAGTGCACGTGGCTTGGCTGAGCTGTCACACAACTATGTGATGTGTGGACATCTGTGAAAAGAGCTTATTAGCTCATCGGATTCCTCCAGTATAAATACACATTCTGGCTCTCAAATGTCCCGAACACTCACCACCCCCTTCACCTCCTACCAAATCCTGCACTAATGTCCATGACTGCAGCACACAGAACACCAAACAATGTCGGCATATCTTTGCAAGGATCTGACAAATGCAGGCTTACAGCTGATCCACCCTGCACCAGAGAATAATTTCCGCATTGTGAGAATTGACACCGTTATACTTATTTCCGACAGACTCTATACCGTACCCATGACACTCGAGTAAATTGGTGTTCTTTAACATTTTTTTTATCCTGTGAAATATTACGTTGTGCCCGATATTGCTTGAGAATTCAAAACCTCTCGGGGTGGTCCCGTGGCTCAGAGGTCAGAGCACTGATCTGCTGGCGCTGCCGCTGCTGCTGCTGCTGACATCATGGGTTGCGTGAGGATTTACACCTTTTCCACAGACTTAACCCAGACATATTTCTCAGCCAGCCCAGGTCTTTTAAGACTGTGAAGTATTCTGTACCGTAATAAAGGTCAAAACAATACCACCAAACCAGGACAGGCGACAACCTGAGTTCAATTCCTGACCATGATTCAGGTCAGCGGGAAGTGATTGGGCGCCATCGTGGCGAGATGTTAACTACCTCACCAAGTATACAGGAGGTTGTGGGTTCGATCCCGACCTTGACACCTGCTGTATATTTGGGGTTTACATGTCTCTGCCCGTGGTCGCGTGGAGTTTTCTCCAGGTCCTCCGGTTTTTCGCTCCACATTTAGATTCTTGCTTTGAGAGTATTTGGCTGCTATAAATTTCCACACGATGAGCCATTTCTGCGAGCTATCATTTGTGGGCAGGTCGCTTCTGAAAAAGAGCTGTATAGCTCAGCGGGCCTTACTTGCTAAAATAAAAAATAGTTTAGTCCGTTGAAATACCTGAACCAATCATGGCCCTCCTTCATGAGCCTGCACCGACCAGCATGAAAAATGATCGTAAAAATTCCCTGGCCAACACAGCATGCGGAGGCCTTCATCTAGCAGTGGATTGAGCAACGCTGTACGTTATTATTGAGATAGATGGCCTCCATTGTTGATTTCGTTCCTGGACAGACTTCTGACGTGGAACAATACAGCTGGTGAGATAGTTGAGAGATACGTATTGTGGGTAACACATGGAGAGGAAGCAAGAGTCAACCACAGGCACAAATGTTGAGCTATATTGGGGCTCTCTTAACCAAATAAACTGAAAAACACATGGAATATTTCAATATTTATTTGCATTTGAGTATCCGTGACTCGATAGCACAATTGTTATTCCTGCTTTAAAGCTCGTTTAAAATGTTGCCCAAAAGCAAAGCACTTTGAATGCACCGGATCTTGTCAGGTCGCTGACGCTAAACAGATATGCAGTGGGGCTTTCTTGGATACTCCAGTTTCCTCCCGCATCGCCATCAGTCATCAATGGAATTGGCAAAACATCCCCCACCGCTAGAATCCTCCGAAGAAAAGAAGAGTCTTGACATTTAATGAGGCTCTTCTGACACAAATAAATGGCATTATTCATAGTAAAAAAAGTACAGCTTTGATTTAGTCTAAACATGATTACATCTCAGTGTGAAAGAGTACTGTGCTGTCAAAAACACTGCACTGGAGATTGGATTTATACAAACCTCAATGCATTTCCATTAAATATGGGGAGAGGAATTTAAAATTAGGTCTCATGGACCAAAATATGTATTTAATCTTCAACAATTTGGGTAGGCATGCAATCTGTACATATGTAATGTTCTTGTATGGAGACGGAGTCGTCGTAGAGGCAACACGGTTTTATAATATAACAAGGTACACTTTATCTCTAACACAAAGGGGTAGTGTCCCCTTTCACCCACAACCTGGGGAGGTACAGCCTCCGGGCTATCGTACCTAGTCACTCTGACTTCTCTAGCCCTCCGGCTGGCTAGATCTAGGGGAGGCTGACCCACCGCTGGTCCGGTGGGTCCCTGACCACTGGCCCGTCAGGACGTGGCTCTCAGAAGGACATCAGGCCGAGGAAACCTCAGGGTCCTAACCTCCGGCCACTAGCACCGCACTGAGCCCCGGCCCTTACAAGGCCGTCGGTGGCTTGGGGTCCAGGGTCTTGTCTCCAGGCGGGCTTCTGACTTCGGCTTGAGGCGAACTGCCCAGCGCTCTCAAGAACCCGCTTTATATACCGTTTCCCACTGAGGGGCGGGGCTCTGTGGGATCGCACGCATCCCCCAGCCCCCTCCCCTCAGAGGGGTCCTGGCCACCGTTGGCCCAATCGGTCCGGACCGGTTTCTACCGCTCCCTACCGAGGGGCGGGGGGTTCTGTGGGATCGCAGACACTGCCCACAGCCCCCTCCCCCCCGGCGGGTCCTGGCCAAGAGTACCTCCCCGTACCGGTAAGTACCCTGGTTCTGGCGCGCGTGTGTGTCAACATGACCACCACACATACGTATGTTGTATCTCTTTCGCACAGTACATAGCCAACCATGCTAATCGGAGGTGAATACCTCTTCCTTTGATAATTGCTTTTTTACCCTTTCATCTGGCAACAAAACTGACACCTTTTTTTACAAGGCGTCATGTTTGTATTGACCACAATACCTGTGGTCGGAATGCCAAAAAAAACACAACTCTGATAATGTATGGACTGTCCTTGAAATTGATTGGTCCACACCCGAGACAGCTTTTCTTAGAGCCTAGTCTCACATGGTGTCAGTTTTGTTGCCAGATAAAAGGGTAAAAAAACAATTATCATATTTTGCTACTGGCAAAGGAGGTCCCAATGGTGTAAACCTCTTCCTTTGTCAACCCAGCCTTGCCAGGGTTCTCCAGATTTGGCTCTGGCTCGGCTCGGCAAATCGCCAATGAAAAAATTAACCCGTAAAAACAAAGTTTTTCACTATAAATCCTTTATATGCGTGGCGGCTAGAGTCCTCTCGTCCTCTGGCTTGAGGTGGCTGCCACCTATGGGTCAGATGATTGCCTTCCACCATTAAGCAATTGGTAATTAAATATAAAAAAAAATCCTAAAAAGTGTAACATTTTGGAAAAAGTTTTTCACGAAAATAAATTGTCACGCACAACGAGTCTGTGTGCAAAATGTCAGCTCGATTGGGTCACGGGAAGTGGGTTAAAAAACGACCGAAAGATGTGCACGGTCGTAAGCGCGCAAGCAAGCAAGCAAGGGAACTTAATATAAAGGATTTAAAAATAAACCACCCTCACCGCGAGAGCCCAGCGCTAGCACAGCTCAGCTTTGCCTGTGGAAAAGGGAGAGAAGTGGACTTTCAAGATTGTCAGACAAATAGATTAACTGTACATATCGAACAAAGACGATCGCTGCATCGCGCGCTTTCAGATGCACTTCTGTGGCCGTCTGGAACGTTCTTCCTTCCGGTATTAGGAAGCCACTGGAGCTATGCACTTTAAAATGATCTAGGTTGAAAACTATTTTCTTTAGAACTGCTTTTTATGTTTAGTTGGTTGTCCTTCCCCCGTACCTCCGATTAGCACGGTTGGCTACGTACTGTGTGAAAGAAGTTCAACAAATATATATACAAACTTTCCAGGTTATTAAACAATAGAAGCATAGTGAAGCATTTTGTAATTTTATAAATGTGTTTACTTTTTAATTTTAAAAGACAAAAAAAATCCTCAATAGCCAAACCAAAACATTGCACTATAAGTACTTGTTATGAATTTTATTCTGAAGTGTTAGGTTGTAACCATTACAACATGCACGTGCTTTTTACAAATATTACATAACTTTCTTTCTTATTGTTGTATATACATACTAGCATAAGTACCCGGCGTTGCCCGGGTGAAAAATATATTTCTTAATAACCTTACATATATACACACCCTCACCACTCACCACTCACCCTCACCATTCACCCTCACCACTCTCCCTCACCACTCTCCCTCACCACTCACACCCTCACCAATCACCACTCACCACTCACCCTCAACACTCACCCTCACCACTCACCATTCACCCTCACCACTCTCCCTCACCACTCATCCTCACCAATCACACCCTCACCACTCTCCCTCACCACTCTCCCTCACCACTCTCCCTCACCACTCATCCTCACCAATCACACCCTCACCAATCACCACTCACCACTCACCACTCACCCTCACCATTCACCCTCACCACTCTCCCTCACCACTCATCCTCACCAATCACACCCTCACCAATCAGCACTCACCACTCACCCTCAACACTCACCCTCACCACTCACCCTCACCATTGACCCTCACTACTCTCCCTCACCACTCTCCCTCACCACTCATCCTCACCAATGACACGCTCACCAATCACCACTCACCACTCACCCTCAACACTCACCCTCACCACTCACCCTCACCATTCACCCTCACCACTCACCGTCACCACTCAACCTCCCCTCAGCACTCACTAATCACCACTCACAACCGCCCTCACCATTATATGTTTGCCCCAGTCAACGCCGGATATTTCCCATTCGTAGCAGTTTATATCAACTCTATAAGCAACTTATATTAAACAGGAAGCGCGATCCTAAAGTAATTTACAACCTTCGATTAGTCCTTTGTGCGATTCAAAGAATCGATTCATGGCATGTTGGGGGTTTACATTTTGAATGATAGAGTTTCATTTTCATTGTTTTTTTTTTCAGGAGTTTTTAATTACATTTTTGCCCCGGTCAACGCCGGATATTTCCCGTTCGTAGCAGTTTATATCGACTTTAAGCAACTTATAGTAAACGGGAATCGTCCGAATGTAAAGGAATCCACAACCTTCGATTCCTTTGCGCGATTCAGAGGATCGATTCTTGGCGCGTCGGGTTTAAAAGTAATTACACAGTTGTTTTTTCATTGGTATGTAATGTTTGAAAGTTTTCATAAGATTTTAAATGTATTTTCCCCCCGGGCAACGCTGGGTATATCGAGTTTATACCACAAATGCGTGCGCATATTTTTAACGGGAATTAAAAATGGCGTCCACCCGGCAGCGAATGCGTCGCTACCCGTTGTCAGGGGCAACCGCCGTCCAATGAAACTGCGTATGGTCCGGCGACACACAGACACACAGACAGACAGACAGATTTGCGATTGTATATATATAGATAAAAAACCACAGTACTGCCATAATGAACCCTGCCTTACTAAATTAAAATCTATAATGGCGTCTAATATTGCAGGAAATGCCCTCATTTAGGGCAGAGATAAAGAAAAACCAGATCATTCTACTTACACCCAGTAAACATGCTACTTTGGGCCAATGTGGATACGTGGCTGCAAACGTTGGACCAAACGTTGGCCCAATGGTCCATGTCTACTGCGTAGTTGTAGAATTGAGCCGTGACAAAGTGGTTATCACACATTGCTATGAACCCAGCCAGCTGAGTACAACTCCTCTCCCCACGACACACATGAACTGCTGAGTGATATCTATAATCGTCCTGGTCTTCCCACTTCACCAATACACAACACGAAGCCTTCATTCAGCGGTTCATTTATAAAAGTGCTGAAAACCATTATGGTGATAAAAGTATCACGGTTGTAGAATTGTGTAATGTCGTCCCTTGCTGAGGAAACAGAACCGCTCAAGTACGAGTACTTAGCTGTGTTTTCAAGGATAAGAAGACTTCATTGCCATTGGCTATCAAAATGTGTTTTAGATTTCTTACAAACGATTAGTAAACTTCATTGCTATTGGCTACACAGTAATCAGATGAACAATGTGCTTGCACTGGACAGATATCAGGCGATTTGGCACGTGTTGTATGGTGAATGCATAATTGGAGACATTCATAAACTGAAACTTTATCTGCCTTTCCTCATTAAACCAATAACAATTGTTTATTTGTATAAAAAAAAACTCAATCAGTTTTGGGCATAGCAGTTGCTTTGTGATTATTTTGTTGTTGCATATACCAATGGGGCTTTAGAGATACCAAAGTGACTACACACATGTAGAGGAGTAGAGGAGAGTGGTGGCGTCGTGTGCGCTGTCCTGTGCGATGACATCACGGGACGTGGGGTCGCACGCGCTGGGCAGTGCACGTGACGTCACGCCTCCTAGGGTATTTAAGGGATACCCCGTGACGTAAGCGGGGTCACTATAGGAACGGGGATAATAAACAGGGTGAAGAGGGAACCAGGGATAGTGAGAGGGATTGAATAGGGAGTCTGGGGAGAAGCCGGTGGTAGCCGTAGAGGTGCTTCTCTCTCCGGTCGGTGGAGTCGGCAGAGTCCACGATCCGACACGAGAGAGAGAGACCGGAGCTAGCCGGCAGAGACCCGGACTCAGAGTAGGACCCCTAGCCCCTGGGAGTTGTGTACCCTGTGTAGTATTGATAAGTGTTAATAAACCCTGGCGGAAGCCCCTAACTTACCTCCGTCTCCGAGTACGTCCGTCGGAACTACTCAACACACAGACAAACTGACACACTTGGGTAAATCTCTTGGTCCCTATTTAAAAAAAGACTAACTTGATTATGGAACCGACGTTGTAACTGTCATTAATTCTATTATATAATTGCACGACATTAATTAAATGATCGAATGATAAAAGGCATCAATTATAGAAAGATAAACGTCATATAGAGATGGTTTGCCAAGTTGCTGAGTTAATATGATGACTATTTACAGAGAGCCATTACTTTCAACCGATTCGTCAAAAGAATACGGTTACCCAGTTTAATAACGACCGGGAATAGGTAATGTGTTCTATTATAATATGCCCAATTAAACCATACACCTTAATTAACTATTATTTTTTTACCTATAATATTTAAATAATTTACATTATCAGCTTATTCAAAGTGATATGGTAAGTAACACTGCGTTAAACACATAACCAGTAACACAACATATCCAATCATTTTCAAGGACAATGAATATACTATCAGAGTATGTTTTTGTTTGCATTCTGACCACAAGCATTGTGGTTAATGCAGACATGATTCCTTGTAATAGGTTTCAATTTGGTGTTTTACCATCTTAACACCTGTTTTGTTGCCAGAAAAAAGGGGGAAACCCTATTATCATACTTGGTTGTGTTGATCTCCGTGGCTCCAAATTAACCGACAGGTTTTATGTTTGTGAGCCCTAAGCATAACATAACTCTAGTCTTGAAGCCGACTAATGAGTTTTTTTTTACATATGTTTAAAGTAAGTTTTCAAGTACAGTAGAGAAATTATCCTTTGTGCTGCAAAACAAGTAGTTATGGACTTTTTTGTGACTTGTATGTCAGAGTGCAATACAATGCAACATCGACAAAAACACAGGAAAATAGAAAATAATTACCAGTATGATTATAATAATTGACCTTCCCAGGTCATTACAAATAACTATTTTAAGTTATGAAATGCAATTTTGTTGAAGGAATTTAAATTGGGATATCTTTGGCTTGGAATAAGAACAAAAACACGATCAACTATTCGATGTTACTTTTAGAAAAAGTTCAAGTGCTTCAACAAAAATTGGGTGGTTCTCATTAAGCTAGCAGTCTGTCTACAGGACAACCACATCTCAAAATGTGATACTCATTTATCAAGGGCAGATGGATGATGGGTTGAGTCATCTGCATTTATAGAGGTTACTGTACAAAAGGTCTGAGCTGCTGATAAAATGAACAGTTGTGGTTAATGTGGTTTCCGAAGTCTTGTTGAAATTAGAAAACTGCATGCATGCCAGTCAGGATATACGCATTACCATATTCATTTTGAACCTAACCAAAGCATAAAATATTCCGTATAATTAAGATTTTATTTTCTTAACTTTTCATAATAAATCTCCCCAAAGCTGTTACATTTAAATAATCCATTCTTTTTCTTATTGCTCAACTAAGCATACTGATGCTTTGTATTAATCCAGAAGAGCATTTTATTTCACACTGAAATTTGCAGTGAAAAGCCTTATGGTGACTTGATGCAAAATTATAATTAGAGTGTCTGCTTCATTGTATGCAATGGTTATGTTGCAATTATAATTATTTTCAATTCACAGTCAACTTGTTCAGAGGACCACAGTGTTGAAAAAAAGGGCAACTGCAGTCATCACTGGCCTAAGAATAAAACGCTTGAAGATCCGTTTCAGCTTTTGGGAAAAGACAGTTCCTTAATATAGCCACAGTGAGATGGATCTTATTAGCAAGCACCTATTAAGGTCAGGTGTAAGTGTACGCAGAACCATGAGTGACTTGCTTTTGTATCCACAGCACTGATGTCGACACACTGTACCAGGTAGCCAGGGAGCCATTTCAGGCTGAGTTAACTTAGGAGAGGCCTACACCAGCTTCAGGTGGCAACTGCCACTGGTGATAATAGTTGTGCTGCTCAGTGTTGGAACTGGACAGTCAGGATCACAGCCACATTGTGCCAACCACAATAATAACAACCGCCATTCGCCATGGAGTGGTGGTGACATCACCACTGCGCTTGTGCCAGGCTATGTGCACTTTAAGGCGAAACACAATGCCATCAAAGTCACATACGCATTCGAGCCGCAGATACAACCAAATACATACCGCTAAAACACAAAGTTCACGCAGCATACAAGCTCACAAAGCTGCGGAATAAATAATGAACGCAACATCTACAATCTGAGCGACATCAAATTTGCAAATGTTTTGTGTTTACGTTTATTGTTAACCCACTGAGTGCATCAATGCACTCAATGCATTGTTGATGTGCAGCGCAGGGTGCAGCGTTCGTTGTGTGGGAAAGCTGAATGGGGAATCCACGTGTGTGGTGGCGACCTCTTCACCGGCGTTTGGTTATGACCCCTCTAAAAGTCTGCTGGCAGGCAGGGTTACACAGTACTCCAACGATATGCATTGTTTACATTACGCAAATGTCGACATAATGACAGTTCACTATTCAATTATTCGCGTTTTCGACCAGCGTGCACTCGTACTTGCTGTTTTATATTGATACCTCTATAACCATCCTTGTGTAAGTTCAGTACCGTGCATCATCCGTACCAATGCCCATTAAATAGAGACAAGCAGCTCATTGGGCCCTTCCCGCTGAAATAAATACAAACCAAATAGGATATATACTGCGTCTGTTAAAGTTAAATGTAAAGTACACATCATTAAAACAAATTTACAAAGAGCAAATTACCAAATAAATGAACAAGTTGTAACGGAACAACAGTGAGGATCCCAATGTTTGCGTACTCTGAAACTTAATTGTATACATTTTATTGCAGTGTTGCATGAAGATAACGTTATTTTACGTTCATGGTGAGTTATTGAGGGATGCTGCCATGATGGGAGGGCTAGCGTCACTAGATCTTGCAATGCAGAGATCGCCGATTCGATTCAATGAATGGGGCAAGTTTCTTAAACACCCCGCCCTGTGCATCCAGCAGTATAAATGGGTGCACCACAGTGAGTCGATTGGCAAGTGCGGTAAAGTGTGGGTAACTTCCACCTTTTCCAAGACATCTGATCTGTGTGGAAGAGTAGGCCAAATACCATGGTACGAGGGCTTTCTAGGGCTCCGCCGAGTTGAAGCCCTCCCACAAATGAGCAGAGTGCGTGACCAATTGAAGGGTTCATGGCAACGTTTTTTGTGGGTTAGGTCGCGTAAATGTAAAAATCTCGTGTCACGCACCTCCATCCGACACAGGCAATCGGTAAAATTGGAGAGCAAACACACCAAATGTAAAATTGAAAACGACGTGTCCACTGGTAATTACAGCCAGAATCATCAGGCGTTTTGCCATGAATGTAAAATTGAAGGGCTGTATCTTGATCGTTTTCCATGTGTAGCAAGCCTATACCAGGTGCAGATGTCAGATACCATTGATGTATATGGCCAGGAATTGAACCCAGGTAAGTAACCATCATTAATCATTGTTTGTCTTGGGCTTCACCTTGGAGTGTGTACATGATAAGGATATTGCACATGTGTTGAAATGAATATATATTTCGTGTAATATACAATTTAAGGAAATTTACTTTAAATTAATATTTATTCACGTAAAATATCTATATGCTATGATAAGTTTAAAGGCAAATTGTGTTTGTAAGTTACTTCCTATAATAGGCTGATTATAATAATTATACAAACGATTGTAACATATTCAAGCTAACGTTCCTATATTGAATACTAACAATAATGTTCTCTGTATACCCCAGCCTAAGTATCAATAGTATTTTTCCGGAAGATATTGCACTGGGATGTTTTGCCAATTGCATGAATGGGTATTTGGTATGTGGGATGAAAGTGGAGTACCCACCAACAAGGCCACCTACGAGGCACATTGGCATGAATATACATAATATTTAACACGTTTCTCGTCCACGTTTTTTCAGTGGTTTTCCATTATTAATTCAACATTTACCACCCATACAAGCATTCGTTGGTATATAATGCATTATCTATATCGCAAGCCCCATTTGAAGGTGAGCTTATTTTGACTCGGCTGTCTCGGCAAGGTGGTGAAGAGGACAGGAATACTGTAGCGTCTTATATAGATCCAATCCGGATCATAAGTTCGCTCTGGGAAAATCAGACGGCCTCGAGATAGGCAGGGCTGGGCCATAAAATTACAAAAAACATTTTGTTAGGCACCATACATGTCAATTTTACGCACCTGGAATTACGTAGCAGACTGAAGTCCATAACTCCTCCACTGGTCCGCATTCAATTTGCTTCTTATATGCTCATGTAGGCAGTCATCGGCAGTATCACAAAGACGACAATCACACCATTTACTGCACGTGGGCTGATGAGAAACATCAATAAAGTCTAACGTTCAGTCATAACTGCATGCCGAATGCACTAAATTGGATTCACTGGCAAAACTCCATGGCAGCATCTCAAAGTGCATTGATGTTGGCCTGGCGTGCCTTGTTGAATTGCCTTAATTACGTACGCTCATTTACATTTTGGAGATAACAGTCTTGTTAGGCCGTTGTGCGCGCCTTCGCAACAAGAAGGTAACGGTGTCAATCAATTCCACTTTGTGAACGCGTTCGCCTCCTTTACGCTCGCGCTTTTTGTGATGGAAGACATCCGCGGCGCGGCTCTTGTCCAAAAGCATCAAATGCGATGCCACGAAAACGTTGAATGTGTTTATGCGGCAGGAGAAGCTCTGGTTTGCTTTAATTAACATTGTCCTCCATCCCCTCCCTTCCCTTACCCCCCCTCCCTCCCTCCCTCCCTCCTCACATTCCAAACATTTGAGCAAAGTTGAAAAATGCCGTAAATAATGAGGTAAATAATGGGTGCCAGTTTTATATAACTGGCACGAGCCCAATCAGAATATCGAGGTCGCTCTGTTATTATCACCCGACTCACACTTCTCCGCTCTAACCCAGCACCACCCTCTGTGGGTGACGATCCTACCTCTGATTCACTCCCTTGAAAATGCCGCATTAATGATTTCATCGCTAGCGTAAAAATATATTTTTGATTCGTGATTGTGCATGCGAACTTGAAGAGAGCGGCACGCGCAATTGTTTTATATTTTTGTGTGTGTGTGGAGCATCGCTAAACAAATCAAGTTAAATCATTAATCGTCGGCATTGGAATAAATAAATAAAACGTTGAAATGTCACGTCGATGTTTGAAAATCAAACCCGCCAAACTCTCGCTGGACGTGGTGGGTAAAGATGTAAATAATCCAATTATTTTACAAGGAAAGTCTCAAATGAGCCTGGAGGACAGTTTTGAAGAAGATGTCATTTGTGCTCGATGGCCAATTCCTTTCTGTGTACATCATGTACAGCCATTCTGTAAATCCACTGCTGGATGAGGGCCTCCCTATAACATGCAGTTCACCAAGGTAATACGACCATACTTGACCACGCTGCTTAGTGTGGGTTGGTGAGGGTGGTAAGCATAAAAAGGTTGCTGCTGCACTTTGTCTGTTGCCCACAACATAGCCACACAACAGCCGATAACCAAAAAAACTAAATGCAACCTGTACTGTGCACAGTATTTGCTCACTCCCGTTGAGAGAGAACGACTCAGAGGCACGAGGAAACACAGACAAGCGGGTGGCGTCCACGTGATGAACCGGTGCCAACAATTGCCCAAGCTCTGCTGTCCTCTATATACTAAGGATTTTTCGGCCACTTAATGACCCTTTGCATGTAGGAAGAAACTGGATCACATGCAGGAAACCCACGCGTGCGAGGGGGAAACACTCTATCCCATAGAGACGTAAGAGGTAGTGTCTACATGTTTGCAGTACCGCATTATGGCAAGCTCGAGTACCTCCGATCAACACAGTTGGCTACGTATGGTACCAAACAAAGTTCAATATACATATGGCACCGAGAAGTGAGTTTTGCAACATTTGTGCGGTGATCCACCAACCCTAGCTGCCTCCACAGTGCTGGATTACAGGTAGCCACGTGCATAGCGACCACTGCCTGGTTGCGAGAATTATTTTATTATGTTTATTTTTATCATTTTATTATTTCCATTCTACGTGACTTTACCGAAAGAACCAAGAAGATGGTTGCCACCTGTTTAATGCATGGTGGTCACCCATCCAAGCACGTTCCAGGCTCCAACTTGTTTAGCTTCCTAGATCTGATGAGATCGGTGTGTATTCCAGGTGACTTGATCATAGGTACCTTTTAGTATATTTCTAGCTTATTTTTGCGTGTGGGAGTAAACCAAAATTCCTGTAAAAATCCTTGTATGTTGGAAGAATGCACAACAAAAATCCATGCAATAATTTTGGTTGATAAGAATTTTTTTTTAAGTTTATATTTTCTTCTGCAGTTGATGAAAAAACTAAATCATATCATGCATATTAGACTAGCGAAGTGTTCCCTCTTTTCAGTATAATCTGAAAAATTCCAAAATTGGGTCTGGATATTAAATTTCGGATGATGTGGAAAAAGAAAATTCGGATTGTTTGCATGGCAAAACTGTTTATTTATATCAGCAAAAGTGGCATCAGGTGTTTCTTCGACTTAAAATATTAGAATATACAAAAAAAACTAAATCTACATTAATGTGACAATATTGTTCTATTTAAGGAGCGTAAAAAAAACACGTGTATTAATATTTCAACTTAAGAAAATGTATTATGGTAAAAGTAAATGCGTAAGTAATTTAATGTATTCCAATGTAGTATATATAAATATGTAAAAGCAAATATAAAATTGGCCCAGTAAATAAAATTTTATATCTGAAAAAACGTAATCCGAAATTAATCTTTACATAAACTATATCATACCTATTACACAAACACACGTTATCTTCCCGTGTATGTGCCTGTGTGTATGTGGAGAGCGGTGGTGTAGTGGTTAGCGCATTGCACTACGAACCTGGCTGCTCGAGTTAGATTCCTGCTCACGGCCAACACCATTGACAATTGTCTGAATCTATCCTGGGCCTCCCCTCGGTCGACTCAGCCTCAAATCAGTACCTGGTGCGGTGTGTAAACATCGCCACTGGGGAGATAAAGGCGGCCAGGCGTGGTGCTGGCCACCCATTCGCTCGTGTGCCATGCCAGCCTTCATCGGTGCTCGCTAACAGCACTTGCCCCAACAGTCTGTTAAGGCTATATGGGGGGATCTTTTCCTTTGTTTGTGTGTATTCCTCGTGTGAGCATACCTTGCTGTTCATGAAGCCAGGTGCATCCACGCAAAATTAAAATTACTAATGTGTTTTAAAAAGCATTCGAGTGTTCAAATTGCTGAAATAAAACAGATGATACTTCTCAAGTATTTAGAATGCAAATGTAGCTAATCGCTATCGAATTCTGGCATATGTAAGCGCGGCGAAATAAACACTGCAAATTCACAAACAAATGGCACATTTTTCACATCTAATCCAATGCGATGTCATATATATATGGGAGGCAATCAAAAACAGTTTTTTACCAACAAGACACTTCAAACAAATGTGAACATAATTTTGAAACTTCATATATCAATCACGTATTGTATCCAGCTGCGTGGCACGGCAGTCACACCACTGGAATGCAATTTGAAGGTAACCAGTTCAAAACCTGGCCAGGTGCTAATACGCCTTTCATTGGTACGGGGTCGATCAAACAAGTTTCATCTTTGCAAAAACAACAACAGTGGCCATCCTATGAAAATATTTACCACTACCTTAAATATGTGGAATGCCATTGGCTTATGCTCGCCAACAGATATGAAAGTTGCCCCATTTAGCCAGCAAATAGTAAGCAGACATGTTGTTCATGTGTAAAGATTTGTTTTTATAATAGTAATTTTCAGCCCTCTGTCAATCAACTGCTGGATGATGAAATCCTCAGTATGCCATGAGGTTGACGGACAGGCAGGAGAGCACAGGACCCATTCCGATATCACTCACCACTCATATCAGCCGTGTCCGGTCATCAAGCTCATTAAATACAGGCCACTGTATATTAAGACTGGATTGCTTTCCGCAGAGTGACTTTATATATTCATGTACACAGCAGAATGTTGTAAACCGAGATGCAAAATAACAACAGTCAGCATTAACCGCAAAATGGACGTGATGTCACCACAGTGCCTTCAACAAGCTCGGTGCCACGATACTGTGCCGCGCGTATTTCCAAATGACACTAAAATATGCGCGCGTGGTGGCTCAGTTAAGCAAAAGCGTGTTTACGAGAAGATGTTGCGCTTATGAAAAAAAAGATCGGCACACACAGGTCGCCACTTTTAAATCGCACCTGCGTGCTTCAGATGGCACGCGGCTTGCGCACGAGGTGGTTCTGCCGTTCGTCAGAGTGAACGTTGTCCACTTAGTGGCCCCGGCGGGGATAATGGCGACGACACCGGCAAGCCATTGACCTCGTCTCATCAAGCGCACCGTGGTGGATCTTTAACGCGCAATCAGTGCCTATTTCAGACCATTTCTGCGATATGTAAATGGCGAGTGCCGAAAGGGGTGCGGGCGGAGGGGGAGATTGGCAACAACAACAAAAACCCGAACTGAGTAGCGAAAAGCGCCCGACGCCTTGGCAGTGTCACCATCTCCCCGTCTCCTTGCCCGTGGATTTGTTCATTAAATACCTGCACGGAGACTCGCTTGCTTGCGCTCACAAGACGACTCTCTTCTCCGCAGGCGGATGCTAAATGTTGTGGCATTTACCGCAGTGCGGCGTGTGTATTGTGTCTCGTGGACAACGATGCATTTTGGAGGGGATAATGGAATGGAGGTGTACGCATAATTTAACAGACGCTCCGGCACAATGGGGGTTTGACCCACATAGCTGCAGTTTTAATTTTACATAAATATTTAGTAGAAAAACACTTACAAACTGCATTACATTCCACTAGTGCCCATGTGTAAAACACAGCACGTCATGAGCTGGTAAATCAAGTGGAGCATTGCAGATACCCTTTCAACACTACAAGGCTTGATGATGGTAGCATCTCATTATCTGGTCGCTTGCAAGAATTTATCTGTATTAATAGTACAGCTTCTTCAGAGTAACCTCATGTAAAAACGTATGCTGTCATTTACAGACAGTCCAAGTTTAATTGGAACTCTAAATTGGAACGAATCCATCATCCAATCGATTGGCTTTGTTTGTAACCAGTTAAGAGCCCTCTGACACACCGGTATCTTTAACTAGACCTCTGTACAAATAAAAAGAAAACAATGATATAGGGAATAATAATAATAAACAATGACAACCAAATCATAGGAGTGTAAACAAAGCGAATGGCAGAAATAGTAGTAACTGACACGAAAACATGAATATTGTTGTCAAGGCCATATCACCAAATGTATTACGCAGATATTTTTAAACAAATACGCTGAAATGGTAACAAATGGTATTAAACATTTCTTATAGATTTTAATGAATGTTGAGCAACTGTTATAATGCGAAGGAATATTTTTGAATCAACATGTAACTGACACAATTAGCATGATAACTGTAGTCCAAAAAGAATATCTTAAACTTATCTAAACAAAATTTTTTTTACCAGGAAAACCCACTGAACTATCATATGTTTTTTAGAGGCGACCGAGTGACGCATGATAGCTCATCAAAGTGACTGATATCATAATTTGTGGAAATTTATAGGCAGAGCCAAATCATCTAAACGACTGTTTCTAAATGTGGAGGGCAAAACCCGATGACCCAGAGAAAAATGCACGCGACCACCACGGGGAGGGAACAATGTAAACTCTAAATATACAACAGACATCATCAGGTTCACGATCTGGATCGAACCCACCACCTCCTTCATAGCAGGTGAGGGAGATAAAATTTCGACACCATGGCGCCGCATGTATATGAAGAATTATACCTACAATGTCAGACCAAACTTTACAAATATTGTTAAAATTCATGAATGTTGCAGCATTCGAACAGTTTTGTTGGTAATGTCTGGCCAAAGCTTTGAATTTGTAGTGAAGTCCCTTGCCGTGCATTGCACTCTGCAGGTGTCAGCTTTCCGATGTGCCCTTTCGTGCCAATACTCAATCATTACCATGGATTCTTTGGGCTGCCTCATACCACTCGTGGTTACCGTGCTATTTAAAGAGACGTATGAAAGGTAATCCTGGGCCGCTGCTTTCAACATGGAGGGGTATAATCATGACATATGTCCTCGGGGAAGTATGTTGAGTTTTTGGAGGAGCACACCATTGGCGAATACGCGCCAATGTAGAGGCAAATTGTAACACGCTGATAATGCTATGGGTGGGTGGCACTCGGTCAAGAACTCTTCTCTCACAATCATAAGGTTGCAAATTAAAATCCTGGTCAGGTGTCGATGCAGCCCATCGTCTCTGCGGGGTCGTTAAAATTGTCGAAGCACGGTTAAGAGATTGAAGAGATAAATAATATAACACGCGTTATCGATGCTGTTGTTAAACCAAAGTGAATTAAGAGTAAATGAGCAATGGTGGCGAGAAGTTAACTATCTCGTCTGGTATACAGGCGGTCGTGGGTTCGATCCCGACCCTCACGCCTGCTGTATATTTGGAGTTTGCATGTTTACTCCGTGGTCGTGTGGATTTTTCTCCCGGTCCACCGGTTTTTCCCTCCACATTTAGAATCAACGTGCATTTAGAGTATTTGGTTGCGATACATATCCACATGATAAGCCACTTCGTTGAGCTATCATTTGTGGCCAGGTGACTTCTGAAAAAAAGCTATATAGCTCAGTGGGCCTTACATGGTAAAACAATAACAAAAAATAGTTTAGTTTAGGAGCACTGACGACAGGTGATGGACGCAATTTACTTCGCAGGAGAGACTGAGAAAGAAAGGAAGATAAGCGAAGGAAGACAAGTGAGAAAGATGGTGTTAGTGAGACAAAGTCAAAGTCACAACTGGGGAAAGGAAGGCATGGAAGAAACGTGTGAGGCCCTTTTTCTAGCGGTGGGAAATGACAGCCTTGCGACAACATCAATAGTTGTCATCCTGTGGAGATATTGGCCTCTGCCATGGACATGGGGGGACATTTTCACAACTGGCTCAGGGCAATAAATATGAGCACCACCCCACACTCGCTGGAGGTGCACGTTGCCTTGACTCGAAGTCTTCTGTGCCATCTCTATGCAGCAGTTGCACTCAAATCGTACCAAACGATGAGAAGTTTTGTCACTTCAGTAACGCTCTCCGGCTCGAACGGCTGCGGGCAATTTACAGATCCATATTGAAAACGGTGTATCGACTGAACCTGTCTCCGAGAAATGCCACTCAGTCTTTGGAGGGCAACCTGAAGGTTGGATGACGATAATCGCCAAACTAAGTTTTATTCGTCAATGCATTTACAGTATTTATTCACATGCACAGTTATGAATACACACTCGTACAATTCCCTACCCTAAAGACGTTTATTGCTTATATAAATGTTTAAAGTGTATTTGGTGAATACTGTACCAGACTTCATGTGCCCAAACAGTAACCTAGACACTCTATACCTGAGCCTTATATAAGCGTCTGTAAACTGTATGCAAATTGAGTCCCAGTTATGGAGTAATAATGTGCATTTATAAAAGGTCAGAATACATGAGAATGGGATTCAAAAAGCCGTCGTTTAAAAAAACAAATAATGTGAAACATATCCTCGTGCAATCTTCTCCATCAACTGGGGGGGGGGGGGGTTGCAGGCAATTGCAAGCAAATCATTATGGAACGCCAGGCCTCCCCGACTCTGCACAGACCCGTAAGGATTTAACTTTCTTGCTCTGGTCACTCCCTCCACTTGAACAAACATAGCCCATCATAAATAATCTCGCTCATTATTGCCAGGGCCTGGGCTTGCCGCCTCCTCCCCTCCAATCTGCCCTCGCTGCTTCTTTTACCAGACCACCGGTGCCGATCTGGGTGGTAATTTTGGCCGCATGGCTTGCGAGCACCGTTTCGTCTTTCTCTTTTTTTTGGCCAGGAAATTCCATAACAAGCACGAGAGTTAAAACAACAACAGAGGGCCCAACACGAACCGCATCTTATGCACCACGAGGGGCCGCTTGTGAAATGTACAGTCGTGCGTATCACACTGTAATCGCTGTCGTATGCCCCATAAGCGGCGATGGTGATTGCTATAAACGGTTAGTTGTTCTAACAAATAACGTGATTAACTAAACCACGTGTGGCCGGGGAAAAATTAATGCGCGTGGTGTAAATTACACTTTGATGCTGAGTGAATGTTGGCCTCCGTAGCAGCACAGTGTGTGTGTGCTTGCTTGCGTCGTTGTGGGCAACAGTTCGCCTTATAAGTGATGCCACTAAACTACAGCCCTGACAACCTGAGCTCGATTCCTCGTCGTTCACATCTATGGCAAGTGGAAAGTGAATTGAGTCCTAATTGAGTACCTGATGTGGTGAAAACAATCAGAGCTGGTGAGACAAAGGTGGTTTGACATGCTGATGAAGTCACATCACACCACTGTGCTGGTCTTAATAAACACTGCCTAAAAGCAATTGAACCAAGAATATTTAAGGGTAAACCAGGGATCTTTGTGTGTTCATAGCATTGACAGGTTATTGTGAAACACAACATGTGAATAGTTATTTGGCTACGTACGGTGCGAAATGAGTTCAACATACAAATAAGGGGTGGAGTTGGTGGCACAGTGGCTTGTGAGCTTCACTATGAGCCTTGCTGCCCGAGTGTGATTCCCGGCTAAGGCTGATGGATACCAGTGGCGAGTGAAATTGTAACCGATCCTGAAAACCAAAACCTGCACTGACCAGCGTGGTGAAGTACGGCCAAACACCGGACGGTAAAACAGCTGCCGTGACAAACACGGAATGGGCAGTGGATTGACAATTGGCTGTAAATTATTATTATTCTAAATAATATATATTCTCTATGTACAAACTATAAATACACGATCATATTACAGACATAGTTTTCATTGATGTCTTTTTGTGTAAATTGTACGTAAAAAAACGCAACGTATTTTTATGGAAAAATCCGTCCAAAACAAGTGATGTACAAATCTGTGCAGGAGTGCATTGTTTTAAACTGCGCATGCTTTCTTCCCAGACAGCCCTGTAACAGGAAAGTTGCTATGCCAGGGAGATCTCGCCTGTCAGAAAAGAAGATGCCATCACATGTAGTTCTTCATTATTCATTATTTTGCGGCATGGCGAAGTAACTCACTCAACTCGTGCATTTATTTATACTGCGCACACTCAACTAATAATTCCGTAAGTGTTAATGCTCATCTAAACAAGAGGTCATCGATACATATAAACCGCCTTAGCTTATTTCAGTTGTATATCTTGGGTAAAATCTAGCAGCAACAAAACAGCAGCAGCAATGGTAATGTATTTATTTCGCATTTAGAAATGCTTCCATACATCAGTGACCCACAATCTGAGATTCGGAAAAGATAAATTACACTGACGTGGTTGCTTTCATAAGAGCTCCAATGGCATTTCCTGATTTGGAAACTTTAGGCACGTATTATTTATCTAAAAGTACCCTAATCTTGTTTATATGTAAAAAAAAAACTACAGTCCAAAGTGTCCCCATGCTCAAATGAACGTTGGTGCAACACTCATCTTGGTTGGCAGAATTAAGCCAGTGGTAAAAAGGGCCCTTATCTATATATGACAACCACTATTGACTATCCACAACGTAATCATTTTTTTTCTCTCTCCCAGTGCCATAAATGCGGTTGAGTCGACCTTCGATTGGGAATTCAAACTCGTAATGTTCTGATTACCAGTCGAAAGCTCTGCCACACCGACATCTGGGTAGATATAACAATAGATATTTGATTTCGATTTAAAGCTTTCGTGACTGCAGGGATTCATATTCTTGGTTCTTTCGGTAAAGTCACGTAGAAGGGAAAAAATAAAATAATAAAAATTAAACAATACAATTTTCACGACTTTCTATTGAAACACAAGCAATCATCATCAGGTGTGAAAACCACAGCAAGAAAATGTTCTTGCTGATGATGATTGCTTGTGTTGCAATCGAAATGTCGTGAGAATTTTATTGTTTTATTTTTCCTATTTTATTATTTCCCTTCTACGTGACTTTACCGAAAGAACTAAGAAAATATATATTTGATTTCACTCTGAATGTGACCAATAAAAGCTAATTCCACTGCAAAAAAAAAACCACAGCCGAAAACGATCACTGTCTACTTGTGCCTTTTCTCTCCCTTCTGGGAAAGTTAAGCTCCTGCTACCCCCATAATCCTCTGCACTGCCACTGCTGCCGATTGTATAGATTTTGTACATCGTAGTGCATTATTAGCAAGTACCTTAAACTGCTCTGTTTAGCAATTTAAGGACGTCAACAGATTTGTAAAACAGTACAATATTGACCCATTATAGACAGTGTATACATTTCCCATGCGCCTGCTGCAAACGTGAACCGAATCTTTTATGGTATATATATATTATTTTTGAATGGAAAAACTGTCAAGTTTTTTTTTTATCAAAATGGCGTGTCTGTGTTCAGGGCTAGTGAGGACAAACACGTTTATTTTCACCTTTTTAATTGTGAAATATCAGTGACTGCCATAAACTATTTTTTCCAGATTCTACCCAACCACCTATGCATTAAAACTATGGACAATACCCATGATCTATATCAAACTACTGGTACTTTTTAAATCGTCTCCAACAAATTGTCTTATTTTGTTATTATGAAACCGCAGTGTTGCACATTCGAAATGAAGGACGTGGGCAGGTGCGAGGGCAAACACATTTATTGTGGTTATAATCTGTAAAATACGTGTGTCACACGCAGCAATCCTCAACCGAGTCGCCATTAACCACGTGACTGGTGTACAAGTCTGGTTAATCAATAACCCTGCCAGCCCCCTACAGGCCCAACTCCGTTATCGCATGCTGGTGTACACATGCATCGATGTACTGCACAGCACGTAAGGACTTTCACAAAACCACACTTTACTCCCCCCTTGCTGCACGAGGAAATAATGAAAAGAGTGGTCCCATTCCTAATGTGCCACAGACAGCAGCCACAGACGTATCATTCAATTACAATATCCTAATGAGAACAACATCAAAGACTGAGTCTTAAGCGTCTCTTTCAGGAGGCTTCTGCATCGGGATGACCAATTATAATTGAAGTCGTTGGAGACGGGAGAACACATAGGCGAGAGTACTCGTGGCAATGCAGGTGGGTTTACAAAAGCTTTGCTACCCTGCCATGGTCCTGCTGACCTCACAGCATCGCTGATTTGAGATATTCACGAACAAACATGACCAGATTTGCATAACCTCATTGACACCAGACACAAGTTTAGGATCCGTTTTACTTTCTGGAGCAGCTTACAATCCGGAGGATATCGTAGTTGATTTTGTTGACTGCGTTCCTTGGTTTCCACGTATGATCGACTGAATTTGAATCGCCTGGGTGAATCAAGGAAAGAGGAATGCACCGGGACAGAGCCTGCACTGTTTGTAATTGAAAAACTGGAATTCGACAAAAAACATAAAAGTTGCCATGAGCAAAAGCGGACATGTTTACAACTTGTAAATAATTTCCAGCTGCACAGCAGTGAGCGCATTGAGTCCATGGGAGATAATAAAAATTGTGCTTGCCCTGACTGTATTGGTTTGATGCAGTATTCTATTTCTCCATCCCCTACCACAAGTCAAACCAACATCACTCTTGCCCTCTCGGCGGCCAAGACAAATGTGATTGTCTAGGCACGGCACTCGGTGTCTTGGTCTGTATACAAGAACAAAGCCAGCGAACAAAAATA
Source organism: Lampetra fluviatilis (assembly GCF_964198595.1). NCBI lineage: Eukaryota > Metazoa > Chordata > Hyperoartia > Petromyzontiformes > Petromyzontidae > Lampetra > Lampetra fluviatilis. The sequence goes on along the minus strand of NC_136278.1, from coordinate 10,335,210 downwards.
GTCACCGCATCGCGCAGAACTTTCAGATGCGCTGCTGCGGCCGTCTGCAATGCTCTTCCTTCCGATATCAGGAAGCCAGTGGAGCTATGCACGTCTAAATCTAGATTGAAAACTCGCTTCTTTCGAACTGCTTTTTGTGTTGAGTTTTTTGTCCTTCCCCAACACCTCCGATTAGCACGGTTGGCTTTGTACTTTGCGGAAGAAGTTCAACATACGTACAAGCTACGCTTACAAACTGTGGTAAACAAACAATGCTTGAAAAAGAACACAATTTATCGAGAGATTATGTTACTCACGTAGCTTAACTAACTCTAGATAAAATAATATTTGTATTACCAAACCAGCAGGATGCGTTCACACGTTGCCAATTATTTTCTTTACCAATACTGATTAAATGGGTACGAAATTAACTGATTGCATCTGCTGAATAACGGCAATGTCCCCTCCCGTGTCCCTGCTGCGTGCCTCCATCTGTTGAGAAAACAATACCAGCAAAACACTTTCCGATTCCCCCTGCAATGCCAATGCCGTCGTGACAACAGTTCCCTTGTTTATGCAATAATGTGTGCCCTGTGGTCATATCCCCATGTTCTTGTTGCCACTGCGTGTGTGTTTGTGTTTTCACGCCACAATGAACCGGCTAGGTCAGTCATTCGTCCAAGCCTCAGCGGTTTCTCCTTATTTTTTTTTGTAACGTTGTTGTTGCGGCGAAGTGAAAGCACAGAGTAACCTTTATAGCGCTCTCTCTCGCTCTCTCTCTCTCTTTCCCCAAACAACCGCCGTCGACAACCGCGATTCAACGGAGCATATCACAATACGTCTAATCACAGTGCACAGACCATGCTGCTGTAAACATGCAAAAAATGAGCTGAGCTCACCAAGTCGGTGCTTGACACGTAACAGGATCCGTGGCCTGAGAGTGGGACTGCGTGCGTTACGCGGTCTGGGATGGAACACACGCAAAGGCTATTATGGCAGAATGGCCCGTGGCCCATTACCCTTTGTAGCCTTGCATAATGAGCGCCCGTGGGGGATATGGGCTGGTGGTTATTGCAATGTGCTGCAGTCCCGGTGATCCGTGCTGGGTTCCTCATTCTCCGAATTCAATTAGTTTCTAATTGGCTTCTTACAGTCGAAGAGGACACTGCCGTAGGCCGACTTGGCCTGAAATTAGAGCACGCTGCTGCAAATACCAGCGCTGGTGGGCAGAACCGGTGTGCCGTGCCGTGGGGCACCCACCTCTCTGTGTTATGGTCTGATAATAACATTTCGTTCGTGCGCGAAGCCCCAACCCTCCACGTTTCATTGGAATAGTCCGCTCTTTTAAGTCCAACTTTATAACGAGCATACATCTCTTCAACGGCGTCCATACCAGGTACTCCTCTTGTCGTCTTCTCAGTATATCGAAATAGGTACCATGAAGCCCTCTAGGCTACATTGCATTGAATCATTGAAGGGAAGTCTCAGCACTGGCCATGTCTGTGAATTTAACCCAGAAAGCTGGGTAAAATTCCCAGAAAACTGGGAAAAATTCCCAGAGAGCTGGGTTAAATTCCCAGAAAGGTGGGTTAAATTCCCAGAAAGATGAGTTAAATTCCCAGAAAGCTGGATTAAATTCCAGAGAGCTGGGTTAAATTCCCAGAAAGATGGGTAAAATTCCCAGAAAGCGGGGTTAAATTCCCAGAAAGCTGGATAAAATTCCCGGACATGGCCAAGATCAGTGGTGAACTTCACCTTCGGTCGGCTCAGCCATAAAACGGCGCCTGGTGCGGTGTGCACACATCGTCAGGACCCATCTGTAATCCAGTGTTTTCGATGCAAGGGTTTTGTGGATCGCAGCGAGAGAGGAGTAGGTGTGGGTTGGCGGATTGGGGAACTGTGTACCTTCATCAGCTGCAGCAGCATTATTCGTTGTCATTATCATAACGTAATTTCGTTTAGCAGCACCGTGTCACAGACAGAGGAGGGCGAAGCAACTGTCACACACACATGAGTATGTGTTCGTGTCTGGGACAGATGGAGCCTGATTGGTTAATTTGGTCCATTGACAGACGTATGTGCTTCCATGTACAGTGCCTATAAAACGTTTGTGAAACCCATGAGAATTATGGAAATTATCTCGTTTTACCATGATAGCCTTCTTGAATCTAAACCGGTTTTTTCTTAAATATCCAATAGGATTTATACTAATCAATCCCATGTGTTTTGAAACTAAATGATGAATGAATTAAACAAACAATGAGTAATTAAGGTTCAGGGTATGTGAAAAAGTAAGTGAACCCCTGGTTTCATTCGCTCAATTAAGGGAATAATTGGAATCAGGTGTTGAAATAATTAGTTAGATCTTCAGGGGTGAATTTGGGATGTCCCACCCTATATAAAGATCAGAAACTTTGTGAGTTTGGCCTTCACCATACAGGCGTGTGGAAACAAGTCATGCCGTGATCAAAATAAATCTAAGGACATCAGAAAAAGAGTTATTGGTGCTTTTCAGTCCGAAAAGGGGTTACAAAACAATTTCTAAGGATCTGGAGCTCCACCAGGCCACTGTCACACAGATAATCTACAAATGGAGAAAGTTCAAGACCACAGTCACTCTACCCAGGAGTGGTCTTCCTACCAAAATGTCTCCAAGAACAAACTGGGAAATCATCAAGGAAGTCGCAAAGAACCCGAGAGAAACATCCAAGGATCTGCGGCCTGCTCTCGCCTTGGCTAATGTGAGTGTTCATGACTCACCTATCAGAAAAAGTCTGAACAAGAATGATGTTCATGGAAGACACAACCACTGCTCTCCAAAAAGAACGCTGCTGCCTGAAGTTTGCCAAAGAGCACTGCTGATCCACAACTCTTTTAGAAAAATGTTCTCTGGACAGATAAGTCAAAGGTATAACTTTTTGGCCTCAATGAGAAAAGTTATGTTTGGCGAAAACCAAACACTGCTTTCGAACAGAAGAACCTCATCCAAACCGTTAAGCGTGGTGGTAGTGGTGGGAATGTGATGGTTTGGGGCTGCTTTGCTGCTCAAGACCTGGACAGTTTGCCATCATTGACACAACTATGAGTTCTGTATTTATCAGACGATTCTAGAGGAGAATGTCAGACCATTCATCTGTGAGCTGAAGCTGAACCAAAAGCGGGTCTTGTGCGAAAAATAATTATCCTAAACAAGATCTACAGAAGAATGGCTGTAGAAGAATAAATTCCGAGTTTTATAATGGCCTAGTCAAAGTCCGGACCTAAACCCCATTGAAATGTTGTGGCAAGACCTGAGATGAGCTGTCCATGCAAGGTAACCCTCAAATGTTACCGAGTTGAGGGAGTTCTGTAAGGAGGAATGGGCCAAAATTCCTAAAATCCGATGTGAGAGAAACTGACCAACAGTTACAGGAAACGCCTAGTTGCAGCCATTGCTGCTCAAGGGGGTGTCACCAGATACTGAATCTAAAGGTTCACATACTTTTTCACACGTGGTTATTGAATGTAGAATCATTAAGGATGAATAAATGTTGAAAGATTATCATGTCATTGTGACATTTATTTAATCAGGTTATCTGTATATTTTATTCGGACTTAGATTAAGATATAATAACATTATAGGTTTTAAATATGTAACATATGTAAAAATCCTAAGGGGCCACAACCTTTTTGTCGGCACTGTATGTTGAACTTCTTTCGCACTGTACATAGCCAACCATGCTAATCGGAGGTGCGCGGAAGGACAACAAACTAAACGCAAAAATCTGTTCTAAAGACATTAGTTTTCAATATAGATTTTAAAGTGCATTTCTAATAGCTCCAGTGGCTTCCTAATAACATCAGTACACATGGCCCCAATTCCCCTTGACCCGCTCCCGGCCACTGATTGGCTGTGGGATTCTGTGCCTGTGAATGTTGCCAAAGCCTTGCACGTGACTTTTTGCAAAATTTCCACCTCTTAGGTGGAATTCCACAAACACCTGAAACTCGATTCTACGTCGTTGGGCAAATGGTGTCTCCCTGTTGAAACGAGTGGTAGGGTCATGCTCATGAATGTTGGCAGCCCCAAGCTAGAGGTGATAATTCCACATTACTATGGCAGGGGCCCTGAGTTTCTAGAGGCCAACCACTTTCATATTTCATTCAACACCGAATAGCTTTAATTTTTATCTATGCCTGACTTGCATTGTTCTTGCATTGCTTTCAAACAATGCATCTCATTCATCTCCTCAACCAGCAGTGGATTGACCACGGCTAATTAACGATGATAACATGGGATAACAGATACTTAGGTTTTGTCTTCTTTATTTTTGAAACACCAACATTAAATATCACACGTGTAATCATATGCCACTGTTATGTAAGAAATATCTCTGTTTACTCAGACATCATTCATGGATTACAATAAAAAAAATTCCACGTGTGAAAACCCTATATCAAATGCAAAACCATGACACTCTTTTGAACAAAGTGGAGATTGTGTGATTTTATTTGAGAAATATTTGTTCTACAAATTGTTAGTTATATAGAAACTATCTAAATTATCACTTGTGTGCTCTGCGCAGTCATTGTATACATTGTAATTGTACATGCTGCAGTGCACTCGTGAAGGCATTTAATATTAATTGCATTCAGAAGAAAGCTTGTAAAAGAAAACGTTGGGTAGCACATTTGGCATTTTTCACACTCACTGTCTATGTTATTATCTATAACCCATGCATTACCATCTTTTTAAAATGCCAGAGTCTTGCCTGCACTTGTTTCCCATATAATTAGAGTTGTAGTTGTGGTATAATGGATGATTTTATACTTTAAAGCTATATTTACAATGCGTAGCAATTTTTCAGATTAATTTGCAAATGTCCAACAAACAAGCTCGCCTTGGCTGTTGTCGCCCACATTTCATGAACAAAAGCTGACGAAAAGAGCACGGTGAGGAGCCTAATTACATTTTCCTGTTGTTGACTCATCACTTGCTGCATTGTTTCAAAAGGTTTTAAGAATGTTATCATTATTTATATAATTCCTGCACCTGTGAACAGTTGATTCGTATACCGTGGTAACAGATTGCACCGTGCGAAATCATTTTTGTTTCCTATGGAAGTGCTTCATCCGCATATTACGCTGCTCGCAAACTTTTACTGCGATTGTGCTGTATGCGATATTGTTTCCGGGATGCACCACATCCTCTTTGGTATGGTTGTCCGACGTTTAAAAACTACTTTCTTAGGAACATATTCAGGAAGAAGATTTAGAGCTGGTAAGCAAACCGTACTGTCGAGTAAAGGGTGTCCATACAAGATATCGTCGGTAATTAAATCATGTATAATTCGGCAGCATTTCAGCTAGGGCGATAAAACTAAACTCACGCGGTGTATGAGGGGGCTATACTATCCCATACGGAAGGGACAGATGATATAGAGTCCACACTTTGCCCTACCGCTTTCTCCTGACAAGACAGGGCTTGGCATCCTGGATACCCATGGGAAGGGAGTTTCGCGACATCAACCCTCGCCTCCACAGTGCTGGACGAAGAGGCATGCACCGCCACAAGCCTGGCGGCTATGAACGCTTCCCTTCTCAATGCAATCGTTATGCACTGTCGAATGCCAATCAAGATTCTCATTTAAAGAACATGTCATTGCTGTACACGTAGAATACTTTGCCACATTTTTAAACGACGAATACAAATGTAGTCAGACACTGCCGTAGAAATGCTTAAGTAATCGATAATGATGTTGTGAATACTGCATTTCCGAGAATTTATATTTAAGTGTGCACACTTAGCATACATAGTTATATGGGTCATTATAATATTTTGTGAAAAATATATAAGTTATGTAATATAAAAGCAGTTAATAAATAAGCCAACCAATGCGTAAAATATCCTTGTTATTCAGTGTACGACTGCATAACACTGATTTTGGCATTTCACTTTCTATTAGATCGTTGTGAATTAAAATGTTTGCTGTGCGTCGACTCAGCCCATCATCCCTCAAGGGTCGACAGAGTGAGTATTACATTGTGGAAAGTGACCAGTGATTATCATATGAGCAGAATGACCTCTGCCATAAGAATGTGGAATTCCCACCACGTGTGCAGGGCACTAACAGAGCTGAGCGCTGCTCCATCTTTCCTAGAGCAAGGAAATTCAATGATTTTTTTTAGTGATTCACTGTGTTTAACCCAAGGGAAATCAATCTTCTGTTGATGTGTAGTGAACGCCTAAGTTACAGGAAACCTGGGTAGCCTAATTCCATGTATACTCAGCAAAAGGTCTTCAAAAGTGTGCTCATAAGTGGGCTTATGAAGACCTGTGGATACTCAACTAAGGCATCGGTGATAAGAGAAACTCTTCAGACAAGTGGGAAACAATTTGCATTGCGTACGCAATTTCACGGTCAAGCGTGATTATAACTCCGAGGTTCAGTGTCACTTGGAAGGTCAGGTGAAAGAGGTGTGGAGCTTTAAATGTCCCTTGAAAGTCGGCGCATATTGAACGCTGCTGCTGTTGCTGCGAATGTGCAGCAGGATGGCATTCCAGCCGGCAGGGTCTGCCACCACCACCGACACCACGGATAACGACTTCTGGCAGTGAAGTCCTTGATGTCGAGCAGTGGCTCATAACCTGGGGTGCCCGCACCCCCTTGGGGTGCAAAGATGCCCTTTCTGGGGGTGCGAGACATGGCCAGATTTTTTTTTATGTAATCATCGAAACAATTAAGTACAACTACTTTGATTTAAAGCTTTCGTGACTGCAGGGATTCCTATTCTTGGTTTTATCGGTAAAGTCACGTAGAAGGGAAAAAATAAAATAAAAAAAATATAAAACAATACAATTCTCACGACGTTTTTTTCTCTAATTTTCTTGCTGTGTTTTTTCACACCTGATGATGATTGCTTGTGTTGCAGTCGAAACGTCGTGATAATTTTATTGTTTAATAGTTTTATTATTTTATTGTTTCCCTTCTACGTGACTTTACCGAAAGAACCAATAATATACAACTACTTTGTTTCATCACACCTATTTATTTATTTATTAACATTATTAATTGTTTTACGATTTAGAACCAAAGGGGTGCAAGGATGCATTGACGGTTAAGAACCACTGGTTGAGTGGAAGATATTTTGAGTTTTGCTCTGGAGAGTTCTGCCGTGACCTGCAGTGCAGGGTGACAGCAGTGAGCAGAGGAGAGCTGCACCGGTACGGGCAGGAGATCTCGTAGCTGGACCGACCCTGCTGTCAATAGCAAATGTTTACGGTCAGGTCAAAGTCATGCTCAGACGAGGTGGAGGAAATTCTCATCCCGGTCGATTAATATTGATTCAGTGGTGGACGTTCAACAATCATATGGTGGGAACCGCTAGCACCAGTCCCTTCCACAGACGAATACTGTTGCTCATTTTGATCTCTCCCTGGAGTAACAATGGACTGAGTCTCGCTTTGACCGGGATTTAAAACTCGCAGTGTTCCAATCGTGAGCGTGACAGAGTGTTACATGGACAGAGTAACGTCCTGCATTTAACACTGTATTTGTTTGTCTGACTGCGGTATATTTAGCACCTATTATTCGTTATTGGGTCCAATCTTGTAATGGGCTTGACCTGATGAGGTAGTTCAATTAATTTTATTGGCGTTTGTTGATTTGTAGGTTTCGACCAATAATCCAAACATGTACAACGTTTTACTTTCACTGTGACTGGTTTCAGCAGCATCTAATGTCGGTATATGAATTGCAGTGCAGTGTGCTATGATGTGTTTCACGTTAATAATAATACTAATTTACAGCCCTTTGTCAACCAAAAAAATGGAAGAAGGCATTCCTATGCCGTGTCAGTCATGGGTGTGAGTAGACCATACTTCAACGATAACTGGTATGTGAAGGGGGTCTTAGAGTGGGTTCAGATATAAACTCATTACGGATGTTAGCTGTGACTGGCAATCAAACTCAGGTGGGCAGGATCAGTGTGCTCACCAATTCACCACTGGTGCAGCCCAATTTCATGTGTGGATGGTACACGCTACATACCGTGACATTAAATGTGCATTGCCACTGTTATTCAGTGTGATAGTAGTGTTGGAAACGTACAGGAAATCAGATTAAAAATTGCATTGTGTAACGATGTTTACATGCGCTTTCCACATTAGTTTAACTTTGCTATTGATAACCAGCACACGTCAAAGACCGACAATAACAATAATATTGTGTGACAATCTTTGAATGATGTTTGTGCTTTGTAAAATATATCAAAACAATTATGTTTAATTTAAATGTAATGTCCGTCAGCAATAAAAAGGAACACCGCTATTATTAACCTCAGAATAATCACCAGTAATTCATCATACGTTGTATCTTATTATGAGGCATAATGTAAATCACAATTAGGTTTGAAATCTGTGTTGAAATATCATTATTTCCAGCAACCTACTGTCCAATTGAAACGAGCAAGAAACGAGTAGGGTTTATAAGTAAGAATTTAAGACTGCAGTACTTATTTCTTCTGCAAACATACTGCACATTACAAGCTCCACAACGTCCAATCTTCGACACTTAACAATGACAGCCGCCCATTTATACCCAGACAACATTATACCACACAACAGGAATAGCTATTTCACTCAGTTCACACACACTTTTGTATAATTAGCGCACGATGAACAATTAGCGAACAATAAAAAAAAACATTTCCCACGAAGTTAATAATTTAAATGAGCGGCATAACGTCGCGTGTGATGTTCGAACAACCCACATCAAAATGTGCAACTAGAGAGTTGTCCTGATTAACACAGGTTCCCTGCCAAGATGAAAAACACGCGCACAGCATGCGTCCAGGGTGCATCGGATGTAAGTGCACTCACTCTAGATCCCAACAAAGTCAATGGTTTTCTGAAGTGGCGTTGCCCTCTTAGGGTCCCTATCCGCTCAGCAGGGATTGGTTTTCAACCCAATTTGCAATTCCGAAAGTCTCGCTTGGGGACACGGTCCTACAAATACTCATCTCGGCGAGCCACTCATTTGCCCCCCTGCAACCTTTCAGAACACTATCATCAAAGCCAAAGCATTGAACAATGTCTCTCTAACCCCCCCACCCCCCACCCCCCATGACGACCTGCTTGACTTCCGGTCTCATCTCAACCACACGCTGGCGCAACAAAACAGGTCCTTACTATCAATACATCTACTTGGTAAACCCGTGATAAAAAAAGGTCTGCGAGCAATGCACGGGTTATAACTGAGGCAGCCACAATGACTGGGCTGGGTTGTGTTTGTGCACTTTTTTTTTATTCGTGTAATGATTCATTTGCTAGATGTGGTGGTGGTATCTCGCTGGAATCCAGCACTTTGAAGTTTGTGAATCAAGCTTAAATCATTACGTGCAATAGATGCATGTCTCCGGGGCATTGAAGCAAATGCGTTTTAAGAACGTTGTGGGTTTTTTTTAGGGTTGTACCAAACATTTTCATTTCCTTGGAATTAACCTACATACCGGAATCTATTATATACACACATTAATATTCGTCCAAATTGTAAGAAATTTAACAAATGGCTATTTTCAGTGCCATGGGTCACATGACCAAAATGGTCTGCGGTGTGGAAGGAGTGGAAACGGTGGATTCGAGGACAGGGGATGGAAGCTGTGACGACGACGACAACAACAACAACAACCTCCACCACGAACACAGGATAGGGGAGACAGAGGGAGATAAAGGGAGTACACTCAGCACAGTATGTATGAATGTTGGACTTCTTTCGGACCGTACGTATACAACTGTGCTAATCGGAGGTACGGAGAGACGAGACAGAAGAGAGAAAGAGTGAGAAAGACACGAAGAGATTAAGCAAAGCGAGAGAGAGAGACAGACAGCTGGAGGGAGAGACAAAGACTTGTCAGATATTACAGATTTTTTTTTAATTATTATTCATCTTCACATTCGAATGTATAAAATGTCAGGAGAAGTTGTTTTCTAATCGACCAAACGGTACAAAAATGCTGCCCCTAATTAATTTGGTCTAATTTCGGCAATTCATAGCAGTTGGGCTGTCGGCATGACGTCATCAGACGAAGAATCCATGCAGGAGTGAAAAGATTGGCACAGCAGAAAGTTTCACAGAATTTCTCTGAATAAATCCTTAAAGTGGCCTTTTTAATAATTTACATAATAGGGGTCACACTCTCCCAAACACTCTTTAATTCTCAAAAGTAGAATGTTTCATTAAGTGAAAACCAAACATATTTTTCATTTATTTATTCATGTGCAGGCCAATTAAATTAGCTTTACACCATAAACTCACTACACTGTAGAGACCGGATTAATCACATATAACTTGCATTAATTCACCTCCAGCATCTCAGTAGTCCACTCTCTCATTTCGTGGAGTTCCGACCGTTATCCAAAATAATCTAAAATATTTTTTATTTTACCAGCTAAGGGCCACTGAGCCATATAGTTATTTTTCAAAAACAACCTGGCCACAAATGAAAGCTCAACGAAGCGGTTCATCACGTGGACTCTAAATGCATGTTTAAAAAGGTGGAGGGAAAAAACTGGAGGACCTGGAGAAAAATCCACGCGACCAGAGGGAGAACATGCAAACTCCAAATATACAGCAGACGTCAGTGCCGGGATTGACCCCACGGCCTCCTGTATACCAGGCGAGGTAGCTAAGATCTCGCCACTGTGGTACCCCCCCCCACATCCCTCTATACGTGTGGATATATTTTTTATAGATGTTATATTCCTCCCACACCTAAATAAAATACCCAATACTGTAAGACATTGATTAAACATTCCATACAACATCTTCAGTCAAGCGTCTCTATACGTGGTGATGTTTTTCAAAGCAAGTAACTTATTATTACCAGCATGGTGAAGTATGGTCGAACAACTGCCATGACCAACAGGCATTAGGAAAGCATACATCCAGCTGTGGATTGACAACTAGCTGTACAATAATTATCATCATCATTGCATTATCCCCGACGAAGGTCTGAATATCATGTACGCATAATTAAATAGGCTGGGTTGCACCCTTTGCCCAGAGTGCTCTACTCAATGAAGCGCTCTCACAAAAGCAGTCGACTCACTCAATCATCCCTCTGGGGCAGTACTAGATTAAGCTAGTGCGGGGCCTGTAGCATATGTTATAAAGGGGCCCTAAATAAAAAAAAACACACACATATAAATATTAAAACATAAATTTGTAACTCGCATAGTAAAGTAATTGTATTTTTTCATTTGCTATCCAGCCAGATAATACGACAAATCGATAACGTTAAACACCCAGTCGTTCATAAAAGTTGAAGGCAGTATAGTACTATAGTAATAGAGCAAGTGCAGAATCACTGAACCGGAATTTATAGCTTTGAAAGCATTTAGCGCGGGGCCCTTGAAAGTGCGGGGCCCGTAGCTACTACTACATATGTCGCTACTTTTGCTACAAGGATAATCCGGTACTGCTCTGGGGTCAATCAAATGAGCACCACTTTGCTGGAAGTCAACAGTTGTTGTTGGAATCCGAATCGTTATCCAGGAGGGAAGTTACAACAACAACAACAACAATTAAAAACAATACAAAACAACGACAGGAGTAGATATGAAGCTTTCGGGACTGCAAGGATTTATACTCTTTGGTTTTTTCGGTAAAGTCACGTAGGCAAAAAATAAAATGAATGAAAACAACAAAATGAAATCACGACGTTTTGGGCGCAACACAAGCATCCGTCATCAGGTGGGAAACCAAAGAGTATAACGATAGGAGTGAAAAACATAGAAACAAGTAAGCAAGTTACTGATAAGAAGCAAATCTAAATAAATAAATAAAGTATATAAGTAGAGCAGTGGACTGCTCCCTGCCAGGGGAATATACAATTGTTAACTATCACTTGGTGTCGGTTATGGAGATGAGTTTCCACCTCATTGCTTACTTCAGCACGCAGGCATTTAGACGCGTGGATCTATTCGGCATTAGGCAAAATTAAAGTTACCAAGTTGCTGCCTCAGATACCAGGTGAGTTAAAAATGGAATGTAACGCGTCCACGAAAAGTAGCCCTCTGAGGAGATGGAGCGATGAAATCAGCTCGTGCGCAGGTGCTCCAAGGATTACCATTGCAGCCGATCTGCCCTCTTTCAGGATATTTTGATTTTCTTTTTTTACAGAGAGAAGCTTACTCTGCAGGCCGTTTTGTCTTCCAAAGCATTATTTACATGAACGATCCTCATCAATCAATGCTATTGAAATGATGCACTCTCAGAAGGCCGTGGGGGCCAATGGGTTGCGTAAGAAATTGCTTACTCCTCATGTGGCGAGGCAGATATGTGAATGAGACGTCTTGCAAGCTGATCTATTTTGTTATTTATATTCCCTACAATGATGCCAATAATTGTTTGCATTGCCCCTTCATTACAACGGGGTACACATCAAATAATCGCACGTGACTGACCGTTAGATGTCAACACAATGAGAAAACTAATTGGATTTCATTCAGACAGGCCCTGCGTATTACCGTCTGGAATGCATTGCGAAAACTCGTCACTCGCCGATGACTCATTGCACAACAGCGAGTTCGTCGTCTCGACACCGGTCCACGACAACACTTTGTACACCTAACACGACTGTCTAAGATTCTCTCGACACCATAAAATATTTTGTGAAAATAGCCGAACGTTGAGTTATCCCTTTCCTCTCAGTGTCAGGATTTTATTTTTCTAATCCTGTGGGTATTATATGAACATTTTATTACAGGGCAATGAAATACATATGCTTATTTCGATGCTAAATATTTCTTCATAACCAAAAAGACAAAGATCATCCCCCGTATAGCCTGGAATAAACTGTTGGGGCAAGTGCTGTTCGCGAGCATCTATGAAGGCCGGCACGGCACGCGAATGGGTGGGTGACCAGCACCACGCCCGGCCGCCTTTGTCTCCCTCGTGGCGATGTTTACACACCGCACCAGGTACTCATTTGAGACTGAGTCGACCAAGGGGAGGCCCAGGACCGGTTCAGATAATCGTCGCTGGTGTGAGCGGGAATCGAACTGGGGTCGCCAGGTTCGTAGCGCTAACCGCTACACTACCGCTCCTCACATTGTGTAACGTGCATAAAACAAAAAACATTCCAAGCCATAATCCTTCTACAGTTACAGTATTTAGGTAATTTGTAGATCAATATCCTGTTGTAAATGTGTCTACTGAGTAAAAGATTGGCAATGGTAAAATACATTTTTTTCTCACAACCATTTCGCTAAAATATATATATATTTTTTTATGGGGAATGAGGTGTGCCCTCTCTGGTAATACACTAGATGCCTCAATGATGACAATTGTACGTTTAAGCGTTTCCATTTTTTTCATAGTCACCCAATAAAATAGCGCTTTACTCTCTTGGTTTGCTGCAACAGTTAAGTATAATTAGCAAACATTATAGCATTACTTAACTTTTTGAATGCACGCGTTATAATGAATGTAAGTGTCCCCCCTATGGTTTGGAAAAAAAGCCCTCCTTTTATTGACAATTCACTTAAACGTCTGCAAAGCGGGCACAGAGTGAAGGATGGGATTTATGTCGTGCGTACGAGGATCAGAGGGAAAAATAATACAGGCTGGCACTATCCGTACTAAGTTACAGTGGCAGCAATGAAAACAGATATGCTGTCAGGGACACTACCGTTCAGACAGACTTAATGCACCAGACTGTCAGCTGGCCCCAATCCCTGGAGTAAAGGTCTCTAAAAGATTTAACCACGTGCTTGCGTTTCCATTTGACTTTTTTTTTCTCTTTTGGCGAGAATAAACAAGCGGCTTGCTTTGTCTTAACCGCACAGGATATGCAAATGCTGAAACGTTTGATGCAAAATGTTGTAAATGTAAATCATAAAAAAAACACGTTCACCGAAACCGACGGACTTGTATTTCAATAAATATGCTTAAAATTAAACATAGTCTCTTCTGTTGTTCATTGCTCGTGCAATGAAGCCACAGTGCTACAAGTTTATTTCAATTGACGAAATAAATTACTCCCCAAAAGCATTAACATGTAATGTCGACTATTAGGCGTAAGTTAGCTTCATGCAGTGACGCACACACGCGCACACGGGCTTGCGCTGCCAGAAGAGAAAGTAACGACAGTCATTTAAGTGTCTGTAAGTTTTAATTTCATTTGTACACAAGTGGTGATATATCATGGCACCGTAATCACAATGTCATAAAGTGAAGTTGGCCGGCACGATAGCTCTTGTCCTTTACTTATCCTATGTTGCATATTATTTACACGTCGGTCACGACACAAATAATCATTATTTGGCCACAATAAATTAGAGTGCAACTGATACTTTAAGGCCGCCAGGAAACTGATGTTAATGGCGGATCTAATGAGTGGCTGGGAGTATTGATTTCCCGATTGATCTTTATGCAAAATTGTCTGAACTGTTTAAAACGGGCTGATGTGTACATTTTAAAAGGGCAAGGAACGATCACATGGCATCAGTGGGAATTGGATTGGCAGGGTCTAACCAGAGGGCCTCTAGTGATTTGAAGCGAGTGAGAGCTTATACTGACGCAAGTGTCACCTTCGCTAAGAAGGCCCCCTTACTCTCCATTTTCACTGTAATGACGAATCAAATGTGTGTAGTGCTTTTACTGCGGATACAAGAACCATGGTACATTGAAGCTGTAGGAACATCCATTAGATTATATTTCCTATTTCCGTTGGAGCAATGTGATGCCAATTATCTAAATTGTGTTTCTTTTTTTTTTATACAAGATTTGAACTACACACGACACAAATTATATTTGCATAGTGTGTATTTATGAGTGCTCTCCATTGCTACTGCAATGTCAAATGTGTAATAATACCCTCTCCTAATAACTGGCCTCTTGCATAGTAAAATCTGGCTAACAAGTAGTATAATACTGCATTGACTGTAGAGAAAAAAATATTTACATGTTCTGTAATAACTAACTCTGTTCCAGTCATGTGAGCTGTATTTTATATTAACTTGATAAATTATGGCATTAATCTGCCAACCACAGTATTTAAGAATACCCAACCAACAAAATGATCTGCAAGTATCTTTCATGACTACAGCAAGTATCTTGCATTACTCTATCGATGATCGATTGAATTGTTCGACTTTATCGGCGAGCACACAAATGGCAGAAAAACAGGAGTCTCACCTATATTTCCACGTGTGCCGCTGGACGGGAGGTGGTGGGCCTGCCATGGCAACGTCATCGGCATCATCAGCTGCGTCACGCTGGGTGTGGCTTGCAGGGGTTTCCTGCATTCGGGAGACAGGGCGTCGACTTTGTTGCCCGTTCATAGCAGCTCTAATCTTCGCCAGTGCATTTATACGAGGACGATGTGTGGCTGGTCTTTCAGGTTGAGATGGATCAAGCATAGGCATGGAACATAACAGCTTAACATTTAGAGTTTCACTTATTTTCAACAAAACATTTCCACATACGGTACTTTGTTATGGAAAATTAAGTGTATGTATTCAGTTTTCTGTAAGTTTTTGACGTACATTTAAACCTATTTTGCATCGATTTTTTTAATTTTAAATTGGAGATGTGATTATATATATGTAGTGACATCGCGGATATCACTGTATGGTGCCGGCTCTAGCAAGGCACGGCGTGCGATGCACCGTCATCGCGGACACCCCGAAGGTGGGTGTAGTACCAGCCCTAGTGAGGGCTTGGTGAGCGCTGGGATAGCGCGCAGTGGCACCACGCGTGGCGTGCAGTGCTGACTCCTACAGGAGGAAGTGGCAGAGCGTCTGCCCAGGGACAGGGTTACCCTGGGCCATGGCACTCTGGTTGACCCCGACGCCACGTGACCGGTAAAGTCTACAGGGGGGCCCCCAGGTGGGGGCTAAGAGTGGTCACGTGTCCGAGAAAGTTGTCTCAAGAAGAGTCGAGAGCCAGAGCTCTCTCTCGAAGGTGGGCGGGGCCAAGGGCGGAGCCGGCCCCGACACGGGAACACATAAGCCGGGTCCCCGCAAGGACCGGGGTTGGTTGTTGCTGCCGTCATCTGAAGATCTACGTTCTACGTCCAGAAGAGTCTCCAACACGTGGTCCGGAACCCGAGCCAGGGTCCGGTCCGTTGTAGCTAACTCGCAGTGTGTTAGTGTAGTTAGCCGGGTGGCCCACCACCCTAGGCTGTTATCTGGTAAAGGGGCAGCAGCTACCCCTTTGTGTATTCGTGTTGGTGAAATAAATGTGTTGCCTCTAAGAAGTCCGTCTGCGACCCAGTTGGGCGCACTACATATATACACATTGGATAAAAAAAAACTTGGAAATGGTTACTGGAATGTCTGCATGTAGTATCGCTGCTAATGTTAGGGTCACTTATTGCAAACATAAATCAATATTAATTTTAATGAATTTTCTGTAACATTTAATTGTAAATGGCATTGATTTTGTGAAAATGATTATTACACAACATTTGCCCTACTACAATTTCCAACTGTTTTAATGTTCGCATTTGCCTCTCCTAATTGTATCAAAGGGTACAACAATCACAACAATATCACAATCATCAATCAATCTGACTATAATTTATATCTTAGATGTTTATGTAAAAGATTTACGTGCACATTTGCATTTTTACAGTAATTGAAATAATGTTTTCATTTCACGCGTGGCACTTTATATTATTCATGCAATTCAATGTGCATATTAAAAGCTTACGTTATAAAATCACTGACATGCCTTGATATATACCAGCAGACCCGAGAGCTATAACACTTCCTATTCATGAATAATTAGTGGCACGATCTCAGCGTTTAAATAAAAAAAACACTACATTTAATTCCCAACACAACCCTTGTATAATTAAACTCCAACCACAAAGTTGAGACGTGCTGCGAGTTTTTAAAATATATTGTTTATTAGATGTTTTGCTGTACACATGAACAAAGGCCCGCTGCAGAACTTTGGGTGACAAAAGACAGGACCGCAATGCGAATATCCGCCAGGCCCCATGTGCTTGACGCGTCCTGGTTGACGAGAGGGGGAGCGGCGTGAACAGATATACGTGGGAAAATCGCACCCGTAGAATATTCGTTGTGTTTTTGTAACATAGGGGGCAGAGGGGGGGGGTGAGAAAGTAAAAGGGGAAATGGGGGGTGGGGGCGGTAGGGGATGTGTTTAACACACGGGTGGGGGGAATCCCCGGCTTGCGTGGTGGAGGAAATAAGGGGGGGGGGGAGAGAAGGGCCGGGTTATTAGAGTAGAAAAAGTATCAACATGTGTAGTAGCTACATGTGTCGTAGCTACGGGCCCCGCACTTTCAAGGGCCCCGCGCTAAATGCCTTTAAGCCGGTTCAGTGATTCTGCACTTGCTCTATTACTATAGTATTATACTGCGCTTCAACTTTTATGAACGACTGGGTGTTTAAGGTTAGCGATTTGTCGTATTATATGGCTGTCTAGCAAATGACAAAATACAATTACTTTACTACGCAAGTTAAACATTTCTGTTTGAATATTTACGTGTTTAAAAAAAATAATTAGGGCCCTTTTATAACATAAATTCCAGAGGCCCCGGCACTAGCTTTATCCGGCACTGTGGGGAAGGGGAGTGGAGGGTAAGCCGGGGGGGGGGGTGTTCGCCCCAAAATCAACAAAACGTGAAGTGCGGCGACGCTTCGCCTCCAATCGGCCGAGTATCACTCCCCGTTGGAGCCCTGATGGTGACACCGATACCCACATTTCCAGCGGTCCCCGTGCCCCCGGTCTTCTCCCGTGGTTCGCTCATCGCAAAGCCCTGCACCAGGGGAGCCCATAGACGTGCCGCGTTGGCGTCGAGCGGCTTCTCTGTCGGATTGTACAGATCGATTTTTTTTTATTCACGGTGGCAACATGAAGACTCTCTGGTCTCGGTTATTCAGAAAGAGCTCAAATATGAGCGTTTGCATTTGAGCAGAGAGCCAATGAGGCAGGGCATTTCCGTTTAAAGTTATTTGCCTGTCATATGTTTTGTCAATTGAAATAAATAAAAAAATCGAATTTTTATTGCTGCGTTAAAGTGAATCTGTTGTGAGCAAACATTTCAAGAATTCGCATCAAGCAGGAGATGAAAGGTTGAGCATCACTTTGAAAACAACGGTTAGATTTATTTGCCATTCATGTTAAGCGCCTATTTTATTTAAGATTTGCAAGAAAAAAATCTAAAATAAAATCTGGAGCAATAATGATTTCAAACAATAGCTCTTGCTTATTTAACAACCGGGGTGGGGGACGGGGTACAGAAAAGTCCATTGTGGTTTAATAAGCTATGAAACGGTTACAATTATATAAATGGCCAATCAGCAATGCCTGCAACTGCACGCACGCCTTGGAAGCAACGATATTCATGATATGCATGTGTTGACTTTCATCTTTACGAGGCACAGATTTTTGTGGGCAGCAGGGTTTTAGCCTCATAAAATAATAGCACGAGACAGAAATAGTAACATTGTTTTCAAAGACCAGAGGCAGCCCTGCAGCCAACATACAAACTTGTCTTTAAGACATCCACTGAACTGCAGTATTTGGGTATGTCTGCTGCAGGGCTGACTCTGCTCTGTACAATCGTCGTGTTTATTTGCTAGAGCTCGTCTGAAGAGTCACACTCACAATATTCTGCGTTTGTCAGATGCCTGTTTGTGGCTGTAGCCCCAATAGCTCAAAGAGTATTGCCATATTTTACAGCACAGTTTGTAAAATAACTGCTCCAAACCTAGTGCAGACACGTGGGTTAACGTTTACAAGAAGACACAAATAAAACAACTGCGTGTTGTTATGTTTTATTGCATTTTTAAAATAACATGCATTCACAGTTGTGACAGTTGAAATCTGCTCGAGGTGAAACTCTAATTCTAGCTCTTTTTCAGAAGTGACTTGGCCACAAATGATAGCTCAACGAAGTGGCTTATAACGTGTACATGTTTTCAGACAAATACTCTAAACGCGTGTTTCAAAACGTGGAGAGAAAAAGTGGAAGATTTGGAGAAATGGGTCGTTAAGCTCGCTAGCATCCGACAACCAACTAGTAACGGTTTTTCACGTAAACAAAACATGCCAATTAGTCACTCGTAGAGCACACCGACGTGTTTGGAGAGTAAACCTACAACATTTACAATTCGAGTCCGAATTGCATACTGGATGCCATGCCACCATCGACATATTTCAAAATGTGTCTCTTGCAATGCCCGGAGGCTCCATGGGGTCCACAAGGAGTCCAAACGGATCGCTGTGTGGGTCTCCCACCTCACGAACGATCGTGAAAGGATTCCCGTCTCGGCTGTGGCTTCACTCAACGGCCAAAGTGGCAGTGCTCCCCAAAAGCTACATTGATTTTCAGTTTTCTTTCGAATTAACGTAGATTCAAACTCACGCTGGATAGTCGTGGGTAATACATGTGCTTATCATGTATGTATGTGCGTTCTTCTTCTTGTCTTCTTCGACGTACGGTGCGAAACTTCTTTCGCACCGTACGTCGCCAGTCTTACTAATTGGAGGTGCAGTTCGAAAGAAATGAGTGTTCAATTTATATTTAAAAGTGCATAGCTCCAGTGGCTTCCTAATATGTAGCTATATAGAGGGATTTTGTTCTTTGAGGCTGCGTTGTCCTTGAAGCAAAAATAATCAAGGTGTAAGTGTCAAAATGTCCTGTCAACAGCAGATATGCACAGTGGAGGAGAGAAATACTACGGAGGCAGACAGGAGAAGAAGAAGGGGAGAGAGAGAGACATTTTGGAATCAGATGGGAAGGAGGGCAAGAAGTGCTTGCAGCAGTCGACTTGAGAGCAATGGGAATTGTCACCGTTTGCTCTGAAACACAATTGACCTTCAGTTCTTTTTTACAAATGCAAATGCTGATACTTTTAACGAGAGAACGCACGTGCAGTTCCCAAACACCGCGTCGTAATTAAATTCTAGTGCCGTCTATTTTAGGAGACGTAATAAACAGGTTACTTTTTTGCAGTGCTCTAGTTTGAATGAAAACAAATGGTGCCATGCTTCTTACGGACGTTTTTCTGCGTGCCTAAAGTTTGAGTTCGATTTTGGCATTGGCAGTTGCTGGTGACTGATGAGAATGCTCTCAGTTATGAGACATGAGCAAGGAGGTACAGTACTGCAATGCCCATATTTTACTGTGTTGCATTCTATAATAGGGAGGGGGGGGTCTCAGTGCAACATCTAAGCACAACAAGATGGAAGCGAGAGAACGTGCTCCTGAGAGCCCTCAAATCGCTCATAATGTATCAGAATGTCAATGGTTCTGCAGTGCACGTTATTATATGAACCTGTTTCTTAACAACTTTGTATCGATCCGGCCTCGTGGCATTCTGGTTAACGTGCATGACTCGCAAATGGAAAGTTGCAAATTCCTGCTTCGGGCGTCAATTTGACACATCAAACCTCCGGGCTCAAAATAACATGACCACATTATGGGAGGTCAACAGAGCATATATATAGTGGACAGATTAGTCCACAGCATGTATGGCCCTTTGTGATTCCAGTGCTGGATAAGGGGCATCCCCATGCCATGTGGGTCGTTATTTTACCATGCTTCATGCTGGTCAGTGCCAGTTGGTGAAAGCAAGTAGCATAAACATGCGAGCATACAAGTACAGTACAACAATGGGATAATGTGCTGCACTGTCCTCTGCTGCTACGAACCCGGCAGCCCGAGTTCAATTCCCGCTCACGGCCAACACCAGTGACAATTATCTGAACCGGTCCTTGGCCTCGGTGCGGTGTTTTAAACATTGCCACTGGGGAGCCAAAGGTGGTGTTGGCCACCCACCCCCTCGTGTGCCGTGGCGGCCTTCATAGGTGTCGCTAACAGCACTTTCCCCAAAAGTCTATTCAGGCTATACGGGGGATCTTTGTCTCTTTGTCTTTGCTGCTCACCACACAGCCCCGAAAGTCTCTAACAGCCTGCTAGCCTTCTTGGTTCTTTCGGTAAAGTCACGTAGAAGGGAAATAATAAAAATAAAACATAATAAAACATAATAATAAGAAGGGAAATAATACAATTATAAAATAAAGCATAATAAAATAATTATGATGTTTTATTTTTATTATTTTATTATTTCCCTTCTACGTGACTTTACCGAAAGAACCAAGAAGATGAATCCCTGCAGTCACGAAAGCTTTAAATCGAAATTTAGCCTGCTAGCCATCGTGGTCACCCATCCAAGCACTATTCAGGGTCAACGCTGCTTAGCTCCTGGGATCGGGTGCATTCCAGTGATTTGTTCAAAGGCATTTCACAATATTGCAATGAAGAATTTCCACCATGGGTTCATGATTTCCACGAAGAGAAGTGCTATCGCACTGTGTGTTTGAACTTGGCGACTGTGGCACTCGCTGGAATTTATTTACCACTTTGTAACCTCCACGTGTTACAACGGTGCCACCTCTTAATTGTATATTTACACGTGACTGTTCATACTTCAGACGTATCTCATTTTAGAATTTGAGGCCGCGGCAAACTAAAGACGTAGCTTCGAAAGACGTAGCTTCGAAAAGGACACGTTTTGCGTGAATTCTATTGACATTTAACGGCTTTGTGCAATTGAATCTTATGGCGGGACCCCGGGTCCCATAAGCCCCCGGCTCTCGCATCAACATATTATAATGTAAACAAAAACTTTTCTCTCTTTCACCAATGGGTTTGAAGGATGGTGGCAAGTGTTGTCTTGTTAAACTATGCCTTTAAAACTGAAAACCACTTACCTGCAATACCTCTATTTAAATACACTATCGAAAAAATGATTTACATCCCTCTGTCAATTATCGTGTTTCTCAGTGTGGGTTTGTGAACACACTTTGTAAACAGTACATAAAATAGTACGCGTTTTCAATGCGCTGTTCATATTATAACAAGGGTTTATACCAATGTTACTCTACAGTGTAGTGGGTCGCCGCTCCTCTTATCCGCATTGATACGAGTGGTATGTGGGGACTATGGCTTAACCGCAAAAAAACCTATCTGCCCAGATGCATGCGGACAAGAGAAGTATTATCAAACAGGAGGAATTAACGGTGCAACGCATCTCATCTGTTAAATATCTGCACGTAATAGGATTGTCATCGATTGATTCTGGCTGCAGACATTGGTAGGTCACAAATAATAATGAAGATAAGAGAGCAGTTTCACTCTATTATGCATACCGTGATGACAAATAAAGGACTTAAGTCGTGTAGGCAGTTTGAGCAGCTTTGGATAAGACTTATGATCCTGCCCATACCCGAGCATGGAGTGCATTCGCTTGTTCAGTTCTTCTGCGCATTCGTCCTCGCTGCTGCACTTGGACACGACAACAGAATGATCCGCGCCAGGTGGGTCGCGGCGGTTATGTGCGCGGTGGGACGGAGTCGCCAAAAATAAATTAATTACGATTTTGACTTCCGTTTATTTGAGACCCCGGGGTCCCGCCATAAGGTTCAATTGTGGGAACTAGAGGCACTTGTAATTGTGTTATACTTCACGTATTTCCAGTATCATAACACACCTACTATCACATCTTCACAGCAGTCATCTCTTGTTTTTCCCTGAGTTTTCCAGACCCGACCAGGTCTGACCTGAAGTCTACTTCAGGTTAGGGCTGAACGATTAATCGATTTCAAATCAAAATCGCAATTTGATACAATGCGATTAGCAAATCGCAAAGGCTGCGATTTTTTGCGATTTGAAAAGTCATATTACTTTCTTATTGGAATTGTTTTTTTTTTATTATAACTTTATTTATTTAACTTAACAATTGCTCTGTTTGATTGTTCTATTTCAATTATTGTTTTAAAATAAATATATGTTAGAAGCAATTCATATCATTTAAGTTCTCATCCTTGCATTAGTATATATAGAGCAGTTCATATTTTGATGGTATCATGTGGTTATGCTCCATCACATGTTTTAAATCTATTGCACAATATTGAACTGAAGCTTGACTTAAACAAGTTTAATCGCAAATCAAATCGCATTATCTGTCAGAAAAATCGCAATTACAGATTTACCCACATTGTTCAGCCCCACCTCAGATCTCGAACAAACCCCTGAGGCATGACACAGTGCAAAGGGAGGGAGGAGGTGTGGGTGCATACAAAAACTCATGGGGGGTAGGGGAACACGACACACGCAGTGTTATATAACTTTAAACGAACATTAAACCCTGAATAATGATACGATCCGCGTTCCGTCTGTCGTGCATACTGCTCTCGCCATCTGAGGAAAGGCAGTGATTTTTTTTTTGTACCAACATTTCGCAAGGAATTTTTTTCGTGCCAAATTTTTTGTGACTTAACTGAAATAATTTTACAGGGGTGGGGAGTTGCGTGGGTGGAGGGGAGGTACTGAGACTTCAGCAGGAGGGAGCATCTGTCCTCTTCAGCCACCCAGAAGCTGCAGGGCCAACGAAAACCTGCCGTGTATTTCAAGCACGTTGTCTCAATGAAAGAGACAATTGAGCAGTTGCAAAGATGCCCGCGGGCTGCGAACAACCGATTATATTTAACACGCAGTCGGCTTTCGCGACCAATATTATCCATCATAGAGGTTTTTTTGGGTTAGATCGCGTAAATATGTGTGTCATTAAATTTTGACTTAAAACTTTCGTGACTGCAGGAATTAATATTATTATTTCGGTAAAGTCACATAGATAAATACAATTATAATAAAAAATAAAAACACCAATGTAGACTGTAGCCTGGTTCTTAATTGGAGTGTACTGGCAGTCTATAATGTACATTAGAAATGTATATAGAAAAATTAAAAAATTGTCTGTTTGTGGGTTTGTGTGTGGCTTTGTGTGTGTTCGAGCGCTTGTGAAGGATTTGTCTCTCCAACGGTGGGGTTTACTATTCTTGGTTCTTTCGGTAAAATCACGTAGGACGGAAATAATAAAATAATTAAAATATAAAACAATAAAAATTCTCACGACGTTTAGACTGCAACACAGGCAATCATCATCAGGTGTGAAATCCACAGCAAAAAAATTGGTGGGGTTTACGTTAAATAAAAAATAGCCAGGTACCACGCCGTCAGCCCCGCCGTGAGCAAGCTCTATTTCTTTTTCACATCCGTCAATTTTAAATTAGTTTAATTAGTGATTTAGTGCTGGAGGCTCTGCACGAGACTAGGCCTCACCACGCCACTCTGTCAGGTGCGTACTTTGTGCTATAGAGTCGATAAATACTGCTATAGAGTCAGCATGTACTACTGTAGTGATAGCAGGTACCACCACAGTCAGTATGCACTGCTGTAATCATAGCAGGTACCACCACAGTCGGTATGTACTGCTGTTAGATTTTTAAGAGTAGTTTTGAAATATTTTTAAGACTCGCTAGTAGACTATAATGTTACATTATAGACGACATTATAGTCTGCCAGTACACTCACCAAACTTAATAACCAGGCTACAGTCTACATTATAGACTGCCAGTACACTCACTCCGATTAAGAACAAGGCTACAGTCTACATTAGTGTTTTTTTGTATAATTTTATTCACTTTATTTTTATTTTTTATCTACGTGACTTTACCGAAAGAACTACTCGTTTAACCCGCCACCACCACCCAACAGCCAATTAGTAAGGTTTGTCACGGAAACCAAACATGCCAATTCGTTACTTGTTCAGCACACCAGTTGTGGGTGGTAACGAGTTTAACGACACATATTTACGCGATCTAATAAAAACAACTCTTTTCTGGAAAACGATGATTTATCAAGCAAAAGTTGTCTTCAAATGCAAAAAATGTAGCAGGGATCTCAGCAAGCAATTGCACGTCAAGATGACGTCTTAACAGTGTGTAAACAGCCTCAATAGCCACAGTTCCACAGCACAGGACTGGTATTTTCCTTTTTTTAATTGGGTAGCATAACAGTGTCATGCTAATTAGGACTCATCAGTGTAGTATTGCCATCAATGCTGACTACTGCCATTCGTACGTACATTATGTTTGTTGAACTTCTTTCGCACCGTACGCAGCGCAAACGTGCTAATCGGAGGTGCTATTAAAGAGGCAACTGTGTGCGCAGATTTGTAATAAACATACATCTTCTCGTGAACACGCTTTTTTTTTACTGAACTGAGGGACTTGCGATGAGCCAGTGCTCACCCTCCACTGTCGGGGCACATTTGGTAGAGCTGAGGGGCAAGTAGACCCTTCCGTCAGAGGCAATGGCACACGCACAATAAAAGCATGCCGGCTGGAAATAAAAGATAGTCGATACGCCTTGGCTACTCAAAGCACCTCTCATCACATTTTATCTAATCTCATCACCTCAACCATTCCAATGCCCCCCCCCCCCACAATGGCACCTGTCCTTGTGCGATACAAGGTGCACCGCAGTACTTGGCCCTGCCAAAATGTGGCACATACCTACTATAATCACCCAGGAATGTCCTTAACGCTCGTGACGTCACTCCACGTCGACCAGCTCCCCTCATTAATAATCAAGAACAGATTACGTCCTCCACATGGACCCGCCTCTCATTAATAATCATGAGCGGGTGACATCACTCCGCATGGAGAACCCCTTCCTCATTAATAATCATGAACTGGTGGACACCCTCCCCCCATTCATAGTCACTCCACATGGGGGATCGAGGCACCTCCTCCACCCTCCTCGGCGTCCACTTACAACCCTCACTACAAAGGCAGAACCCTCACGTCACGTGATCTCCGTCACGCTGTTGAGACATCAAAGTAAAAAGGACGTCATGATGAACTAGGGATTATAACCTAAAAATGAAATAAGTCTGTGTCACCGCGGCCTTACAAATTGCACACGAATTGATGCAATGAACATCACGTCGCGGCCTGCTTTTCGCTTGCAAGTTTCAGATTTACTGCAATACACCCGTCCTTGGATGGGCAAAACGCCAGTTTTTAACATTTGTATTGGATTTTCATGCTGTATACAAGAACGAAGGCCCGCAGCAGAATGTTAGGCCTGGCGAATATCTGCCAGGCCTATGTACCTGATGCATTCTAAATAATGGGGGGGGGGGGGGGGGCAGGTTAACACGTAGTAGGCTTTCGTGAATAATATTATCCACAATAGAGGTTTTTAGGTGAGAGCGTGTCAATATAATTGCGTTGTTAATGTTTGCCATTTAGATGCATATAGTATCCCCCTCTTGCCTTCGCACCTGATTGGCTCAGAAGTGACGACATCACATGTATCCCTCTATTTAAGACCGAAACAGGAGGATTCCTTCACAACGCTGGCTGTCATTTGATGATGCTGGCTGTAATTACTGGCGAAACGTCGTACTCGGATTGTAAATGCCGTGGGTTTAGTCTCCAACACACCGGTGTGCTGTACGAGTAACGAATTAGCACGTTCTGTTTACGTGACAAACCTTACTAATCGGTGGCGGGTTTGACACCTTTATATGTATGAGATCTAACCCAAAAACTTCTATTATTGAGGGGGGAACAGTTTACATTGAAAAATCGTGCTGATAGAACATTCGTTGTTTTTTTGTAGTAATGTATCACATTTTTACTACGACTCCAGCACACATGACCTACTCTTTTTCAAAGAATGCACAGGGTCTTTAACGTCACTGTGAAGCAGACAGTGTGTCTGTGTGTGTGTTTGGTCAGTATTAACCAGGGTGGCCGCTGGGCCCAATTGTGATGTTCTGCAAACGCGCGAGCGGCAAGCATTGCTACACGTTGGCGATGTCACGTCCCCTTATGGTGCACTTTTATAAGTAAACATAGATTTATCAAATGTGAATTCAAGTTTGTTTTCTGTTTGAGTATTGCTCATATCGTGCAAATGTTTATGTAAATTAATGCCCTTGAATTCGATTCACTTCACGATCACCAACACAATATGACAGTTGTTGGTATATCGGATCAAATCATACTGATGAATGACAAAAAAGTAAAATACATTTCAAGTACACTGTTGTAGCAATGAAAATAGATTAGTTCATATCTGGCATAAATATTTTAAAGTAAATTCAAGGGCTTGTCATTGTATTAACATTTAAGGAAATAACACAATGTCTTCCACCACCACAAGGGTTATTTACTTCCCTCCTCTCATCTGGTGGTAGAACATACAGACCTCACATTCATACCATTTCGTTCCCCAAAACTATTGGAGGAGGAGATTATCATCGGTAGCCGCTGGGATTGACTGATCTCGGTCCCAACACATCCAACAGGCATTAACGACGTCTAGAAACCGTCAATGATGACATGGCGTTTTGAACCGTGTGAATTATTGCGAGCAGTGAGCGCCTGTAAATAATAGTGTTCTCAGCTGCATTCATTTTAATGGCCTTCCCATCAAAGTGTTTTTCATTTTTGTGGTGGCTTGATAAGCGGGGGGGGGGGGGGCAGAGGGGAGGGGGGCGGAGGGGGGGGGTATGAATGAATACACATCAAGAAAATGTGCAGGAAAGAACCAGCAGGTTTTTTTAATAACCGCAATTTGAGATCCTCCGGAATTAATTGATTTTCACCTTGCCACTGTCATTTAAATATGCTTTGATGAATTAAATAGATAGTATATTAGAGTGAAGCTATTGTATTAAATGCAATGTATAATGCAATTGGTTGCACTGGGGCTACGCAGGCCATATTATTGCCAATTCAACATCTGTTTTATCACGCCGCATTCGTTCACTATTTCATAAGTCACGTAGCACGATTGCAGGCTGCTTTGCCTAATGACAATTGCACTGTATGGCACTCTGAAGCTCCCTGTACAGGAAATCTCATACAAATGTCATTTGTCTGAACAAATACACTATGGTACTGAATTAAATAAATTTGCTCATTTGCTGTGTTTGGCAACGTATGTATATCCCGACAATGTATGAAATGTAAAGTGTTTAAAATAGGTAGTGTAGTTTTATTGCCAAGTATATTTTGGTTGGAAAATAAACATAATGAAAAACAATAAACCAAAGGGCCTGTGTGTAAAAGTAGGCCTTAATGCCCTCTTAGAGGTTGTCTGTATGCATTTTGAACATTATATTTATGAGATCTAACAAACAAAAACCTATATTATGGCTATTGGTCGCGAAAGCCTTCGTGTTAAATATTTTGAACTTCTTTCGCACCATACGTGGCCAACTGTGCTTCGTACTAGTAGCTTGCATATCATCTCTGTTTACTGCCTCGATGCTAAAAAGTACAATGCAAGGGACAATGTTGGCATCAGCACTTCTTACAGTTTTAATACGGTCACTGATTCTCTTAAAGGAGCCTCTCATGGCTTAATAAGCACGCCTCAGAATACAGAACCACTTTAAAGACTGCTTACCGTGTTAATTCTTAAGTGCGTGATACATGCAGTCGTAACAAAACGGTAGCATAATGCTGTATCATCACAAAGACTGCTTGCTTCCAAGAGTATTTAGTATTTGCAATAACCAAAGCAGCTGACGCTATTTGGGAAAGTGTTTTCTTGTATTTGTGTAACTGCAGTCACACTTTCTATATGCGCCACATCAAATGGAGGTATAATACTTGTACCTGGCCTTTGACTTAACTTCAAACTTAATTACACAGAGGAGACCAACTCTGCTATGAAATCTTGTTTTCGGGAGTGGGCAGCACCTACTGACCATTGGTGGAGCTTCTGTGCCCAAATTGCATTCATTCAAAGTTCCTGCTTAAAAAAAAAAGCAATTTGGAACGTGACCCCAGAACACAAAAGCCTCTCCTTGCAAACGATGTCTCGGGGTCTTTAATGGCATTTCAATAGTGGATGGTGTGCTTTGGTAATGCTGCAAATGTAATTACCGAAGCAGAAGGGATTGAACCATTGACCCTCTATGCAAATTAGCTCAGGTGGTTAGCGAGCACTCTAACCACGAGGCTACCCAGCCTCCAGTGGCTTCCCTACGGCACAACGGCCGCGCAATTATCACTGAGATGCCCAATTCATTGGTACAAGCTTGCAATGTATTTGCTTGTCAAACCGCACAGTGGCGCATTTAATTTAGCATGAATAGTGCCAGTCCGGTAAGCACAGAGTCTCGTAAGAATAACGCCAGTTGTCATTTTTTCCGAATGTTTACTGCCACTGCTTACTCATATATTTGTGCGTTTTGTGCCGTTTGGTGAAAGCAATGTAACACCATCAAAACACGCCAGCAGGTTGCTTTCACATCTTTGTATTACTGTTTTAACGATTTGTGCACGCATTGTTTGGGAGCACAATTTCACATCAACAAATGCGATTTTGCTTGCATCTGGTTGCAAAGATTTTTTTTTTACGAGAAAAAGGTGTTAAAGCAATATCAAAGAAACTTTAATTCCCCAACAAAGATGTTGAATTATAGTATTGCAACACATCGCAGCGCAGTGAGCCACAGGCCTCACAAAAATAATTAGAAGAAAAAAAATCGGTATGCACCATGCGAGTATTAAATGCCATTTGTTGATATGAAGAGTCACCCGTTTACAATTAGGCATCGTGTATCCTTTGACAGCGAGCCGTTCGGTCGTTCTCACATTCTGATATAAAATGTCAAAGTATGTCAATGCTCAAATTAGCGGTGGGCAGTAGGGCATGTAGGGATGCATTCACCCATTACTTAAAACCAATTCTTACGCTCATACTTGCATCAAATAATGTTTTTTTGCAATTGTATGTGAATTGCATTCTTATTGTTTAACACGTAGGAGGCTTTCGCGACCAACATCATTCATCGCGTAAATATAAATGTGCCGTTAACCCACCACCACCCGACACAGCCAACTAGTAAGATCTGTCACGT
The DNA here is from genome assembly GCF_964198595.1 of Lampetra fluviatilis. NCBI lineage: Eukaryota > Metazoa > Chordata > Hyperoartia > Petromyzontiformes > Petromyzontidae > Lampetra > Lampetra fluviatilis. The sequence continues at coordinate 10,305,476 of NC_136278.1, read as the reverse complement.
AAACAAAACGTGGCAATTAATCACCAATTTATTGCACCGTTACTCAAATTGTAAATGTTGTGGGTTTATTTTCCAACACACTAGTGTGCTGAAGCAGTAACTAATCATGTTGGGTGGTGGTGGGTTTAGATAGATATACTATCTAAACCAAAAAAACCCTTAAAAATGAATGCATTCTTATGATATACGGCTGTTATATTTCCACATATCCAGTGAGGAAAACCGTACGAGCGAGACAGAGAAATAAGAGGAACAATATTAATGTGATGGTATGAATCAGGCGTAGACAAATATTCTTTGTATTTGAATCACTGGGGATCTGAATCATTTCATGCCTTGTGGGCAGCGTTCAACTTAGTCATTGGTCATGAGCCAATGGTGGAAATTCCCACGTTGGTGAGTTGGACCGGTCTCTTAGAGAGATAATCTCACAATTGTAAGGTGGAAAGTTAAAATCCCAAAGGACAACCACTGTTGACTTCCTACAAAGTGGTATCTATTTTATGCACCCCAAAGGAATTATGGGCAAAGCTGATTCTCTACTGGGATTTGAACTTGCAATCTTGGAATTGTAAGATATGCTTTGTAACCACAGCACTTTTCGACTGGATATAAATTCTAAGCTGTATTAACAATTACTACTTTTCGACCTAATTCAAATATAAAATTAAAAAAACATGTGAAAAACATGCTGTGCTTTTGGTTTCAATTAGAATTTTGACAGTTGGTTGATTCACAAAAGATAAGGAAGAGAGTGAGGTTTATCTATCAAAGTGCATCGCAGTATAGAATATCTATTCAGAGAACATTGTGAAATTTGAAATGCCGTCCACGGTGAGAGAATAAAAGTGAAAGAGTAAAAAGATAGACGGACAGACAAGCATTCATTCAGACAGACAGGTCGTGAGAAAAAATACTCAAGAAAAGAAAATACGCAATGCAGCCTTTCAGTGATTAAATTTCAGCCTCGGCATATTCAGGTCATTGTAATTTTACGGGTTAACATGCACGGGCACATTAGCATAGCATTCAGCGGCCACCAATGCTACCATACACCACCTTTTATTTCTAGTTCATTAGCCCCGGCTGTCCGGGCCTTTTCCTCTCTGGGACTATTACAGCCGTCGTTCCACAAATGGGTACAGACATTGACTGACATGGTGCTAGGTGGGTGCTGGCATCGTGACTGATGAATGAGTATTAAAACTTGCACTTTAATGATCACGACTTACCTAGAGAAACGTGTCATTAATATTATTAAGTGTTATGTTGACCCAATTAATTGCCTTTTATGTCAGTTGGCAGCAGATAACACGGGCAGTGTGAATTGTAAACAATTGGCATGCTACAAAAAAAAATTGTCACAAATTAATTGCAGTGCTTTTTTTGTCTTCATAAGCTATGTGGTAGCCATTCTTCTAAGCTTGTGTTGCTAACTATAAACTCTGCTGCCTAGATTTGAAATGACCAATTCGTTACAATGTACATACTATCGAGGCATTGGCCATGAGCCCATTTAAATGTTTATTTTTTCAAGAGTGCCATTGCAATATATATTTTATGGTCAAAAAAGCGTTCGTGAGCATCTTAAACATAGTAAATTTTCCCGAGATATGCGCTTAAATGTTTTTTTCATCATGACCAAATTAATATTTTATTATACAAAGTCTTCGAGTCCATTGGCTACTTGTTCACAATTTAAATGTTAGAACCCGATGTTTATAAAACCTCAGGACATTTCACTCTGAATGTCAGCAAGTTAATGAGCAAGAAACATGCTGAAACCACAATAAACTTACAAGATGTTCATATTGAAAAATAGTAATAAAAGAAATGTTTCCTAAATTTAGTCAATTCCTGAGGTATTTCCTTGTCTTTGAACAACACCTCAACTTACTCGAGAGGGATTCACTCACAAGATCTCCCAAGAAGTCCAGCGAGACCCCATTATATACCCTGACAATGGCAAGGAAGAGGTTGGAGGATTGGTATCCAATTGACAGACCTGCATTTCACAGACAACATATCACTAGCAGAGACAGGAGCTAAGAATACCCTCCGTGATGAGCAAGAGAGCCCGCAATTGAGCACAGAGCAGTAACACGATGACACCATTACCATTAGGGCTTCATCAACCTCCTCTTAACTTAAGGACACGTGCCAGTACATGGTTATCCATGACCCATGGCCAAGGGCAATATCCAAGGTGCACAGTCGCAAGGAAGAATAATGAAAATAGAAGGTTCACGTAATGTCTCTCTGATCGAGGGAACAATGGCAGCATTGTCTTCCCAAAAATTACGGCTGAGCTCAGTGTACTAATTGTTCATCGGTGGTGCAGCAAAAGCATGGCCATCCCACGAGACAGCGCAGCCGCGCTAAGGAGCGAGTGAAGGAAGCTTGAGCCCTGTGCAGAAAGACAGGCAATATAAATCATTTCCGGGCAGCCAACCACACACACATGCACACACATATTCACACACATATATATACTCGTATACAGATAAGTACAAAAAATGGCAAAGATCCCCCGTATAGCTTTAACCAGACCATTGGGGCAAGTGCTGTTGGCGAGTACCTATGAAGGCCGGAATGGCACATGAGGGGGTGGGTGGCCAACACCACGCCTGGCCGCCTTTGTCTCCCTAGTGGTAATCTTTAAACATCGCATGAGGTACTCAATTCAGGTTGAGTCGACCTAGGGGAGTCCCAGGACCGGCTCAGATAATCGTCACCGGTGTCGCCGGGTTCGTAGCGTAGCGTGTTAACTGCTACACGACCACTCTCCACTTACACACAGACACACTGACACACACTCACACACACACAGATAGACACACAAACACACACTGATCACAGACACATATTGACACACTCACACACACACTGAGACACTCACACACACACAGACAAAGATCCCCCGTATAGCCTTAACAGACTGTAGGGGCAAGTGCTGTTAGCGAGCACCTATGAAGGCCAGAACGGTACACGAGGGGGTGGGTGGCCAGCACCACGCCCGACCGCCTTTGTCTCCCCAGTGGCGATGTTTACACACCGCACCAGGTACTCATTTAAGGCTGAGTCGACCTAGGGGAGGCCCAGGACCGGTTCAGATAATCGTCACTGGTGTTAGCCGTGAGCGGGAATCGAACCCGGGTCGCCAGGTTCATAGCGCAGCGCGCTAACCACTACACTACCGCTCCCCACACACACAGACACACACACAGACACACACACACACGTATTTGGACGGACACACTCGGGTTGCCACCCGCCTGGGCATGAGTCGGACAGGCCGGGAATTGGCATCTGTGTTCTGATGGCAGAAATTAATTTGTACCAAGATCTGACGGTATTGTGTGACACTTTTAGTTTTTCAGAATACTTCACAGTTTATATAATAGACGAAGGCTGACTGAGAAACACGTCCTGGTTTGCCCTGTGGAAAAGGGGGCGACCCTAACACACACACTTTTACGCATACGCACACGCGCACGCGCACACACACAGACACAGACTTCCTCATCGTCATTGTCGGAGACAGTTGAACTGTGGCTCGTGCAATGCATTACCCTCGTCTCATCACTGTTGGCATTGACCACACAACACTCGGTTCTCATTTAAGGCTGAGGTGATCTAGGGGAAAACCAGGCAAGACACGGCTGCCACTATGCAACATCTTGGAATTCACGGTTCACTAACCACAGAGCCACTGATCAACGCCAAGTGACAGTCTCCTGAGTAGCCTTGCACAGACTTTTGGGACAAGTATTGTCCGTGAGCACCCATGAAGACTGGCATGGCACACGAGTGTGTTGGTGGTCAGCACCATGCCCAACCGCCTTTGTCTCCCCAGTGGCAATGTTTACATAGTGCACCAGATGCTCATTTGAGGGGAAGTCCAGGACTGGATCAGAGAATCGTCATTGGTGTTGGCCGTAAGCGGGAATCGAACTCGTGTCCGCCGGGTTCGGAGTGCAGTGTGCTAACCGCTGCACTACCGCTCCTTACGTGCAAAGGACAAAGATTCTCCATATAGCCTTAGGGGCCGTCCATAAATAACGTCACGCACCTAGGGGGGGGGGGGTCAAGAAATGTGACGTCACATCAAAATGCGCAACTTTAAATAAATATAGAATTGTTCTAACAACACTAATTGTTAGAACAACACTCCAACATCAGAGTGCAGCGCCACATTAAATACGCACTACAATGACAATAGTTTAAAGCGATTTGAAGCATGTTTTATTTTCAAAATGGAAATATGGTTTCGGGGGGGGGCAGAGCTTTGTGACGTCATATTTGAGGGGGGGTCTGACTTTTTGTGACGCCGTGTGACGAGGGGGGGGGGAGTCAAAAATCGTCCAAAATCGCGTGACGTCATTTATGGACGGCCCCTTAACAGACTCTTGGGGCAAGTGCTGTTCGCGAGCACCTATGAAGGCCGGCACAGCACACGATGTTGGTGGGTTGCCAGGATAATCCCCGACCGCCTTCGTCTCCCCAGTGGCGATGTCTTTGCACACCGCAGTGGGTAACAATTTGAGGCTGAGTCTACCTAGGGGAGGCCCAGGACCGGTTCATATAATCGTTACTGGTGTTGGACGTGAGCGGGAATCGAATCCGGGTCGCCGGGTTTGTGGTGCAGCACATTAACCGCTACCCACGCCTCCATATGCACACACACACCTGCGATGCCGAGATGACGTCAAACTCGAGCAACTTAAGGGTTAATTAAGGGACACTGCCACACTTTCTCCCACACACAAATCTTCTGCGGTCTCAGTGAAGACGAGACGCAAGCACTTACCCAAGACTGCCCACGTAGCAAAGCTCAACGTTGCACAACACTTCACTGTGCAATGGTACATCGAAAGCCCACGGACATTCGAAGCAAACAGCCTTAATGTCTGAACCACTTTGGTACCGAATAACCGGCATTCGCGCAACGATATTCGCCGTGCGCGTGTGATGCAGGCGTTTTCAAACGATAGTGTATCAAATTTCGATTTAAAGCATTCGTGACTGCAGGGATTCATTATAATGTTTTATTATTATTATTTAATTATTTCCCTTCTACGTGACTTTATCGAAAGAACCAATAATATGAAAGTGTATCAGGTTGTGTCAGTGACTTGCGTAGTTTTTTTTTTCTCCATTCCCAAGAGAACAAACATACTATGCAGTTCTGGTCCTCGATGGTGAAAAATGGGACAATGTTTTACATAATCAGTATTCAACTTCTTTCATGTACCCTTGAATGCACGTTGTATTGTTTTTCTGGATATTTAATTAGATTGTTTTCAGTGCCTGAATAATGCACAATGGGAAAGGTTTTATTTCGTTTTATTTTTGGAAAATATTTTTTTTTGGAGGGCAATAAACATCAACACTGAGCCAACCCTCATTTGACATTCCCCCTGGCTATATAATGAACATGCAAAGAGGTATTTTCATCATGTGGTTTGCGAAAAGGTTAAAACGCATTAACTTTTTACAAGTATTGTATTGCACTGTGCAAGGACGGCCTAAAACACTGGGGAATTTAAGGCAAAGCACACATTGAGCCTCCCACATGCGCTACGCTCAGGGATGATTATTTTAACATCGCAGACCATTGTGCAGCCCATTTGTGCACAGCATGAAACAAAATTGAATTAACAAGGTAACCTTTTTGCCAAGCACCTTTGTGTGTGTGTGTGTTTTTTTTTACAAAGGCTTAGTTATTTTTTTTTCGCTTGTAGGAAGATAATTACAATTAGTATTATTTTATTCGTATTATTCTACATCAAATTCCATTTCTCAGCTGTGAAACATTAGGCAAGGTAATTGTAAAGCAGATGTTGCATCTCAATTGTGGAGCCTGGCATTTACATGTAAATGCATATTCACTTGTGTGTGTGTGTACATTGAGAAGAGCTACACGCAAGAACAAAGTCACATTGTGAGCGGCTTCTTTCTGCGATTTTCGATATCTGTGCCCGATAATGGCGCTCGGAATTACAAGGCCGGATTAGGTTAGCAACTTCGAGGTTTCGACGAGGAATGTGGCAGGAACGTGTCGTAGATGTGATCTGGAGTGAGGAAGTCACAACGTGTGAAAGCACTCGTGCAAGACCGAGGAAGGCAGGTCTCCAACACAGGCATCCTATTGCCACCCGGGAGGGTGAGCAGCCAAGGAGAAGATATAAAGCCACGCAGTGGGATACTGCTGGAGCATATTTTGGAGGTCACGTGTTGACTGCGTGAAAGCCCTGTTATATGGCATGGCAGAGAATGACAGGAAAGACATGCTGATGATGATGAGGTGGCATAAATGGCATTGGCAGGGATGCTTTCATTATCCTGACCTTGTAAACATTTGTGCTTGTGCTAATATTGCCCAGCATTGTCATCTCTATGCCAACTATTATCCTCCTTAGACGTCACTATTAGGAGATGCACTGAGGTCAGCAAGTAGTCTGAAGAAGTCTTCTATACGAAATTTATTAAATCCGTGTAACTTAAAAAAATTGGGTCATAATTCCATCACACAATGAATCACTCTCTGGGGCTGTTAATGTCGACTTGCGTACCAGATGTATCTTTTTACGTTCTACTTTTATCTCTACACATTTGTAAAATAAAACATATACTAGGTTGCAGCTTATTTTCCTACACATACGACAAATATGGACAAAGTTGACTCAGAATGAGAGTTGGAAGGTTACAGGACAGTGAAATGGGTTGGCAATGTTTGTATGAGAATGTATGTCGAACTTATTTCCCACCGTACGTAGCCAACCATGCTAATCGGAGGTGCGGGGGAAGGACGACAAAACTAAACACAAAAAGCCGTTGTAAGGAAGTGAGTTTTCAATCTGGATGTAAAAGTGCATAGCTCCAGTGGATATCCTAATATAGGAAGAGCGTTCCAGACGGCCGCAGAAGTGCATCCGAAAGTGCGCGAAAATGCATGGCACTTACCGATTTTGAATACAATAGCAATAACACCCCTTAAATTTCCCTATTAGTTGCAATTTTTAGGTCAAGAAAAAAATATGCATTCATTAACTTACTGCATTCGCTTCATCTTACCGCTGACTTTTATCAGTGTTTAGCATGCTGGACGCAAACCACGCAAATGATAAAGAGCGGAAGCACTCAGAGATGTCTTTCTCCACAGCAGAGGGGAGAAAAGGCGTGCGAGAGGAGAGAGAGAGAGCAAGAGCGAGCGCGTTTACCTTTGATGAAGTGCAGTGCAATGCATTGCTCCTGCTTCCGTACGTTCACGGTGGGGCCAAGACAAGGGGAGATTGATCACAAGGGACAGGGAGGAACAACACGCAGCAGGATGCCATTCCTCCCATCTGTTTAATGCACTGCCACTTGTCTTAAGCATCACCAGCCAACAGGGGGAGAATGCTTTTTGGTGTATGTGATGGGCTTGCAGCAAGCACTGATGAGAAGCATCTTTTATTTGTATATATATTCCCCCCCCGCTCTCTAAATGATGCACACGCTTTCAGAAGGAAGAGCGTGTGACCGGGGTAGGGAGTAGAAACGGTTGCAAAGCTCGCCGGCGATGTGTGTGTGTGTGCGCGAGTCCTAGCTTGCGTGCCTGTTACTTTGATTGTGTTGGCCTCAAGCGAGCTGTCCGACCCTTTTTTGGCAGTGAGTGCTCACACACTGCAGCGCGCCAGCCTGCACATGCGAGTGAGTTTGCACCTGCGAAGGGACGTGAGCTCTCTCATTAGATGTCTCCGCATCAGTGGATCCTTCTGTTCCAGCTCCCCTGCAAATAAGGTGAGATTCACGATGCTCCTGGGGTGAAGTTGACAGCTTATGCTTCAGCATCGCAAGTACAATTTATTTTATGCATTCCGAAATACAACCTGAGCTGCGATTGCTATAAAAAAATGTATGAGCAATATGAAATTTGCACCTTTCGCCGAGGAAGTTGTTAATAAGCTGTTTCATCACTTTATTCGTGTTGTTAATATGGGAACAGCTGATACGAGATGTGACATTTACAATTAATGAACGTAATATTTGTAACAGGATTTTTAAAAATAGAAATAGGGTTGGACTGAAAAAAACCCCCATCTATAGCATGTACTATTGTATGATTATTCGCATTTTGGTATCAATATATTTCGATAATATTCATTGTTTTATTTTATTTTTGGCGGGAAATAGGGTGGGCGGGAAGATATTCGTAAGGTAAACAGGAGGATGGCAATACAGGGACTGAGGAGCAGATAAAGTAGGGGTTTCCATGGGGTAAATGTTTGTTCAAGGTAATCCACCGGTAGGGAATGGCAAAAGCTTGAGAGGAAATTCTTAATACGCAGCCTAACCCGAAAGCCTACTTGCCGTACTGCAATTTCCCAGAAACCTCAGCCCAGAAAGATTTTCGCAAATATGTGCTCTCTACAAACGCTTGCTGCCAAAGCATTTACTAATTAATAGATGCACACACATGCCCCCGCCATTGGCCATGGATTAACAGTGACCTCATCTTGGTGAGTGTGCCAGGCAAGGTACACTTTGGGGCCATGTATACATGTTGAAAGACTCGCTGGCAGGAAGTCACTGAACAGGTCAAATGATCGAAATAATTGGCAGACGTACCACATGCACTTCCTATTCTTGTCAAATTGCAATTTTTAAGCTGCCCGGCGCTCAGCTCATTGTCACGAGCATCACTCTACCACCTCCCGTTGTTGCTGGAGGGATACTTCTGCCAACTGCCTCCTCCACAGAGGCTTGACACCACTCAGTAATTATTAAGTCTGCTCAGCTCTAAGCCCTCCTCTACCACATCTACCCAGCCCCCATGCCATGCCCATTTAGCCCCCTCTATCCAGCCAAACAGAAACTATTTGGGCACACTGTGGCTGGGCATGCCTGCTACATGACCCAGCCACCACATCCTCACCAGTCAGAGGAGGTTGCTGATAGAAATCTGTCAACATCCTTCAAATATCCATGAGCTCTTCACACAATCCGTCTGTTAATGCAAGAATGGACTGCTGGCAGGTGCATTTTTACGTTTCAAGCCAACATTGGTGTTCTTGTAATGGGTCCAAGTTTCGCAAGCATAGAGAAGGGAAGGCATGATTGTGGCTGGAGCATCAAGAGCTTCATGTGAGGTGACAGGTCAGGCAGATTTTTTTTAGAGTGTTACACAGCCGATGAAAATATGCACCTCAACCAATTGAGAGGGAGACCCTTACTGCCAAACCATAGCTGGCCGTAGGTGCACTGCCCAGGTATGGGAACTCCTCCACCCTCTGTACAATGACCCCATTCCCCATGGAGACTTGGTCAGGTGGGTTGGCTAATGAGACAAAGTACCCTGGGCAGGTGTATTGTTTTTTGTCGAACTGATTGTGAGGCCCTACCTCTTTATGGAAAGCTCCAGGTATAGAAGCAGTGTCCATTTAATTTTCACAATGAGCAGCAATAACTAGGCGATCTGCATAGATAACATTGCTGACCAGGAGGGAGCTCCACCACGCCCAGGGGCATCTATCGGCCCTCCTATTCTATTCACACACGTTGGAAACGCCACTGCCTGGTACAGTCGCGGAAGGTTGCTCAAACTGAGTGGTCAAAAAAGACATGTTAAATCAATAAGTAATTGCTTAACTTCGTCTGTGGGCGGGTCTTGAGTCTGTCATTTCATGGAGCACAGCGGAATTCTCATGTCTCTCTTGCTAGCTTAAGGTTGGTTAGATATGGAATCACACCCATTTCTCCAGGTCAACATCTTTTTTACCTGAATTTGGTTCAGTGACTTTCTTGGAAATTTACCATTTACACAATTGAACCTTATGGCGGCACTCCGGGGTCCCATAAGCCCCCGGCTCTCGCATAAACTGCGTTGCGACGTGATTTTATGTCTGTTGAAGGCGAACGACACGGCGATCTATTCCTCTCGACGAGCTCTACACGATGCGCTCTTCAAAGTTTAAAAGTGTTGTTTCTTCTGCGCATTCTTCCTAGCTGCTGCGCTTGGACACGACACGACAACATAACGATCCGCGCCAGGTGGATTGCGGCTTTTATGTGCGCGGTGGGACGGAGTCGCCAAACATAAATTAATTAAGATTTTGATTTCCGTTTATTCGGTACCCCGGGGTCCCGCCATGAGGTTCATTTGCTGTTAAAAAGTCAGGAAATAAATTATTAATGAATAAGGCCCTGTGAGCTCCAATCCCAATCAGAGTAGCCTCATCTCTTCAGCCCTCAGATGACGGGACTGGAGATGAGTGCCATGCAATGCTTGTTTGAGCGTGGAGATGGCTTGAATTAAAATTGTAGTGTTTGTTCCCCTGTGAGGAGCAATCAGGACGTCGACGACTCTTGGATATTATGTAAACATATCACCTCAATAGATGTGTATACTGGTAGGAACCTCCTGATTACACCAGCCCACAGGGGATTATTGTGTCCGTTCGTCTGTAGTGTAGGGAGGGGCTGGGTGGGGAGGGAGGGGCTGGGTGGAGAGGGGAGGGTGGGGAGGGGCTGGGTGGGGAGGGGAGGGTGGGGAGGGGCTGGGTGGGGGAGGGTGGGGAGGGGCCGGGTGGGGGGTGGGAGGGGTGGGGCTGGGTGGGGAGGGGATGGTCACCCCGTGGTGCCCTTATAAAACTCAACGTTTAACCTACTCACGCCGGCTTGTGCCCACCCTCACAGTCGGGCATATTTACGGAATACACCACGCCGCCGTTGACCCTGGCCATTTACCGAGCAACCCAACGTTCCTACCAGCTCCCTCCGCAGGAATGTGTTTTTAATTCATATGGTTGCAAATACGACATTCTTTCTGTAAAACATATTTAATCTTGAACAAAACCATTTTAAAGTTGTTGTAAAAATGTGCCCACAACTGACAAATTGTGATATTTCTATTAATTGAATGTATTAATTACACCTCAAATAAATATATTCATTAAAAATGCATTGAAATAATAATTGTTACTAACTTTTGTAATATTCTCATCACCATTATCACGATTTTTAATTTACATGTACACTTTGGATCTATTATTAAGAAAAAAATTAACCCGTAAAAACAAAGTTTTTCACTATAAATCCTTTATATGTGTGGCGGCTAGAGTCCTCTCGTCCTCTGGCTTGAGATGGCTGCCACCTATGGGTCAGATGATTGCCTGCCACCATTAAGCAATTGGTAATTAAATATAATTTATTTTTTCCTAAAAAGTGTAAAATTTTGGAAAAAAATTTACACGAAAATAAATTGTCACGCACAACGAGTCTGTGTGCAAAATGTCAGCTCGATTGGATCACGGGAAGTGGGTTAAAAAACGACCGAAAGATTTGCACGGTCGTAAGCGCGCAAGCAAGCAAGCAAGTTAACTTAATATGAAGGATTTAAAAAACAGATCATTATGACCTCAATTCTGGTTCTTAGCGTAATGCTTCTAATATATTGGCCACATTTTGTGCAGTGTTGGGAACATTCTGCCACTTGGGGATTTGACCCAAATCCACAAGAGGATAAAACTTTTGCATCGGGAGCATCTGTGTTTCACTTCTTGGCTTCCGCTATAGGCTACAGGGATACGAGGCTAATGGTTAGGCATTAACTCTCACTATCAGGGCTGCAATAAGCTAGGGAAGGTGGTCGTGCATTATATCCAGACTTGCGTTAATTCCAAGGGTGTTGGTTTGCCTCTTTGAGATAACTGACTGGGTAATACTGCTGCATAGGTTTTTGAGGTTGTTGCGTGTAAAGCTCTCTCATCTTTTTTTTCTTTCTGGTTCTACCGCGTGTTGCTTCGCACGAGGTGGGTGCACATGCTGAGAGCTTCTTCAGCACATTTATTGATAATAGGTTTTTCCCCTTTCTTCTGGCAACAAAACAGGTGCTAAGATGTTAAAACACCAAACTGAAACCTTTACAAAGGAATCATGTCTGCATTAACCACAATGCTTGTGGTCAGAATGCAAACAAAAAACATACTCTGATAATATATGCATTGTCCTTGAAACTGTCTTTGGGCTGTACGGCTTTTGGCGTCCTCTGGTCTAACACCTTTGGAGACGAGGCTCAAAAGAAAGCTGTCTCTGGTGTGGACCAATCAGTATCAAGGTCAATGCATGTTTTTGTTTGCATTCTGACCACAAGCATTGTGGTTAATGCAGACATGATTCCTTGTAAAAGGTTTGAGTTTGGTGTTTCAACATCTTAACACCTGTTTTGTTGCCAGAAAAAAAGAGGAAAAACCTATTATCATATTTTGGTACTGACAAAGGAGGTCCCATGATGTCGACACATGTATTGATTTTACTGTTGTGACAAGTGTTGTTGGTGAGAAACTATTATGTCCAGAATAACATTAATTTGGCCAAATATCTGACTTCAATTACTCATTTTAAATAAACGAAGAGTTTAGCTCGGACTCAATCAATGCTGCTGTGATATACTCTCGGAAGGCTGTGGGGCTGATGGGGTGTGTTAAAAAAATAACCGGACCTCATGCTGAACAACACGTGGCACAACCCAATAATGCTTCGGAGAGCTATACTTGTGGTGTGGCCAGAGGACGTGAACCACAATCTTGGAAGCTTGTAAAATAAAGTCCTGGTCAGGGCCTCGACTTGGTTTATTGTCTCCATGGGGCTCAATAAACTCCGTCACTTTGAGGGAAGTCAGAATCAGAATATTTATCCTGGAGAAATCCGATGAGCTATGAAGCCCTTTTTAACAGATGTCCATTAAGGGACGGGTCACAAAGTTACTACAACAAACATTACAAACAAATTATAGGAGTGCAAAGTATAGGAAAGGTAAGAAAATCACTGAAAGGAAATACGTACACTTTATTTATTTTACCAAATAAAGCCGACTGAGATATATCTTTTTTTCAGAAGCGACTTGGCCACAAGTCACACATTGTCATCCTCTGGAGAGACGAGCCCCTGGCTTGGGAATGTGGAATTTCCTTTTCTGGCTCAAGGCCATAGATGGAGATGAATGGCACCTCGTTTATTTTTTTAACAAGTAGACACTGACTATCGTTTACAATGCTTAATTATGGAACTACATTTGTAAAAAGCTTGGAACTACATTTGTAAATTTGATTGCTATTACTGCTGATGTAATTGTGATAGTGAGTGTTATTGTTATGACTATAGATGTTTAAATACTGTGTTTATGAAATAATAGGGTTGTGATTATACAGTCCTCTGATTACATATGGGTTGATATTAATTAACAGTACTCAATTGCTTTTTGTTCAAAAATTATGCTTATTGTGTAAGTCATTGAGGCTGCATTATTGAACTTTCAATAATTACTGTTGACTGTAATTATTTTAGAGCAGGCGCAAACAAATATTGCAGTACCAATACTTAATTTCTGCTTGCTGTATATCAATAAAAAAATGCATGCCTATGCAAATTCACGCATTCAACAAAATAGTAAAAAATAAAATAGATTAGCAGACAATATATAGCAACTTTTCATCCCCTTATTTCACGACAGGCTGCAGCAGGGATTCTCTGCATAGACATCACCCATCGGACGATCCATCGATTGCCTCGGAATTCACCATCACTCATACGCTGACGACACTCTTTTTGCCACCTTCACCCCACCTGACAATTCTGGGCTTGCACGCCTCACTGCTCTTCCACACTCCAGCGCTGGTTCTGGTCTCACGGTATCTCACTCAACCCTTTCAAATCTGAAGCCAACCTCCACGGTACCAGACAAAAGCTAGCCTAATTTTCACCACCTACAACCATCCTAATCGCTGGGTCCGCTGTTAAATTCACCACGCATCTGAAATTTCTAGGTGTCACCATGGATTCCACCGTTCAATACTCGCACCAACCTGATTATCAGAAACTGTAACTATCACCTTAGAGCCCTTCATCATCTTCGCCCACTTATCACTACTGACATCGCAAACACACTAGCACGCAGCATCATCGGCTAACGCTTCGACTACTGCAACTCGGCACTTACCCGGTCCTCACAAAACAACCTAAAGAAACTCCCAACGTCTAGAAAAACCACCTCGCACGCACTGTCCTCACCCCGCACCAACCGCGTCTGACCTCCGACTTCGTTTTCTGGGCCCTCCACTGGCTCCCAATCCCCATCAGAATCACCTTCGAAATCGCCTGCCTCTGTTACAATGCCTCCATACCTCTCGGACCTCAATGACGCCCTGCTCTCAAAACACCACCACCAGAACTCTCTGCAGCTCTACCCAGAAGTTAATCTCGACACCGAGAGTCAGGGCCATGATCGCCACGCGCCGTTTCTCTGTTTTTGACCCCTCCACCTGGAACGCCGCTATCCCCCTTCACATTCGCAGCGATGACTGTTTACCTACCTTTAAGCGTTTTCTCACAAAACATCTTTTATTTTGACTTTTACTAAGCGGATCTCTGAGCTGGGCTCCGCGCCTAGGGTCGTTGCCTTCGGGCGAGTGAAAATTTGTGAGCGCGTTACAAATGAGCATTGTTATTATTATCTGTCCTTGTAAAAAATATAAAAGCATTTTTGACACAACCCATCAGCCCGCAGCCTTCTGGGAGTGCACAATTTCAGCAGAATTGGTTCAGTACAAGGAGACTCTTTAGTTATTTAAAAATAGCTAACCGATCTCATAAAATTACACAAATTATTGTTATTCTGATCATAACAGTTTTTCACAAAAAAACACTTGTATTTTTTACTTAAAGCTTTCGTGACTGCAGGAATTCGAAAGACCCAAGAGTATACCACTTGTAATGACAGTCCAGCAAATAAATGCTGACCCTTTTTTGTATTTGGCAAAGTGACATTTTGATTTGAGTTTTAAGCGGTATTCTGTGACTATGCAAAGACAAATTTAATGACTGCATGTGTGACTACCCTTCTAACGGATGGCAGCAATTCTTTTACTTTTCAAGTCTTGTGAACAGATGGAGATTTCAAAGGTGTCTATGCCTGCTGTCAACAGAAATTAACACGTTGAGCTACTCAGCTCCCTCGTGTCAATGGCTATTTTTATTATTTATGGGCACTATGACTCACCCTGGTATAAACCTGCACCAAGTTTTAAAATAATGTGAGTGATAGACAGAAGAACACTGTTTTGTGACGAATATTGAAAGGTTTTGAGAAGACGTTTCCCCCACCCCAAGACTTTCATTTGTTCAAAACAAACAAAATCAATCACGGGCAAAAATAAACTACGAGCAGATGCGGATATTAATCCTGAGGTGCCTTTAAAACAAATTAAAATACGGCCTGTGTGTTTTTTTCTCTCCTTGATTTAAAAATAATAATAATAATAGGTTTTCTCACCTCGGCGTAAAATGTAACTTTTAATTAAAAACCCTGCAGGAAATATCGCAGGGTCTGCCTTGTTTGAAATTAGATTACACAGTCCCCTGACTCAGTCTGTCTTTCGTTCTTGCTCTGAATGGGCGTTTTCTGCTAAATGCCGTAATTATGCAGCCTCCTGGGTTTTAAATTGCTGTTATGGCGTTGTTGTCCCAAGCCATGCTCTTTGCATACTAACAAAACCAAGATGCATGTTTGCGCAATATTATGGGTGCAATTAGTGAGGCAATCATCTGATCTTATGAAACCTCATGCGCCTCGTGGTACACATGCTTGTGGCATTGAAAAATGTAGTGCGTTGACAAATCATTCGGTAACAAAAATTGCGACAATGGTGCTCAGTTTAACTTGATTTACGATGCACGCACCCTTGTAAAATGAACACGCCCTGAAACAGCCAGAGAGTATTACGAGCAATTTTTTTACATTAAATGTTCGTGGGTTTCTGTTGCATTCCATATAGTTCTCAATGCGAATTTGTGTAACGTTACATTTTTGAGCAATGCGTAATTTTATTGAATAAACCGTGTACAAGCGTGTCTTTAATTAATATCACAAAACAGTGGGAGAGCTGCGCTGCAGTGGTTTCGCACACTGCATTGAGAACCCGTCACCTGAGTTTGATTCCCAGCCACGGCTGACCTCAGCCCTTGAACCGGTCTTAAGTGCCCCCCGACCGCCTTCTCCACACCATACTTGACCATACTTCACCAACCCAGCATGGTGAAGTATGGTCAAACAAGCTGAACACGGTTGAATGAGGCCTTCATTGAGAAACCCTTATGTCTCTTGGAAAAACCATGAGCCTGTGGTGGAAATTCCTCCTTTCTACGCTGGGGACCCAGTGTGGCATAGGACCACCACTACGAACTTTACACACAATTATCCTGAATCCTTGAGGCATGTTTAAATTGAGTCAATGCCCCAGACTGGGATTAGAACTTACACGCTTCTGTTTGCAAGTGGAGTGCATTGCCACAGGACCACCCGGCAGGATACGAAAATATGGCACGACTTTATTTGGCTTACAAAATTAAACGGAACAAATAATTCAATGCACCCACATTGTTTCATTTGTTTTGTTGAAAAGTACGGTTACGGCGATTCCGAGTGAATTAGCGGACAAATGCACTCTCTTCCTGGCTTGGTTGAGCAATTCTCTCGTGGGGCGCGGTGGGGGTGGTGGTGGTGGTGGTGCACGCTTGTGATCCGGTGCTATCGAGGCTGGGGTTGGTGGATCAAGTAGGTTTGTGAAACTCCCAAACCCGCCAGGCTGCGAGGTGAACATGAGATAGCCGCTTAGTAAAGTTGGTTGCATGAATTTAAGTTAATGCAGATGAAGTTTTCTTCTTCACATTTGCGTTCGGCTTTCTCCCGTTTGTTCCCTCATGCAAACAAACACCTGCCTCCAAACGTTTTGACAGTCAATCATGTTTACTGGAATCAATGTATGCCATCATGAGAGTCTTGTTTTAAACATCTCATTTGAGAAGAGTGGCAATTAGGACATGTGGCCACGTTATGTTTTATTACTACAAAAAGCTGGTTCATAATATATTTTAGAACAAGCAAAATGTTTTTGTTCGTGTTTGTATGTGTGTCAAGCAGCAGGTGCTTAATGCAGTTATGACCAGGTGGCCAGATGCTTGCGTTTAATGATACATTCTGTAGACTATTTGACTATAAGCAAATGAGATGGACAATATAATCAATGTCCCTCATAGTACAGTGGGAGAATGAAGCTTGCTTGTTGCATTATTAAACACAAAGGGGTTCAAAGGTGAGCTTGTCACTCGTCGGCCTACTTTGAAGAGGTTAACAATATAACTCGTCACAACTGCGCTACTCCTCGAAGACATAATCAGTATGTATAAGTCTCTGTGTCCCTGCCATAGAAATAATTTCCGTCACTGGCTCATGCTCATTTGAGCAGGAAGATGCTGGCTCGCCTTACATATCGAACTGTAGCTTTTGTTTATTTCAATCTGGTTTCTAATCGCCTAGATTTAAAGGTCTGTCTGTTTTTGGAATAAGCCCACACTCTAGTGTAGTTGCACACTCACGCACACACACTGCAGGTGATTGTATTACCTCCTCTGCAGATCCGATTTAAGAACAGGAAAACCCCCGAGTAACAGTGACACTGAATACCGCTGCTGAGATCCACAAAATGGCGTACGATTAGTAATATTTGACCCCTTAAATATACAATAAAAATTTGCATTCATGGCAGAAAAGGTTCTATTCTAAGAGGCAATTACCGTGTGTTATTATCACGCTCAATTTAAAGTCATAAAACTAATTATGGCCAATTAAGATGACAACTATTTTTCCATATGGCAGTAATTAGGTTTAGTGCAGAATGCACTAAAACTTTCTTTCATAAAGTAATACATTCTGACAGACATTCCTAAACTCTGAGCACATTGCTTTGCTGTATTTTATTCCCAGCATGGAAGGACCAATGCTGGGAAAACAATGGATTCATATTCCAGCCGAATTAAAGCTTTCGTGACTGCAGGAATTCAAATTCTTTGGGTCAATCGGTAAAGTCATGTCGATAGGTTGAAAGAAAATAACAAAAAACTACGACGTTTCGATCACAACACAAGCGATCGTCATCAGGAGGAGAAGAGAGGAAAGCTGCTGAGGCAGACTGTTTTAAAGGTTTAAAATGGGTGTAGCCCAAGGGTCATAAACGAAGTGGGCGGGGCTAGTGATGTTAATGTGAGAGATTATCATGTTAATGTAAGATCTGAGAGCGGCGTCCACGAAGGTGGTTATGTTAATGTGAGAGATTAGCATGTTAATCTAAGATCGCAGAGCATCTGCCGCGTCGGCGCGTGAGGTGGCTGTGTTAGTGTGAGAAATGTAACCTGTTAATGTAAAATCAGAGCCGAAAATAACAATTAACATCGGAAGGTAGGGTGGAAACATCACAGCCAGTTTTGATTTAAACTGGTTAATAACGTCCTTCCAATGATTGCTCAGTTTGTACCCATCTTCTCGGTTGAAATTGTGTCTGTGTCTATAAATAAGGATGGCTTCATGAACGAATCTTTGTTGATAGCCAGTGGGTTTGTAAAGTACCTTCGTCTTGGGGAAATACATTTTGTGTGAGCCCAACGCATTAAAACAATGATCAGCCATTGCCGAGGTATTGGTCCTACCATGTTTCAGATCTGCCTTATGTTCACCTAATGTAACTACTGCCGCAGACACAGATTAGTTTGTAGACGCCGGGGTATTGCATGTCAGGGATCACATCCTTCACAGATGGGATCAGATCAGAAATGTTATGTACTGTGTTAAATCGAACCTGGATCTTGAGCAAACTTTTAAAACAGTCTGCCTACAGCAGCTTTCCTCTTTTCTCCTCCTGATGACGATCGCTTGTGTTGTGATTGAAACGTCATAATTTTTTGTTATTTTCTTTCAACCTATCTACGTGACTTTATTCCAGCCTGTTTGAGGACAGGGACAAAAGTTCATAACTGGAGATGTCACTTAAAACATCCCCCTGTCCTATTATTTTAAAGGCCTCCTTCATGAAGCAGTTGTCTAATGCACAGTATAGGAAGACCTGTCACTGCTTATCCTGGTGTTACGTTGTAGATAGGAGGACATCATTCGCTCAAGGCGGTAATGCTTTTCTGATGATAATCAAAGACCTCTGTCTGCACTTGCCCAGATTAGCAACATCAACACATAGACCACGAACGAGCCAAAAAAAATCTTCCACGTGAAGATACGTCATTTGACGATGATGCATTGTCCATACATAGAGATTTGTTTTATACTTTTGCCGGCCTTATGATAATGAGTTGGGGCTGCTTCTGATAAAAGACCATATAAAATGTAACAATTTATATTCTCATAAAGATAGCATTTGGAAATGTATAAAATAAAGTCCTGAGCCCCTTAATATAGGATTTACGAAATTGACTGCTGTAAAATATAAATTACAATTGTGTCATAAAGTGTTCAATGTATTTTGAATTTTATGCTTCTATCTCCGTGAATTGCAATAAGTTATGGCAGGGGAAATGTAAACTCTTACACAGTCGTTCCCGTTAGCACAAATACAACCACACGCACGCACGTGAGGGTAGAATAAAATACACAAGAGTGAACACTTTTTTTTATTTTACTAGGTAAGGCCCACTGAGCTGTATAGCTCTTTTTAAGAAGCGACCTGGCCACAAATTATAGCTGAATGAAGTGGCTTACCATGTGGAAATTTATAGCAGCCAAATACCCTAAGCACATGTTTTAAAATGTTGAGGAAAAAACCGGAGGACCCGGAGAAAAATCCCCACGACCACGGGGAGAACATGCACACTCCAAATATACAGGCGTCAGGGTCAGGATCGAACCCACAACCGCCTGTATACCAGGCTAGGTAGTTATCATCTAGCCACCCTCGTTAATATCTTGCCACAAACGATAGCTGAACGAAGTGGCTTATCACGTGGACATTTATAGCCATCAAATCCTTTGAAACACACAACAAACACGTGCACAAAATTACACACTCACATAAACGAGTTCGTTAGCAATGTAGTCTTCACCAATAATTACGAGTACTGCACAACTGTTCATTTCTCAAACCAGTGTCTGGGAATAAATCATCAAGAAAAGCCTTTTTAGTGTGGCTTTATTTTGCTTCAATAAGTCCTTCACTTCACGTGCAGGGTTAAAATAAAAACAACAACCTCAGTTCACGTTGCGGACAATTGGTTCACGGTTAAATGCACGTGAGCGTTCAAAAAAAAAACCACGCGTACGCTTTTATGCAGCAATACAAACCATTACAAATGAAACATAAGCCAGTGTTAAAAACAACACTTTTGTTACAGACTTTTGTTTTTAAGCAACAGGATCTCTTAAACAATACATACATCTTGCCATATGCTGTTTGGTTCAGTACCTGCTGAGTATTTGTATATGAATGAGCATTTTGCAGCTTTGTAAGCATGCTAATTGCATTACGAGGGCATCATAATCAAGTACATGCTATGCAAGCAATATTACGCCATTATAGAATCATTTGTGGACAAATTAAAACTCCTTTTTTTTAGTTTCTTGATTGGCTTGGTTTTACATTTCAATTTCTTAAAAGAGAGTAAGCAAAATAAATAACAACAACAACAAGCGTTTAATTGACTGACCAAACATCCAAAGCAAGGACCCTCCTAAAATTAATTTAACCCAATTGAGGCATTTGTCTGGGCAAATCGAGGAGTATTAAAACAATAAGTTTGACTTTAACAGCAAATGGAGAACAAAGACTGACGATGGATAATATAATATTGACACTAACAGGCCATGGACGGTGATGTGGCCCAGAGGTAGCACGTTCGCTGCTGCTTGTTTGCGGTGTTCACGGTTCGAATCCAGTGGTTCACTCTGCAGTGTTTAATAACCATGATGGAACACGCCCTCTGCCTCAGGGGATAAAGATCCCCTTACATCATTCGCAAGAGCAGGCCATTGTGCGCCAGCGTCGTGGTCCAAATTTGGCGAGATGTTAACTACCTCGCCTGGTATACAGGAGTGCATGGGTTCGATCCCGACCCTGATGCTTGCTGTATATTTGGAGTTTGCAATCTTCTCCCCATGGTCGTGCGGATTTTTCTCCGGGTCTTCCGGGTTATCGCCTTACATTTAAAAACATACATTTAAAGTGTTTGGCTGCTATACATTTCCACATGACAAGCCACTTCGTGGAGCAATCGTTTGTGACCAGGTCGCTTCTGAAATAGAGCTATATAGCTCAGTGGGCCTTACCTGGTAAATAGAAAAATAGTTTAGTAGTTAGTTTACCCTTGATTATAAGATTTCGTGACTGCAGGATTTCATACTCTTAGGTTATTTCGGTAAAGTCACGTAGATAGAAAAATAAATAAATAATAGATCACGACGTTTCGATCGCAACAACAAGCGATCGTCCTTAGGTGAAAGAGAGAAACATGCCTCTGTGACGAGGCATTACATAGAGGGGGAGGGGGGGAGGCCGCAAAGGGGTGAGAGGGTGGGGATACAATTCTAAGAGGGCTTGGGTGAAAGAGAGAAAATAAATGTGACAAGGAAGCTTAGATATCAAACTTAACAAAATTTAAAAATGTAATGCAACTCACAGAAGTCGGCTAACACAACAGTTAACACTTAAACTGGTTGATCCAGTCCTTCTAAAGATTACCTAGGTCATTCTTGCAAATGAAAGTGCCCTGGTTTCTTGAGTTCTCACTCCGAAAAGCAACATCCACTTGAACTTGATACTGCCCAATAAACTTGTGTGCAGCATCAAAAAACAATCATAGGAATAGAGCACCGTAATGACAAACGCGTACAGGGTGACAACAGCATGGCAATGTAGAAAACAGATGCAACAAAATAAAACTGCAAAGTGCGATGAAAAGCAAACTTGCATCTACAGGATTATTAGCGCCACACTGAGATCAGGGAAGATGTACCACAATTTAAAATATGTGAAACATTGCCTATGGCAATGATAGCATGAACACCATTGTCTAGAGACAAAACACATCCACCAAAGATGCTGAATGTACAGTTATCATAAAGGTCATTTTTAGTCCACATTTTGGTTTGCAGCCTTTATTACTCCTACTTATGAGTAAATCAGGTTAAGCACCATAGTCACTTCAAAGCTTAATAAACCGACTCTGGCACCGCACGGATAATAAGAAGCGGTGCTGGTAATTTATATTTTTTACAAGCTTGTAAATGGAGCTGACTTATGGCTTTCATTTCTAGAGACCTTTGGCTCAGGGAAGGAGCTTTTGTTGTTTGCTCATCTAGACAACGTTGGGCTCGAGCAAACTGCACTTTGTGAACCATAAAGCTATTTATGGCTGGATGCTCTGTGATAATTCCTGACCAGTTAAACTATTCTCCTTGTCGGAGATAAAGTGTTGCTACTGACGTCTCAGCTGCTCCTGCGGTTATAGGCCTAGCCCCGTCACGAGCTGTGAATCCACTGTAAATGGGAAAAGGGACGGCATGCAGACGCAGCTACTCAGTGCGATTTATAAATCAGTGTGACCAGACGCGGAATTTCAAATCATCAGCTAATGGTGCCACTTCAAAAACATGAACTTCAGTGCATAAATGTTATCACCCTTTGATCTTATTATAGGCGCCGTGTCCATCCAATCATTTAAATCTGCTTATGTACCCATCTATCGTTTTCTTGCGAGTACATCCGTTATATGTTTGTCTTATCTGTTGTCTATGCACCCACTGACACATCTATCCATCTTAAACGAATTACTTCGTGATGCGGCATTGGCAGTGGTGCGCAAGTACGAATAACTAAAATACACATCTGCTTACTTTCGTCAGTGCCTTAAGATGTCCCATTACAATGCTGAGCTTGTACACAAAAACATGCACAGGTGTATTTACTTCAGCAAGTCAAAAAAATCAAAGGGCTTAAGAGATGGGCAATACCAAACTCCGTATCAGTGCTGAGTCATTGGCGGAAATTCAACATTCCAATGGCCGTACCCAATGTGACCTCCGTTGACTAAATAATAATAATTTCATTTTATAGAGCGTCATGCATGCTAATTGCATCTCGCATGCGCACGAAGTTCTGTAAAGCCACTGCTGGATGACGACCTTCGTACACCCTGCAGAGCGTGCGGTTGGTGAAGGCGGGGAGTACAGTTAAGGGATCATAGAAGTGTACAGTACAACAATGTATTTTGCTGCTCTACCCTCTGCTGCCCACAACGTAAAATGTCTGTATTTATTCACGGTGAACACCCAATGCAAGCTCCTTTCAGGCTCAAACCTGGTCAGCTTCTGAAATCTGATGAGATTGGGCACTTTCCGTATGATTTGTAGTCCTTATTTTATGGACCCCAGAAGAATGTTGTGAGTCAAGCACTATAATCAACGTGCCACCTGATCAGATTACAAAGGATCGTACTGCTGTTATATTTAAGCTACAATGTATTCAATTAGACGGAATCTCCTGGCGATAGTTGTAAAAAAAAGCATAACGGTACGGTGTAAAGTACTAAAGAGAATGACAGAATCACAAGACGTAAAATGTGACCGATAAAAGATGTCATTGTTCCATTTTCCACTGACAAAAATGTGTTGTAAATGCAATTATGTCGTCTCTTTGTGCTGTTGTTTTTAATCCACCTTCTCTAATCGCAGGGCACTAGGGTTAAGTGCACACAGCGGGTGTCTAATGAACACTCTCTTCGCCTTCAAAATTGTATCGAGTGGAATTGTTGAGTATTTTTCTCGCTCTCTCTGTCTTTCACGATGCGGGGGTTCAAGAGTTCATGCTTTCAATGCGCTTTTAGCCAAGTCAATGTGAATTGGCACTTATTCTCTACGTCCTGGGATAAGGAAATCGTGGCTGGGAACGGGGGGGGGCTGTCAATAATGGATGAGGAATAAATGGCAAATTGACCCTGCTATGCCTACTGGATT
The DNA here is from genome assembly GCF_964198595.1 of Lampetra fluviatilis. Lineage (NCBI taxonomy): Eukaryota > Metazoa > Chordata > Hyperoartia > Petromyzontiformes > Petromyzontidae > Lampetra > Lampetra fluviatilis. Next base: position 10,281,649 of record NC_136278.1, on the reverse strand, counting down.
GAGGACCATCCGTGACGAGGCAAGACAGCACTGCAGTGACTGCAGAGCGCTTGAGCTGGGCTACATTAGAGCAGACAGAGTCAGTAGTTTTACACAGTAGGGAAGTAATACCTTTGTGTAAAGGCCCCCCCTGCAGTAACCATATGCAATGCACAATAGACCAATGCACAAGTATCTGCCTGCTCAAACAAACAATGGGGTAGCACCCTCCTGCACTTGCAGCCTAGAGAGAGAGAGAGGCATGGCAATTCCACAACTCCCAAGATGTGGCCAATTATTTCCATGCGATTGTCACTGTTCACTTTTTACAAAGGTAGAGGTGCAATTGCTTTATCCCATCACTGATGTTGGAGTCGTCTCTACTTGAGGGAGTTCTGGACAGCCCCCTCAAGGGGTATTTTTGGCCTACTATTCAACATTGGCAAGATGTACGTATGTCGAATTTCCTTCACGCTGTACGTCGACAACTGTGCTAATCGGAGGTGCACAGAGGATTAATTGGGAAGAGTTGACATTGACCTGGGCTTGCAACTTTCATATTTAGGGATTAAGCACTGTCACCATATTGCCACCCCGGGCCAGATATTTTACAATATAGCAGCTGTATCTCTGTTGGGTTTAATGTCAGCATGGAGATTTTGCTTTAAAGAAGAAACCACCTCTGCAATATCACCTCACAGCTTTCTTATTAGTACGTGTAGTGTTTTCGAGCACTTTTACCGTGCATCTTTTTTGTTCAATTCATGTTCAGCCACAATGAAAAAAAAGACTAAAATACCAGATACACCATTGGGTATTGTTGTTCTATGGTATAACTTTTAGGGCACGAATTAGTCCGAAGTTTAAACTCAGCGAACGTTAGGCCTTGCTTCATTGTGCTAACGAAACAAGACACTAAGCTAAACAAACATTGCATAAGCCAATAATGTACTGCCCATGTACAACCCATGTATGCATCTACTGCTGAATGAAGGCCTCCCCACGCTGTGCGGGTCACGTGGATTATTTGGCCAAACCTCACAACACTAGTCGTTGTGGGTTGGTAAAGGCGGGAGGCACAGAAGAGCACAGTACAACAATAAAACACATTTCTGACCATCCCTCTGCTAGCCACAACATAGCTGCCTATACTCTTAGTTCTTTCGGTAAAGTCACGTAGGTAAAAAATGAAATAAAAATTAATAAAAAATAAAATAAAAATCACGACGCTTCGGAAGCAACACAAGTCTCCGTCATCAGGTGGGACCGTCACAGCCAGATTTGCTGCTCACTTATTAATTTGCTGCTCACTTATTAATTTTAATTAAATTTTTTACCTACGTGACTTTACCGAAAGAACTAAGAGTATGAATCCTTGCAGTCACGAAAGCTTAAAATCTAGAATAGCTGCCTATGGCAACCTGGCATGCACACTGGTCACCAATACATGCACTGTCCAGGCTCAAACTGCTTAGCTTCTGATATCTGACGAGCTCAGGTGCATTCCAGGTGACTTGGTCAGAGGATAATTCTATTTTCTCAGTTCAAAAAAGTATTGCACGGAATTTTGTGTAAATAGAGTGCGCTATACACATTGAACAAGGGGGTTTATAGGTCTCTGAAACTACTGCGTCAGTTATAGAATGTCCTGTGAAATTGCTTTTTGTGTAAACGTGTTTTTATGAAACTGCCTTTTTCATGTCCACGTGTGTTTTTTAAAAGGACAGGAACTCGCATTCTGAAATGTTGTAACAATGTTATTGTAAAATGTTTCCTAAAGTTCATAACTTTAAGTGGTTAATGTAATTTAATGGTCATTGTTTAAAGTATAACCTTTTTGATGTTGTTTCAAATGGAGCCACGCAAACCCCATGATCGACTCAGCGATCAAATTTTTTTAGATGTTTTTTTACTTTCACCGAAATGTGAAGTGTTCACGAAGGGAAAGTCCTGACAAATATCAGCCTCGGTCATATTCCCTGTTGCCGTCTTTTGTCAAAGTAAATTGGGAAACTGTGGACATGATTTATACTTGTGGTACGACATTCATTATAACCGAATGCAACTAAAATGTAGAGCTCACCACAAGAAGCCAACGATAGCACGGCGACTGCAGTTCAGCAGCAGCGTTATTGATGGACACGTCAGTCACGGAATCTTTTCTGTTCGTCCAAGTCACAAATTTTGTGGCACGAAGAAAGCAATTAAATATACAGAGGCGAAGGATGCCACGTGAATATGCCAGATCTACTACTGCTATGGCAATAGTCTGAACAGAAATTATCAGGTTTATTGATGTGTTATTGCAGTATCTGGTAACGACTGTTTGATTCTTTTTTTTTTACAAGCAGTATTGCTCTGTGACTTAAACATCATTTATTTTAAACGAGTGGGGCAGCCCGTCCAACAGATAGGGAAACGTGACACTTGCAAGGCACTCACCAGACCATCGTTGAACATTGACCAGACGCTCACCGGTCATCAACTCACCTGGCCCTCACCACTCACCACGTTGTTATGACACAGTAGGGCAAGGCACACACACACAACACTCCACCCCAACAGCACATGCGTGTCCGCTGTATGATTTTAAATACAACTGCCATCATGCAAAATGCTACTGTAAACGTTAGAGTCGATAGGCAGCACCCCGATCAATGAAGGCAAATGATCAACTCGAAGGTAAATGTTTTTAAACCTTTATACCCCGTCCGCATGAAATACGCTTCTTGTCTTTTAAAGTAGCTTTAGATTAATTTAAGTGGTTTGAGCCGTGTAAGGAGAAGTTCTCTGGACAAACAGAGAACAGTAACTGCATTTTTAAAAGTAGACAATGCAGGGTCATATTGGGGTTAGGGGCCGTTCATAAATGACGTCACGCACCTAGGGGGGGGGGGTCAGACATTTGTGACGATGTGTGACGAGGGGGGGGGAGAAATGTGACGTCACATCAAAATGCGCAACTTTAAATTAATACAGACAACACGTTCTACTTAACTAAATATACTTTTTAATAAATGTTTTCTCCTACAACATCAGAGTGCAGCGCCACATTAAATACGCACTACAATGACAATAGTTTAAAGCGATTTGAAGCTTGTTTTTTTTGGGGGCGGCAGAGCTTTGTGACGTCATATTAGAGGGGGGGGGGGTCTGACTTTTTGTGACTCCGTGTGACAAGGGGGGGCGGGGGGAAATCGACCAAAATCGCGTGACGTCCTTTATGGACAGCCCCTTAGATGACAAAGACAAAGATCCCCCGTGTAGCCTTAACAGACTGTAGGGGCAAGTGTTGATAGCGAGCACCTATGAAGGCCTGACCGGTACACGAGGGGGTGGGTGGCCAGCACCACGCCCGACCGCCTTTGTCTCCCCCGTGGCGATGTTTACTACACAACCGCACCAGCTACTCATTTGAGGCTGAGTCGACCTAGGGGAGGGCCCAGCACCGGTACAGATGATCTTCACAGGTGGTGTTGGCCGCGAGCGGGAATCGAACTCGGTTCGCCGACCAAATTAAATATGAAAGGAAAGGAGGCAGGAAAGCAGCCGGGAAGAAGGGGGATTGGTTGAGGACAGGGGGAGGAGAGATGTGGTGGGAAAGAAGGAGCAGGTGAAGTTCGAGGAACTTTCTGGAAAAAAAAGATCGGGTGGCAGAGGGTATAGCGCGGGTGTGCGACATGTGCCCGAAAAGAAGGCTCCCATTTCACTCTGAAAATTTTTCCCTTCTAAAACGAACAATTGTGTAGCACTCATCTCAATTGTCAGTCCGCATTTCGTGCTGGTTGCTCTCTGTAAGCAGTGGCTCTCAAACCCCTGACGGTACGTGGCAATGTCCAAGGGAGTACGTGATGTGATTTATAAATGTGTGACATTATATCATACATGAGCCATTGGTGAATAATCATGTATAAATCTGCCAAGATGAAATAACTATGATAAAACATGTTTAATCCATACAGTACCCTAGAACGATATAAAATACCTTCATAAGCTCGTTGTAAATAATGTGGTCTAGAAGAGTAAACAGCGATCGCGAACAAATAACGTCACGCATGCAGAGCATCCGTAATAATAAATGTTTTATTCGCTTGCAGTTACTAGCTAGTTAGGACACCTTACAAAATGTACAATTGGTTAAATAATTGATGTTCATTATTCATACATTTACTTCCCAGAATCATGTTGGGTCAGGCGAGGGGGGGGGCACTACTCGGTTGAAGCATAATTCAACAAGGGGTCCAGTATCCTTAAAAGGTTGAGAACCACTGCTCCATACTCTTTGGTTCTTTCGGTAAAGTCACGAAGGTATAAAATAAAATATTTATATATATGAAAAATTTTAAAAAAAATAATAATAATATTTTACAAAAAAATTAATATTTTACACCTACGTGAATTTGCCGAAAGAACCAAAGAGTATGGATTCCTGCAGTTACGAAAGCTTCAAATCAAGATTGAACCACTGCTCTATGGGACAACAACGTTTTACTCCACAAAGCACACGTTTTATTTACGGGATGATAGATTAGAGTAGGTGTCGGCTACCTGCGGCTCTTTAAGGACTGCTTCGTGATCGTTATTTATTAAGGATCCAACCTTTAGTAGTCACCACGTGCATTGCGGATTTATAAAATTTTGAGGATTTTTTTTTTACACAATTAAAAAAAAGGCTTTTCTTAGTATTTTGGTTACCGACCCCTGGGCTAAATCAACGCGTATCAAGAATGTTTTGCTCACTGCCTTCCAATGACCTACCAATCAACTGACCTCAGATACTGATTGTTTTTTAAAACTTGAAGGGCAGAGAGGAAACATTACATTTCAATCTTATACAGGTAGGAACAATAGGTTCCACACTGCCCACCAGGGATTATTTGTCTGTACAGCTTGGCAAGGAAATTGCAAGCTCAACTTCATTTTCAATTGCATCCGTAGTGTGAAAACAATGCATTTTTGTCAACACATGAGTGGGCATTTAATAAGTGTTAATGTGCTACTCGAGCAGCAGACTGATTAGAGCTGACTTTGAGGAAATCACTCAAGTAAGACGGTATTAACGTCATTTCTTCCTAATCTATTCTTAGCACACCTGTCGGCATCATGATTAGAGTGTACGTGGCAGTAATTGTGCCACTGCAAGCTCAAAATATCTTGGCTCGTAGGCTTCACAGCTGCTTTGCCCTACAATGCAGCATTTCTAATGCATTGAGATGGCTGTTTATTATTGACCACCAGAAATGCATTGAGGGTTTGGCCTATTGAAAATTTTTATTATACTCCAGTTAGCTTTGTCATTCATTCATTAATAACCATTAAATTACGTTAAAATATTCATGTTGGCCACAAGCAATTAAATGGACGCTAGTAGTACTGCATAATACACCGCCGTAATTAATAGAAATCAATAAGCCTCTCTAAGTAAAGACATTTAGCATTTTGGGATGTTTGCTCGGTACCTTTTGAAGTCTTTTTTTACAGGTTGGAGTAAGCTGGAGCGTCCCGAGAAAACCTATGTACGTGATAAGGATAACATGAAACACTATGTTCGTGCAGCAAGTAGGTTGATAAACGAACTCTTACAAGAGCTTTGCTGCCTATCGCAGACTATGCAATTGGGAGTGGTCGAACTTCTTGACCCTACGAGGTATACCAAAATATTCATATGGCCCAGAACAGCATGTTGAGATGATCACGTGGGGGGGGGGGGGGGGGTGGAATTTGCAATTTCGAACTGTGCGGCAGGACCCCGATGAGTACTTATATCCGCGGATTTGCAGCCAAGGGCAAATGCCCTTGGACAGTTCCTGCTTCCGCATATTTCTGTCCTGTTTTAAAGAAAGTTGCCATGAAACTAATACAAAACTTCGCTGGGTCTCTATTGAGCCGCACTTGAGCGAGTAACGGTGTATCCACCCCTGGCAATTACACGGCGGCAAGGAAATGCTGCACGTATCGATTATTTGTGGATATTTTAGTTTCGTGAAAATTATAATAGTTTCATTTCACTTTTAAAAACAAATAGAATAAGGAAAGATCACATAATTTATAAAAATCCAGATTTAATTTCAATATTGTAACTTTTAAAATGAAAAAACCTTTTTATACATTCATCTTAGTTGACTTCACAGATCAGTTGAACGTATTTGCATCTCGTGTAAATTAAATGCAGGAGGATCTTATTAGAGACAAACCAATTCCACTCGCTACTTTGATAATTTAAAACCTATTTACAAAAAACACATCTGGTTAGTATCTTTTCCAGATGCACAGATCGAGGCATTGATTGCTAAGTAATGAACCTTTATTGAAATCTAGTGCCACATTTATGATATTTGACTTCTAGGAGTCGATATTGAAAACCAGTCGAGATATTCCTCAACGTGAAGAAGTGCATTATTGTCATTTATAAGTGCAGTGTAACATCTATTAATTGAAAAAATATAACCTAACTTGACGAAAACTGGCTTCATAACCACATTCTGATAATCCAATTATCACGCAATGCTTGTTATATTTTTTAAAAATGCTAATTGTTCATTTTTTCTGATGAGTTTTGGTTCAGGAAAATTAACAGTTAAACCGTTTTCATTTTCTGGTTTTCGGTTAATCTCTTAATCATGTAGGGAAATGTTATCATAAATACAGTAGATCGTTTTATTTGATAGATTCATCCTTCACTTATCAAAACAGTATCTTGTGCTCGCAAAGGCATATCATATTGAAAATGTTAACTTTATTACAATATTGATACAAGAAAAATATATGGAAATTTGGGTACAGCTTTTATCATCAACAGATCATACCAATTAGATATGTAAGGCTTTTATTTTGTCTTAAGTTTTCATCTATTACCATCAGGGATTTTATTGTATAACTCGCTTAAGTAAACCTTAATTAAAACAACTTTGAAATTTAAATTTAACAACACCAACATATGCATCCTAACAGCAAATGTGTGACTTAGTTATCGTGCAGTATTTTCAATTAAAAAAATATTTCCTTGTTAAGTGAAATGCATAAAATGTCAAGCTATTTCCAATAATGATTTTGCACAATTTATTTATGTAATTTTTATACAAGAACAATAATAGTATTCTAATATTATTCATAAATAAAGGTTTTTGGGTTAGATCTCGTAAGTATAAATGTTTATAATTGTAAATGTTAAATGTTGTGAATTGTAAATGTTGTGGATGTTGGATTTACTCTCCAACACACCGGTGGGCTGAAGTAACGAATTGGCGCGTTTTGTTTACGTGACAAACCTTACTGGCTGTGTCGGGTGGTGGAGGGTTATGACGTATTTATATTTACGCGATCTAACCCAAAAACCTTTATAAATAATAGGGGTAGTCAATTAAACATGTATCTGTTGGTATAGGTCAAAGCATGACTTGCATAATATTATAAATGTATATACAATGCTGTATTCCATCTCACATATCATTCTATACCTGTTGTCTTTCAGATTTCCCCTTTTAAGTTTGACTGCCATGATTGTTGACATACATTTAAATAAATAACAAAAACCTGCCAATATAAACAACATGTGGCGAACTTATCAACGAGTGGTTAATCCCTTGCTCTCAAATTTATATGACTTTTGAGTAATGCCTTAAAAATAAAACATAAAAGTTCAAGCGTGCATGATAATTAAAACACTAACATTGCAAGAAAGGCCAAACCACTTTATGACACTAAGCTATTCCAGAGAGGTCCTATTTCTTCCATTGCACCTGCAGTCAAGTGTAAACATGTGCGTATAAAAAACATATACCGTTAGCTAAATGTGTATGCAAGTGGTAAATAAAAATACACCAAGCTTTATTAAATTAAATGAGTTACAATGTATGCACGGTTTGGTATGAGGAATGAGTTCCAACAAAGGGTAGTTCGAATGTTCTTTGATTGAAGACCTACACAAACTACCTTGAGAAGGAAACGCCTAAAATCAATGCCGTAATTTAGGCCACTTTTTTCAACAAGTGTGAATGTATCTAAACGGCTGAACAAATGGTAGTCTTCTATTCAAGGTCAGGACTTATGAGGTCAAGGCTATAGACCCCAAAACCGCTGAGGTCACTGCTGAGAGCCTTTCAGATTGAGGCCATTGTCAAGACCAGTCAAGGCTGGATCCTCTAGACCGAGGCCAGTGTCTAGACTGCTGCTTTTAAGCGAAGTCATAGGACTGAGGTCACGGTCGAAGACGAGTCCCGAGGGAATGTCCTCCAGCCGCACTCGATGCAGAGGATTGGTCTACAGGACCCAAGACTGAATGCCACTAATTAACAATATTTATTGCCACCTTGTCGTTGCAAGTTTCAAGAGACCCATAATTTTTCACAACAGTGATTTGACTTTTACCGATGATCCTAAACAATGGTGAAACACATCGATTGTTTCCACACTGCAGATTGCTGAATGTTGAGTCTATCGACTGGACGATTGGGGGGTGTTTGTAGTGGATGTTTTGTATCACGGTCAATGGAAGATAAGGCTGAACACTGGTATCATTTGCAAACTTTCTTGTTCCTGTGTGGGGACGTGGCACGGCGGTAACTAAAACACAACTGGCATACAAGGAACATAATCCCTCATGTTTTGCCGACTCGTTCCCGAAAAGTGAGACAAATGCCCAAGCAACCAGGTACTCACGGCGCCACTAACAATGTGCTTGCGATGTTATTTTATTTTAGATTTTCATGGATTCACTGTATACCAATTTAAATGCGCAACCAAATGTAATTCATCATTTTCAAACTTGACAGATGAAAAGCATGGGTTGTCTGTTTAATTTTGGCAAGCTACATTGATCTAAATAAATCCACGTGCTGGCAAGCCACATTAACCCCCCATTGTGGTGTTTCATTTACGACTTCGTATAATCTTAGAGTTACACCGCTGTTGCATTTTGCAGCAGACATGCTGCACCGTGGTGATATACCGATAAAAAAATCACTCAAGTGCTCATGCCGCAATGCAATACATTTTTGGATGAATAAATCAAGATATTGTCCGCGGTTAGATATACCAGTGATAACAATAGCACACTCCTAATGTTATCAAATATCCCAATCAACCAATTTACAGTTGCACAGTATTTTATTCGGGGAATTTCGGGGCGTGCCACCTCCTGCAAAAGTGAACGTGATCGACCCTAGACTCTGATCTGATTAAGAGTATGAAAGTGCTGGTATTGGGCAAAGATGTTCAAGAGTAAAGGTGCACACCTGCAATCGCTTGCCCATGCCTCCCCTAGAGGAGGGGCCACCACTGGAGGGAGATCCAGAGAGCCCCTCTTTCGCATACTACCCTGCCACAAGTGACCTCCCGATGGACTAACTGTGCTATAGCCAGTTACTCTGCTTGGGGGATGTAATTCACCTGCACCGTCACTTCAACTGCGGCGTTGAGAAATCAAATCGAACCAGCGAACTCTGGATTGCAAAAAAAACCTCAGTCATCAATCACGCTGTATGTCTTAAAATGGGAACAAGCGACGTTTTGGGCAATGACCCTTCTACATAGCACATAAATAGAGGCCAGAGATATAGTGGGTAAAAGTTGGAGGCTGCACTTTACACCATGGGGGCTAATGATTACATTTGCAAACTGATCTTCATGAACAGTTTTTCATCTTGGCATATGAAGTTACGTATGTGAGGCTATTAATTAACACACCCTTCAATAATATAACCTGGAAATATATTGCTAAATAAAATAATTAATATTATAAGTAAAATAATATAAACGTTGCTTGCACATTGCATTATAGGTAGAGGAACTGTTGAGGTCACATGCATCATCCACTTAGTAATGGCTTCCTGTGGCCAATTATCATTTCAATAGGATTAGAGAAGCTTTCCTCAAGAAATGTAAGGGTCAATAGATTAAAGGGATGTGTTTCCTGAACCTTGTAAAGGTGTGGAGGAATTTACGGGGTGCAATTTAAATAAAAAAGTGTACTTTGAGTGTCATTTTAGCCCTTACTGTCCAATTCTACTGAGAAGTCAGATGTATTATGCAAACAATTGTTTGTTCCGAAATGAGGTACATCATACGTGAACCTACAAAGGGTTTGTCTAGCACTCCATAATAATGTTGTGTTTTGAGTGAAGGCAAGGCATTCATTCAGTCCTGCCGACTTTTCAGTTTAAATGAGGCAGCCTTCTCTCTTGCTGGTCTCATTCCCACCAGAAATCAAAACAAGGCCACATACCGACATATCACTGGGCCTATGGTCCCTGCTGTTGTAGTGACAATTCTGGATTGCATGTCCAGTGCACTAACAATTATACCATGGCATTGACCCATGTCCAACAACTAAAACTGTAAAAAAATATTATAACTTCGGAAACAACAATCATTTCTGGGGTTGTCTTGCTATAAGAAAACACGTATTTCAAAGGACAGTTGAATGAAGGACACTGAACTGAAATAGAAATAATAAATTCACCGCATGCGTTTTTCCTGCATATCACAATAAACATCGCCTGAATTGTAAACTGAGAGATACATACAAGGTTCCCGTGGGCTGCATAGCACGACAGTATTTACGACCTGAAAATGTCAACTCTCCCAGCCACAACAGCTGTATCTGTTTACGTGAATTAATTTATCAGGAAATCCGAGTCATGGGCAGAGTAAAAGGTATGCAAATGCGCACGATCACCGGCATGTGAATTGTTTAACTGTCACCTTCTAATTGTGTTTGATTAAATAGTATTACAAAGGCATGGCCGAAATTACCCATAGGTCCAAAGCTAAAAACCGCATCCCTTGACACGGAAATGTGGAATTTTCACGAATTGCTCAGTGACATCAATGGAAAACAGCAATGCCTTATTTCATGAGAAATGCCTCATTGCATGAGACATTGGCATCAGCCATGATGAATGGGGTATCGTCATCATCATGAGCCATGGGCAATCCTAAACTCCACTGTGTATTGAATTAAAACCTTTATCAACTGAACGCACCGGTACAATTCAACACGCGCAATAACTTTTATGAAATGCGTTACATATGGCCAGTGACGTCACTCGGGTTGGTGTCACCCAGTGCGGTAACTCGTGGTGTCACCCACCATGGACCTCCTCCAGTACCAGACTATGCAGAATCCTTAGTAATGTTTTTTTGTACTAATGTTACTCGTAAATCGTAATTCCCGTATACCACTGAATGTAATGACAATAGTAGTGACGTAAACAACTAGCAAAATAAAAATTACACCTTTAAATTACAATATCATACGTACAGCCTAAATGTATTTACTTTTATATAGTTTCCGGTGGTTAAAGTGAAAATTCAGTAAGAAAACAATACATTTCGAAGTAAAAAAACGTAAAAACATTTAAGAACTAAATTAAAATCAGATATATATTGCAAGACAGTGATGTTTTTAAAGAAAATAAAAAAAAATAATTTAAGGTTTATTTTATATATTTCTAAACATGTATCAAGAAATATAGTATTTCCCCCCACTTCATGTTTTAAATTGTCCATTTCTCTATTTAGTTATCAAAGAGTTATATAATCAATAATTGTTCTACATGTAAGTTTATTATCAATTTTAATCATAGAATAATATGTGATATAGTTGTAAATTGCTATAATGTAATATTTCTTAGATGATATGAATACTAACACAATTGATTTGGAAATCTTTCTACGTTGATTTACAACATTATTAGTTACAACGTTATTAGTAACGGAGCGGAAGCCTTTTTCGATTTCTCTCCTTCTTTTCCTTTAATTACTACTTCATTCTCAAAGAAGTTATTGATATATGCTCACAAATACTAATTACCACAATATTGTAGCTAAAACACCAGCAAATTCGACAAAACCAGCGACTATAAAAACACGAGCAGCGACGAAAACAACAGCGCGTGCTCGGAGCGCGTGCAGACGAGACCACGTGACTCGAAGCGTCACTGTAGTTGGGTAACAATGACAGCTCTGACCGGAGCGCATTAGAAGGTTCAAAAAGTAAATGAGCATAGAGTTGTAGCCTTGTAGGTATATTGATACAGTACATGTAAGCTGGGCTTATGAAACACCTTTTTGTTATAACTACAGAGGCATTTTTTGATAAAAAAAATATATAAAAAATTCTGCTGAAACACTGCACAAAAATTACATAGACAGTCATCTTGGTGTCACCCCTCTGATGGTATCACCCGGTGCGGTCCGCACCCCCCTAGTGACGCCACTGCATATGGCCATCATTTTGGAAAAATGTGGTCTTTGCCAGTCACCCAGCTTCATCATGCTCATAGTTACACAACATTGGTGTGCAATTACTTGTCAGAGAATCCATCATCATCATTATTATTATTTGTACACACAAACTTAATTTAATCAAACGTCACGCACAATGTGGTTATGAGGTATTTCTATAATGAACGTTCCCATGTGTTACGGCTGCTTAGAAAGTAGAGAACATTTTCTGTTGTTCGAAAAAAAAAAATTGCTGGCTCTCTGGACTGCCTTCATTATTCTGTCTCATCACTGTTGCCTGGAGATGTCCAACAGGTCTGATGCACTCCTTTCCTGCCACGTTGCCATGGTCTCAATCGGTGCGGTGCAACCGTCTGCCTGCAGGACATATTACGATTGGTCTAATTGGCATGTTGCTCAGAAGCGGTTTTGTGGTGCTCATTGCAGCAACACATTCCATGAGGTTTATCCCTTGATCGTGTCCAGATTAACGTGGCACTGCCATTGGTTAGAACACTTGATTCAAAATCAGAAGGGAGGTTAGGAGATACAATTGGTCAGCATTCATAAAACAAGACGTTAACTACCTCACCTGGTAAACAGGCGGTCGTGGGTTCGATCCCAATCCTGACCATAACGGCTGTATATTTGGAGTTTGCATGTTCTCCCCGTGGTCACGTGGATGTTTTTCCAGATCTTCCGGTTTTTCCCTCCAGATTTAGAATCATGCGTTTAGAGTATTTGGCCGCTATCCATTTCCACATGGTAAGCGGCTTCGTTGAGCTATCATTCGTGACAGCCAGGTCGCTTCTGAAAAAGCGCAATATAGCTCAGTGGGCCTTACCTCGTAAAATAAAAAAAAGTTTAGTTTAATATTGCGCCCTAGTTGTAGGAAATATGGCATGTTTACCACTGGCCACCAACTGAGACCTCAATCCACTGCTTATTAGGCAGAGATACACTTTATCCTGATACTCATTTATGTAGAGTAAATCCACGAATCTTTTGTAAATAGCTGAACAATCACTGGGACCCACTGAGTCCAGTTCTGTATTCATTGTAATACATTTCGCGTGTGTGTGTGTGCTTTTATTAATACTCATCCCAGATGCTTCTGAAAGAGAAAAGGTGAGCATTTCGTTTGCTGTGCTTATATTTCAATCAAACACTCTAGGACTGGCATGCTATAAAAAAAAACACACCCAAGAGACCAGGCTCTTATTCGCTGTTTGCATTGTGACTCGCAATTATATTTCAGCACCTTTTACGTTCAAAATATATGTGAATGTTAAACTCTTTACTGAACAACATATAATACCTCAAAGGAAGATGAATAGCTTGTTTTTTTTCATGAAAAAAAAACACATTTTCAACAGGAATTTGCACCAGCAAAAGTGGAGTGGTGTCATCGTGGTTAGTGCACTGCACTATTAACCCAGTATCATGAGTTTGATTCTTAACATCGTATTATGTTGAACTTCTTTTGCACCGTACGTAGCCAACCCCACTGATTGACGGTGCGGCGGAAGGGCAACAAACGAAACACAAAAAGCAGTTCTTAAAGACGTGAGTTTTCAATTGAGATGTAAAAGTGCATAGCTCTATTGGCTTCCGAATATCAGAAGAGCGTTCCAGACGGCCACAGAAGTGCATCTCAAAAGCACGCTATGCAGTGAACGTCTTTGTTCGACAGCTTGCCAAAAGCCGCTGCGAGGTTGACCGGAGTTCGCGTGATGGTTTATGCCCCTTGAGATCAGCGAGGTAAAACATCAGTGCCGAGTGATATCTAATGCAGTCAAGGACCCTTCCCTCACAAATCCACACTCATCAGTGGTGAATTATGGTCAAACAGCCTCCATGACAACATACCACGGGTAGACAGTGGTGAATTGGCAAAGGGCTGCATATTTATTTCAGGAAAATAAAATTGCGTATGTGTATTTAATATATATAGAGATTCTCTGTTATGTATATTTAACTTATTTCGCACCGTACATATCAAACCGTGCTAATCGGAGGTGTGCGGGAATGACAACAAATTAAGCACAAAAAGCAGTTCTTAAAAAAAAATAGTTTTCAATCTATGTGCAAGCATTTCTCGATTTTTTTTAAAGATCAGAAAAAAAACATTCGTATCAATGTTGACTTTAGGAGACATGGGAAGGCAGCCTATATCAAGATGCATTCTTGCTACTGGTACGCTGACTCACATCATACACTCACTCACACTACCACTGACTCACTCACACATCATACACTGACTCACACATCATACGCTTACTCACACATCATTCACTGGGAGTGTCGCGTTGCCAGCTATGGCTGCAAGTTTGGTCGTACGTGCTATCTATATAGTTTATTGTTACATTTTGAATCACAGTTCCTATGATTACTGTTGTTACATGTTTTTATAGCTTTATTTTGGTGATTCGAAAACATATGGTTAATCTAAATTGTCTTATGGTTGTTATTGTTGACTTGCACCACATTGGGATTTTTGCACACGGCGTTTTAATACGTTTTTTTAAAGATTTGCTGGTTTATTCCAGGATGTTTCTGTTATGCGTCGTCGCTTGCTTTAAGATGTTCTGTGTTCATATTTAGTTTGTTGCGGTTGCACCCGACTTAAGAGCCGCATGGCTCACAAGGCTATACCTAATACATGAAACTTGAAACTTGGTCCGTACTTAAAGGGCTTGAAACTGTTCATCGCAACGCAATGGCAGCGTCAGAAAGGCAACTAAAATAACACGACTGTGTGTTAGTGATGGACTTTGACAATGAACTATGAGAGATGGGGCAGGAAGCAGGGAAAACAGCTCGATGGCGAAAGTGCAAACATCATCCTCCAGCAGCAAAAGACTCCAAAGTGGACACTTGGGTCGTCTGTGTAACGACAGCCCAAACTCATCAAGTCAGATAATTATGAATTCATTTGTCGGTTACTCAGCTGACGTGAACCCCACAAGCGTATGTTCTCGTGGGAATAGTCTGAGATTGGCAGGACTTGCAGTACAAAAAAAATCGTTAAAAAAACATGCTGTCAAAATGCACTGTCCTGCACCATCCTTTACTTTTGAGAATATGTTAATAATGTATTATAAAATATATCACTTTTACTTATTCAAATATTTGTGCAGAGGTCATGGAAAAGTTTTTTTTTTACTTTAATACAGTACCACCATCACTTGTGTTTATGCATATCTGGATATTCATTTCACACGTGGCGCTGCCACCTTTGACGGCTTTATCTGTAGGGATTCGTGAAAGTGGGCCATCCGATGTACTTGTGGGGTTTGGAGCAGTGGTCCAAGGCACTGTGCTACGGATTCAGCGACCCGAGTTTGATTCCTGACCATGGTTAAGATCGGTGTTACCAACGCCATTCCAATATGAAACGACCAGTGGTACTATGATTGTTGTTATTATTATTCCACATATGGGCTGGAGCGGTGGCACACTGGTGAACACACCACACTATAATTATGTAACATTGAAAAATGTCCATATGCGGTTGACTGTGGTGTCAAAAAGAAGACTCAAGCATGGCAATAACGTTATTTCACATTGTGAACAGCACTATTTGGTGCACCCTTTATTGAAAGAGGAGATTAAATAATCCTATTGAGACATTGAGACGCTTGAAACAGCATCGCTTCTCTTGCGAGGAAGACCTCGGTTACATCAAGAACAATTTAAGAATACGACACTTAAATTCAACAAATGCAAAAGAAATGTCACAATAAATTAAGACAGCACTGTGCACCCAGAAACCTGAGTTCAATCACGGGCCATGGATAACATCAGTGGCGAGTGATATTGGGGTCTCTTCTTCCTTCACCAACCCGAAATATGATAAAGTATGGTCAAACAACCCCCGGGATTGTATGTGTGTATGTTTGTTGAACTTCTTCGCACCGTACGTAGCCATCCGTGCGAATCGCAAGTGCGGGGGATGGACAGCAAGCGAAACATAAAAACCAGTTCACAAAAAAGCAGTTTCGATTTAAAGCTTTTGTGACTGCAGGGATTCATATTCTTGGTTCTTTCGGTAAAGTCACGTAGAAGGGACTTTACCGAAAGAACCAAGAATATTAAAAGCAGTTAGTTATAAGGCACAGGAAGCCGTCACGCACTCGTGTACTAACAGAGTGGAATGAATTATACTGGTAGGAACCTCCTGGTTACACCAGCCCACAGGGGATTATTGTGTCCGTCCGTCGTGCAGGGAGGGGCTGGGTGGGGAGGGTGGGGCTGGGTGGGGGGTGGGAGGGGTGGGGCTGGGTGGGGAGGGGCTGGTCACCCCGTGGTGTCCTTATAAAACTCAACGTTTAACCTACTCTCGGGCATATTTGCAGAATACACCACGCCGCCGTTGACCTTGGCCATTGATCGAGCAACCCAACGTTCCTACCAGCTCCCTCCGCAGGAATGTGTTTTTTTTGTTGCAATTTTTGTCTTGTGGAGGTAGTGATGTTTTGATGGCTGGTGTACTGCACAGTAATCCTAAAATTCCGGGTGATATTTTTTAAAAAATGGCAAACCATCAGTGGCCGCTGGTGTCTTACCCATGTCTTGGGCTTTCTCTAGGTTTGTTCAGTTTTAATCGAGCGTAAGATATGCTGCAGTGTGGTAAACATGGGGAAACAAATGCAGCGAAGCATGTGGGGGCCTAGCCACACCAGTCTTCAGTACTACACTTCCCCCCATGACGCAGCTCGCCTCTAATGATGGAGACGAGTTCTCTCTTGGGTGTGTATTAACATACCATGAATAATTAACATGTTTTGATATATTTTTTTTAGATACTTAATTTTGAATATTTAAGCCAGGGTATTTATCCTCCGCAAAACAAATCGTCCCCGCAAAGTTTTATAACGATGATAAAACATCGTATATGTTAGTGCACATAAAAAAAAACGCGATTACCTTCACCAATATCCCGACCGCGAGTGCTTCACTGAATTGGATTCTCTCCGTAATGCGTGCTAAAGTGTGCCTGAATGTTTCCCATCATTTATTGTAATTTGCATTATATAAACTGCTGCGCCCAGCTAAACGAAGGCATTGTAATTTGCTTGAGCAGCTTCGTTTAGGCTAACGGCGCTGTTGCTCGTGCGCTGCATGCTTATTTGTGCCGTGTATGACAAAAGAAATTCCCAATTCTACGGTACCTGCTGATAATTGCCAGGGGAAGACAGTTTGTTTCCTCGTGGAAAAGCCACTGAATGAATGCAAACTTGCTGTCAGAAAACAGGCTTCGGTGATTAATGACTCTCACGAAGCTTTCGTTGAGAGAGTTAACCCTTCGCCGTCTCCTCTGCCCACAGACAGAAATATCCCGTAATTTATCAAGAGGAAAAGAACAGTAATTTTGCCTACTAATTGCTTTGGAAAATATTACATTATCCACCCATTAAACACTGCTGCCCTTGCCATCATCATCATCATCAGACGTGATTAATCCACTGCTGGATGAAGGCCTCCAAAAACCGCTGCCGCGATATGTCATTATGCTGCGATGTGGCAATCCATCCAGCAGCTGCACACGAGCTGATATCACTCCGTCTCCCTGGTGGACGTTCCTCTCGAACTCGTTCTTTTCCTTGGCTACCACTCCGTTATTGTTCAAGTGGCCATCGGCCACTTGAACTTTCTTCACAATCAAAATGACGTCTTTAACTTGAATATATGTTCTCTAATCCAAGTGCTGCTCGTTCCCACTGTAAGTGTAATCCAAGCATGCATTTCTCCACGCTTCTTTGTGCACCTGAAAAAGTTATTAATGAACAGTAACGGCTGTGTCATAATTTAATCTGGCCGAGTAGCACTGTGGTCAAAGCACAGGAGGCCATGGGGATGTTATCTACCTGGCCTGATATCCAGGAGGTCGTGAGTTCGATCCCAACCCTGACAACTGGTGTATATTTGGAGTTCGCATGTCCTCCCTGTGGTCGCGTGGATTTTTCTACGGGTCCCCCTGTTTTTCCCTCCACATTTAGAATCAATGTGCATTTAGAGTATTCGGCTGTTATACATTTCCACATGAGAAGCCATTTCGTTGAACTCTAATTTGTGGCCAAGTCGCTTCTGAAAAAAAGCTACATAGCTCAGTGAGCTTTATCTGAAAAAAAACCTTTTGCCAAGTCAACATTGGAATCCTGTGGAAAAAAATGGCCTCTGTAATGGGAATGTGGAACTTCTGGCTCAGTGCGACCACTGGTTATGTCCCATACCTTGTTGCTCATTTGAGCAGGAAGACACTTGTAATTAATGTAACATACATACTATATATATATGTGTACATATCAAGACGCGTCGTTAGAAGGAATGGCTGATGACCGATGGTCAAATTTAATAATGGAGTGGCAGTCAGTGATGGGAACACGTCTGAGTGCATGGCCATTGGAGGAGATGGCGTGATTGAATACATTTTTGTGTGGGTGCGAGGTGGATTATTTCATAAAATTAGTGAGAGGTGGATGCAACTTGGGGAGGCTTTCATCCAGCAGTGGATTTATCATGGCTGATGGTGGTGATGATGATTACAGCCTCAAAATAACCTTAACTCACTTATAACAAATATGAAAAATGCGGCTTCTTTCGATATAAATATTCACATACATGTATTGTAATTCATGAAATTCTTAGTTTCATATAACAAATGTGACATTATAGTTGTTGAAAAAATGTTGTAAGCCATACAAAATCATTCTTCTATGTTCATTCAAAGCAACTTTGACAATGCACTTGGTGTGAATTGACTGTTGTGCAGTGGTTGCTGGATGGCGACAAAGGAATGCATGATAAAGACGTAACTATCCGGTGACATTGGTTTTATATCATGAAATTACCTGCAGTTAAATGCATTGATTGGCAAATGTTAGGTGATGACAGTAGCTTGGCCATGGCCTCTTGGGTATTGTGGCTTAATTTAAGCACTTTAAATTGGATCTATACAACAGCTCGGATTACTGTTATAGTGAATCTAAGGACAGAGTAATTATATTTGTCCCCACCTCCTACACTTGACTCCCCTCTTCTTTGTATAAAAAAGCAATGCTGATCTGAAAACCACTTAAATTATACAAATTTCAATATGAACAATAATAATGAAAAAAATAAATGCTCTGTTTTGAAATGTGTGAAATTATACTGTGCTCTTCGGAACATCTGAAAGCATTATATTGAAGAAATTGCATTGTATAAGGCGCAGTGTGTACTAAAGCAGTATTCAGGATGAAAGGCTTAGGCTTAATTGAGCCGACATAAACTTGTTCCCAGACAAATGAACACAAAAACGCAGAATAATATAATTTAATTAGCTTAGGTTTTCTTCAACGAAGACAAAAATATACATAGAGGTAATTAAATCAATTAAATGTAATTAATAGAATTCCAACATTTAGGTTGGAAGAATGGTCTCAAGTTGTGAAATTAGTAGTTTCCTACTTGGGCAAAAATACAAGTAATCACGAGTAATACTGTGGTTGTTTCTACCAAACTGATAGATTAAAGGGATGTCATATTTAGGACAACATGTTCCTTAATCCACACCTGACATGGGGTGATTTTTGATCATCATTAATGTTGATCTCTCTCTATATATGTACTGTGTACAAATAATAATAATATAAATTAGCCCTTTGTCAATCCACTGCTCGTGTTACTTGCGAGGTTTATTTGACCATACTACACCACACCGATTAGTTCCGGTTTGGTGAACGGAGGGCTCACGGTCAAATCAGATGTCACTCTCCACTGATGGTTTTTTTCTGCGGCCAAGATTAGAACTATGGTCGCCGGGTCCATAATGCCATACAAAGACAACGTTTCCCCCTTTGGCCTTAACAGACTCTTGGGGCAAGTGCGGTTAGCGAACAATTATGAAGTCCCACGTGCTACACCAGGGGGTGGGTGCAGTGCCGGATTATCCCAGTAGCAAAAGTAGCCACATATGTAGTAGTAGCTACGGGCCCCGCACTTTCAAGGGCCCCCGCGCTAATTGCTTTCAAGCTATCAATTCTGGTTCGGCGATTCTGCACTTGCTCTATTACTATAGCACTATATTGCCTTCAACTTTTATGAACGACTGGGTGTTTAAGGTTAGCGATTTGTCGTATTATCTGCATATATAGCAAATGAATGAATACAATTACTTGAATATGCAAGTGTGTTTTAATATTTACGTGTGTTTTTTTTCATTTAGGGCCCATTTATAACACAAGCTACAGGCCCCGCATTAGCTTAATCCGGCACTGGGTGGGTGCCCAGCACCACGCCCAGCTGCCTTTGTCTGCCCAGCGCTAATGTTTGCACATCGCACCGGGCGCTCATTTGAGGCTGAGTCAACCTAGGGGAGGTCTCCAGGACCTATTCAAATGATCGTCACTGGTGTTGGCCATGATCAGGAATCAAACCTGGGTGCAGCGCGCGAACCCCTACACTAACTGATCCCTTAAAGAAAATATGCTAACCACTGCACCAGTGCTCCCCTGTATAATATGGTTATATAAAATTATTCATATCAACAGAGTGATGTGTATTATACACACACATCCCTACAGTAGATACGAGGTACGGTTTTCCATTTTCAGATCAATCCTAAAATTGTAAACATACAATTTGGAAAGAAATTTTGAGATCAAATTTGCTTCTAATTCATCTAAAAAAAGTGACATTTGGGCATTTGGTAATGTCACTTCCATGTGTTAGATGAGGGCAGTTATGTAATTGTGATGTCACTTGATAAGACA
The DNA here is from genome assembly GCF_964198595.1 of Lampetra fluviatilis. Taxonomy (NCBI): domain Eukaryota; kingdom Metazoa; phylum Chordata; class Hyperoartia; order Petromyzontiformes; family Petromyzontidae; genus Lampetra; species Lampetra fluviatilis. The sequence continues at coordinate 10,260,689 of NC_136278.1, read as the reverse complement.
TGGAACATGCACGAGTGTGTCATTGATGACGAGTGTGTGGACGTGTGAGAGCTTCACGTCAAATGCACGGTTTCTGCTTGAACGTTTGCACATCGAAATAAGAGCTTAAAAATCCTCATATGACGTCGCAGTTATTTCAGCATTTCGTTCTGTGAACCTTTTGACCACTCCTTACAAGTAGACGTGCAATATATTGCTCTCTAGCACACATCTTCTCAGGCTGTTACAAGTTCTTCTAAGTGCACCAGTATTTATGTGAGGCTCATAATTTGTTTAGGAAATAATAGATTTTGCAAATGTCCCATATTTAATATTTTCCAAAGCCAAGCATACGCGCATATATTTTGTATGTGAATCATATCCAGTATATTTAATATTCTTGTCATTTAAATGTACAATTTCCACATTGCACCTATGCCATATCATACTCAGACTGATGTGACATAGTTGGTAAGGCCCATTGAGCTAAATGACTCAAATAAACAGCCGTGCCCTCAACCCTCACATTTATCATAATTTTCAACACCGATCTCAATGAAGTCCGTGAAACACTATTGGGTCAGAACTGCACTCAATGCACTCCACTTTCCCCAACACGAACACATATGTGAAGTAGAACTCGGCACAAAATGGGGCATGGCAAGGTCGCCTGCTGGGAATTGTGGGAAAATGAACCACGAGTACAAAAAAGCAATCGTTGTTAACAAAACGTTGTTTTCGGATAAAAGTTAGGATTAAAGCACGTGTGATATTAGTCATATCGCTGTACTATTGTGATGGGGAGATGTTACTTACCTTGTCTGCAGGAAGTTGTGGGTTCGATCCAGACCCTGACACCTGTATATTCAAGTGTGCATGTTCTATTTAAACAAACGTTTCGAGTATTTGGCTGCAATAAATGTCCACGTGATGAGCCATTTAATTTAGATATGTGGCCAGGTTTGCTTATGAAAAAAGCAAAATAGCTTATTGCGCCATATCTGGTAAAATAAAAAAAGTAGTTTTACATGTATTTATTGGATTAATAGCATGAATAATAATCTAGAAAATAATAACGTGTCTACTTTTATTTCGGAGGTGCCTCTACGAAAGGGAGTATGAACGAGCATCACTAGAGGGGGGCATGAAGAGAGCCTCACTAGAGGGGGGCATCAGAGAGCCTCATTAGAGGGGGGCATGAGGGAGCCTCACTAGAGGGGGGCATGAGAGAGCCTCACTAGAGGGGGGCATGAGGGAGCCTCACTAGAGGGGGGCATGAAGTGAGCCTCACTATAGGGGGGCATCAGAGAGCCTCACTAGAGGGGGGCATGAGAGAGCCTCACTAGAGGGGGGCATGAGGGAGCCTCACTAGAGGGGGGCATGAGGGAGCCTCACTAGAGGGGGGCATGAGAGAGCCTCACTAGAGGGGTGCATGAGGGAGCCTCACTAGAGGGGGGCATGAGGGAGCCTCACTAGAGGGGGGCATGAGAGAGCCTCACTAGAGGGGGGCATCAGAGAGCCTCACTAGAGGGGGGCATGAGAGAGCCTCACTAGAGGGGGCATGAGAGAGCCTCATTAGAGGGGGGCACGAGAGAGCCTCACTAGAGGGGGGCATGAGGGAGCCTCCCTAGAGGGGGGCATGAGGGAGCCTCACTAGAGGGGGGCATGAGAGAGCCTCATTAGAGGGGGGCACGAGAGAGCCTCACTAGAGGGGGGCATGAGGGAGCCTCACTAGAGGGGGGCATGAGGGAGCCTCATTAGAGGGGGGCACGAGAGAGCCTCACTAGAGGGGGGCATGAGGGAGCCTCACTAGAGGGGGGCATGAGGGAGCCTCATTAGAGGGGGGCATGAGGGAGCCTCATTAGATGGGGGCATGAGAGAGCCTCACTAGAGGGGGGCATGAGGGAGCCTCACTAGAGGGGGGCATGAGGGAGCCTCACTAGAGGGGGGCATGAGGGAGCCTCACTAGAGGGGGCATGAGGGAGCCTCACTAGAGGGGGGCATGAGAGAGCCTCATTAGAGAGGGCATTAGGGAGCCTCACTAGAGGGGGCATGAGGGAGCCTCACTAGAGGGTGGCATGAGAGAGCCTCATTAGAGGGGGCATGAGGGAGCCTCACTAGAGGGGGCATGAGAGAGCCTCACTAGAGGGGGGCATGAGAGAGCCTCACTAGAGGGGGGCATGAGGGAGCCTCACTAGAGGGGGGCATGAGAGAGCCTCACTAGAGGGGGCATGAGGGAGCCTCACTAGAGGGGGCATGAGAGAGCCTCACTATAGGGGGGCATGAGGGAGCCTCACTAGAGGGGGGCATGAGGGAGCCTCACTAGAGGGGGGCATGAGAGAGCCTCACTATAGGGGGGCATGAGGGAGCCTCACTAGAGGGGGGCATGAGGGAGCCTCACTAGAGGGGGGCATGAGGGAGCCTCACTAGAGGGGGGCATCAGAGAGCCTCACTAGAGGGGGGCACGAGAGAGCCTCACTAGAGGGGGGCATGAGGGAGCCTCACTAGAGGGGGGCACAAGAGAGCCTCACTAGAGGGGGGCATGAGGGAGCCTCACTAGAGGGGGGGCACGATAGAGCCTCACTAGAGGGGGCATGAGAGAGCCTCACTAGAGGGGGGCACGAGAGAGCCTCACTAGAGGGGGGCATCAAAGAGCCTCACTAGAGGGGGCACGAGAGAGCCTCACTAGAGGGGGGCATGAGGGAGCCTCACTTTCTCAACTCTGCATTTCAAAATTTGGAGCTGTTTTCGTGGAAACAAAACGGGTTGTATGTTGTTTTTAAAATTTCTGGAATATTGGCATCACGTTTGTTTCTAGTTGTTAAAACCATGAAAGTAGGGATTTGTGTTACTTGCTGTGAGCCATATATATATTAATTAAATATTAAATGCCTAATTTGCCATTGGCTGGAACTACAAAGTCTTCCTGTTGTGCCACGCCATGGCCAGAAATGTGTTCTCCTGAAACTCTGATTAGAGCGAACGAGTGGCTTCATTTTTCCTTTCCAGTTTGTCAGCACTGATGTTTTTAATCTAATTACTACTTTCAGCAACACTGCATAAGAAAAATAAAGACGCGGGATTACACATTGCGTGAATGACCGACGCAACGTAATCGTAGTGTGCTCCAGCTGTGATCTTGAAAACAGTGAAACGCAGACGGGGCTAAGAGAAAGAGAATGAAGAGAGGGAATCGAGATGTAGGATGGCAGCATGATATTGCGTAATGGGAGGGGATCGGTGGGAGACATTTGGAGACAGCTCCAGGTGGCCGTGGTGCGCAAGCAAAATGAAGAAAGAAAAACTCAATTACTCTGCCTTGAAAGAAATACATGAACAGTCAACAACGTTTTGAGCAATGGTCTTTCTTCCTAGCACCTGAGATTGGTAGGGTTGGCTACATACGGTGTGAATAAAGTTAAACATACATACATATGTAGGGGTGTCAGGGGAAGGATTCCCACCAATAGGAGGGTTAGTGGGAGGGGTGATCGAGGAGATATAAGGGGAGAACGGGCGGGAAGAAGGGGCCTTTGGCGGGAACGAGATTGGGACGGCTGGGGACAGGTGTGGATGGGAGAAAAGGATTAAAAGACGAAACCCCTGCAATCTTGTGTCGGCTCTCCTTTACACATACATAGCGGATACACAGAGAGGCCAGTTCAGAAGGGTTCAAGACTGCACTGTGAGGCGTGATGAGACATTCATATGCCCATTTAAAAACTGGTCATCAGTGAACATCTCTGACCCTTGTTAATTCGATGTCTCTGGCCTCTCTAATCATGTGCTAGGAAGCAGGGCCATTGCCTGAAACGTCGGCAATTACGATTTGTGTTTAATTTGTTTTATTATTTTAGTTATGGCAGTGTTGATGATGAGTATAACGGGGGGGGGGGGAGAAAGTCAGATCGGGAAATAATCAGCGATAGGGGACCACGTCTTCCCATATGCCATTGGTGTTCGCGTTGGTGTTCGCGTTGGTGTTAATCGTGGCCGAGAATTGTATTGAGGTGGCTGGGTTCATGATGTAGTGTGATAATCACTGTGTCACCACTTCACCCGTAAAATGCGTTTAGTAATCTGTAAATTGTTATGCCAAATGGTGTATTTATAACTGATGATTCTGCATGTGCCTCAAAGTGACCCTGCGTCATGAATCCTTTCGTGATTAATTTAAAAAAATGTTTGCAGTTTTACATTTCCAAAGCAAGAACGCCATCTTTATTCTTTCGTGTACACATTTGACTCAGAGTTACGTTAAATTGTCAAACATCACGAGTATGAGGATGGTTCATATAAAGTGACTCACTTCATATATGTAGGTAATAAACACACAATTACCATGTAATCTTATGAGCTCAGTAGGACTTAGCCGTCGAACAATGTTAAGACTTTTAATCACCTGCAATTTTTTGCAATATAATGAGTAATAAAACGATACGAAGAGTACGTGATGAGAAGGGAACACACATATCACGTGATATGGTTCCTTGCACATTACCCACAATTCACCCCAATGGGCAAAGAGCGTTTCACGCTCAGTTACAAGGAGTTTCCACTTCTGAACACTTGAATGGTCGGCTTTGCAATTTGTAACATTTTTTATTTTGATTGGTCGACATGATGATTCACACGTGCTTGCTTTTCATACACAGCTGTGCACAATTGCTCCGCAGCAATCAATGCACTAATCACATATGTAAGCTATCTGTTGTTTGTTCCCCATGGAGATCGCAAGCCACATACTTGAGCATCAGCTGAGAAGGCAAAATAGTTTTGTTCAAAAGGAACCCAGCTGTGCTTTTGAAGTACACCCTCCATAGAGGTGTTTTCGGTGGGCTAAAATGCATCACAGCTCCTCAGCTGCCAACCTGACACTGCAGCGCCACACAATCTAAGGGGTCTCTAAGCAGTGAATGCGCGCTATAAAATTAATAAGAACTGCTCATTGGCCCGCAGGCAGCACAACGGTTGTAATGAGCAGATGGTGGTTTTAAGCAGCAGAGGTATCGTTGTATATCACACACAATAGATTCCATAAAGACACTTTTTTTTACTGGATCCTCTGTTATATGGGCATTGAAGTGTTTTGTGGTTTATTACAATGCATTTATCCATACACGTGCATTTCTCATAGCCTGTGTATAGCAGGCACAGAGCGATGGGTGATTCATCGGCAAATACGCGAGTTTTTACGCTCACAGTACATGCATCGTATTGTGAGTGCAAGAATTCGTTCTATGTTCACTTTCCCTCTGCTGTATATAATGAGTTCACGTGAACGCCGCAGCCACCACGGGCTCTAAATGTACCCCAAATGTAAAACAAATATATATAATTATGACGCCATCCGCATGTTTCTGTTATATACAGGTGTTTGGCAATTCTCTATTCATCTATTCAAATACGCTTTCTAACTGGGGGTCGAAACAAGTTGTACCACTGTGTCAAAATGAACACTGGTGGCCTTATGGAAAGACTGGTCCCCTGCATAGGAATATGGCATTGACACCACTGGCTGAGGGTTGTAAATGGAGATGAGTATTGCCCGCACTCGTTTGAGAAATGGTCCATTCTGATTTCATATTTTAGTTGAGTAACTGATAAATGAATTGACAATTGAATGATAAATATTTAAACACATGGTCAATTCTGAAGGCGTACTCAGCCAATCTCGCAACGCATTTGGACTCTGACAATAAAGTGGACCTTCACACAATGGTCTGCCTTCCTCGCTCATTGAATCCTGTTTAGAGTTGTCCGTTCATTGCGGAATGACCACCGTTCTGTTGCTGTGAACGAGCAGTGTGCGTGACCTCATTTGTCAACAATGTTTCTTATTCGAGTTGCCACCATTACCACCACCAACACCATAATAGCCACACACAAACCTCGACGTAGCTCACAGCACTGAGCAAAAGCATTGTGGGTATATTTAATATTAAAATGAACACCTCGGTCATTAAAAAAATTGCATTGCAAAAGAAATAAATTAAATTTTAAGAACGTTGTCTAAAGTTCTGAAAAACAGATGGCGATTCAGTACTCATAAGACTGTGAACAATAACCCTGTCATTACCAAAGCAATTTCGGGCCTCTGAAGCAAAGAAATGGTGCACATTAAGTGCATGTAGAAGAACAAATCTGCAGGATCAGGTGGAGAAACGATGTAAAACTGATTCCGTATTTCACAGTATATTTAACACTTCATTCCGTACCATTTAACACTGCTATAGATTTAAGTATTGTCATGGTCTTGAATAATTGAGTGAAATTACCATTTCATTATACTTCAAACAAATATTGTTTCAAAATGTAGTTTTTTTTTGCACTTAATGACCACGGCGGAGGGCCGAGAAAATAATATTGATGAAAATTCCACGTTCCCACTGTCTTTCTACTTGAGTATGTGCAACAAATAATCATAATTGTGAGTTCCCATTATATGGTACGGCATACCACAGTGCTGATCAGGACCCGAACCAGGATTTAAACTCTCGAACTTAGGTTTATAGCCCCCATTGCTGGAGTGACTACATTACCTCCAAAAACAAAGCCACAGTAACTGCCCCAAACCCAGTTTTGAGACACACACGCGTTCGTTTCATGGTGCAGGTCTAACTTCTCATCCCAGTTCAACCCATCATACATCACCAAGGTCAATAGTGCCGTATCTTAGCAGCAGACTGTTATCACCATGGTGGCATCGCTGCTATCGGCTGTGGGCTAAATTCATATTATGCTTGACTGGCAAGAGGCACATTTTATTGTCCGTGGTAAATGACAGTAAGAGGCTGTCTGAGGTATTGCTTGCACAATAGAGAGTATTTCGTAGAAGGGAACAAATAAGCTGTAATAAATCAGGGACATTTCAACTTAATCCTGTCCTTTTTTAGTAGTGATTTTAGTTTAAGGCAATATTTTAAATGCTTTTATATGCGACCCAATTCCGTGAGCCAATGTTAATCGGCAGAAATGACAAAAGGAGCAGAATAGTGGCCGCTCAACGCAAACGTTACAACGCCTGAAAACTGCACGACGGGCCGATGAACAGTGAACGCTCAGAACAATGCCAACATAAACGAAATAAATGAATAACAAAAAGTAGAACAGTAGAAAATACTGCAGTCACGTGAAAAAAAAAACTGTTCTGGGCAGAATGTTTTCTAGAAGGAATGACAGATAGTAACACAAAACAGAACGTATATGGTAATGACTTCCAAAATGGACAATTTGTCCTTATGAAGGGATGAATGCATGGGACAGGGAGCAATTTTAAAGTACACAGGCAGATGCTCATAATCTGACATGTTGCTCAAAATGCCCGCGTCTCAAATTAAATGCAAAACTGAATGCAAAAAGGTCTTCATGTGAGATGCTGCAATTACGGGGACGTGTGTTGCATCCGTGATTATTGGTATTCTTAAATTATTCTTCTGCTGATAATCTGGGAAACTTTAGAAGGTCATCCACGTTATTTAAAATAGTCTTTTCACGTAGTTTTTCACACAATCACGTAAGTATTTTTAAAAATATTTACGATGAATATATGTATTTTTTAAATAGTTGTTTTAAAGCTATCTGCTAAACCCTTCGGATGTGAACGTCTGTCTGTCCTTCACAGTCAGCCGGCAAAAGTTTCATCTCATGTAAAGCCCTGTCTCTCTCCACCTTCTCTAGCCTTCTCGGGATTGTGTGCCCCAATTCATCTCAATTCCTCGTTTTGTCCTTGTTTTTGTATCTCTCTGTTCCCTCTCCTATCTCACCCTTCCTTTCTATCCCTCTCCTCCCTCTATCTCTCCCACTTGCCTCCCCCCTATCTCCCTCCCTATCTCTCTCGCCTCTCACCCCCAATCTCCACTTTCCTCGTTTTCACCTCTCCCTTTCCCATCTCAGTCTCTCTTTTTTACGATCAGTGGAGACAAGAAGATGCTCGGTGTAGTCGGCACTTTGCTTCGTTCATCATTTCGTATTTTTTTTTACTTTGCTTTATGTAAACTCCCATCCCTCGCTCACTCTCTCGCTCTCTCTCTCGCGCTCTCTCTCGTTCTGCCCGCAGCCCTTCTCGCAGTCCAACGGCCTCCGACAGGTAGCTCATAACTGCATGCAGAGCTCCCCGTCATTTGCCACCGAGCACACGGCCTCCATCAGTCTCTCTCGCTCACTCTCCCTTATCCTCTCTCCCACTGTCCGTCGCATTCCACCACTCTTCTCTTTTTGTTTTTCTCTCCCTTTCCTCTCCGTTTGACTCCCTTTCACTCTCTCCCCACTACTCTCCGCTCCTATCCGACTTTGCCCCCCAATGTTTGCAAAATAGACTTTTCTTAAATTTGCTATTATAATGATAATTGTTTTTTTACCCTTTTATCTGGCAACAAAACTGACACCTTTTTTACGAGGAGTCATGTTTGCATGGACCACAATACCTGCAGTCATAATGCAAACAAAAACATAACTCTGATAATGTATGCACTATCCTTGAGGTTGATTGGTCCACACCCGAGACAGCTTTCCTTAGAGCCTAGTCTCACATGGTGTTGGACCAGATGACGCCAAAATGCCAGATAAAAGAGTAAAAACCAATTATCATATTTTTCTACTGGCAAATGAGGTTCCAATGGTTGCTATTATAATCTTATAAAGGACATTTTTATGCACACGTTGAACCCTTTTCTCAATCCACAGCTGTGGGTCATGGGGGTTATTTGACCATACTTCACCACACTGGTCAATGCTGGAATGTGAAGGCATAAATGGGGGGGGGGGGGGGAGACCAATACTAATTCATATATCACTTGCTACTGATGTTAGCCATAGCCAACATTGCCGGGCAGGTTCATAGTACCGTACGCTAAACATTGTATGCAATAATATTTATCCAAGGAGATAAGGGTCTGTTACAGCTGCACAGTGTCACGTGCAGCAGTATTGGCAAGGAAGGCAATGCATTGAAGTTGCCAGGATATATGAAATCAATGTATGAATGCAGAGCTTGTTATCCAATTTACAACTGAATGGAGGAAATTGCTTCGCATTGATTAAACGGACTTCTCCGAGCAATCCCAGGTTTGTAGGTGTCCATTTAGGCTCAACTCAAAAGTTTGGCTCAAGAGGAACTGACATTATGCTCATCAGCATGGCACGGCTGGACACCAGCCGGCAAATGAACAGACATATGTCATGATGTAAAAGTTAAGGTGTGACCAAATGCCGACATTATCTAGATTTGCAAATGTGTTCCGGAGAGAAGGGCATGCAGCTAAGCTATAAATGGGCTGCATCACGATCGGTGTAAATACAGTGGTTTGTATGAAAAATTTACAAAGAGCAAATACAGCAACATGTTACGAACAGTGTATATACATAATACTGTTGTGATGCTAAGGTCGTGATTATAAATGAATAATTTGCCAATGTTAATAAATGCCAAGTTATAATTGCTCATTTAATATTGATAATTGCTCAATTATTGATATACTGTGGTTTGGGCCCCCACCATGTCGGTCTCGGGGTGGTGTCACAGTTTATGAATGTTTATCCTTAGAAAGAATAGTATTTAAGTTGTCTGTCTCTGGAATATTGTCCTTCCACGTTTTAAACTATCCACAAACAAAAAAACAAACCACATATGTAATCACAAGCAATGTATTTTGTAATGGTACTGATAATAAAACCACAACATTACAGGATAATAAAAATAAAACATAATAAAATAATTCTCACGACCAGGTCTGTCGGGGAGACAGCGTCAGGCGCTGTCTCCCCGACAGACCTGGTCTTCACCTGAGGACGGCTGCTTGCGTTGTGGCCGAAACGTCGTGAGAATTATTTTATTATGTTTTATTTTCATTATTGTATTATTTCCCTTCTACGTGACTTTACCGAAAGAACCAAGAAGATGAATCCCTGCAGTCACGAAAGCTTTAAATCGAAACATTACAGGACTTAATGGGTCAATCAAAACAACGCCGACAGCACCAACGGTTACAAGTGCTGATGAAGTGAGAGAACAATAATCAACGGTTTTTTTTTTTAACAACTATGACTTTGGTGGTTGTGAGAGATCGCTGGCAGGGTATAACAACCGCTCACAACGCCGTGGAAACTCTCGCTGTCCCCAAAAGACTGTGCCATGCGGGAATATTACGAGACAGCTCTGTCTACCACACTCGCTTGCATATTCATTGCAATTAGTGTCACGAGCACATCATATTAACTGACGAACCGCAGTGGAGCATTGTTGGGTAATGCCCCCTTTCAGGCGGCTTTTGAAGCGGTGGTTTGCAGGCATCTCGCAATGCTAACTTTAGGGAGATGTTCACTCTTTTTTGTCGACTTACAAGAATCACCGAATTATGTTTTTTTTCTTTGAAGGGTCACAATGGAGCTACTCAGCACATCTTGAGGCACAGCTGGGCAGCGGGGTGGCAGTGGTTGGCAGCACCAACAGCAAGCGTTAGCAGAAACAGCAGCAGCGGTTAGCAGCTAGGGTTGACGCGATATGATCATTTTTCAAAATACGTTACGATATACATTGTTCACAATGTGGAGATTATCGCGATATCAATTGCCCGTAACTTTGTTATTGCATTTCACGTGTTCATTGTATTGGTTTCACGCTATCTTGTAATGTTAGTACGGATAGAGATTACTTAGAAGTTCATCAATGCATATGCTCAATGCAAGCCTGCCACAAGTAATGCTATTTATTGCAAGTGTAATGTTTATAACGCACACGGTGTCAGTTGCACTCATACTAATGAAATACTTAACGAGAAACACCATAAACTATCACGTTACATAATCGACACGCCGTAACTACTCATGAAAACATTTGAGAAAGCATTGACTTAATTCGATTACAGCAATTTATTGACAACTTTAATTGTTAAGTTTGTTACTTAATGCAGCATTGATAATCACGATACGTTACGGACGATACGATTACCATGGATCTCACATCTTACGATATATAATCGTATCCAAATTTCAAGAGGCAGTGACGTGCACAAACTGTAGCAGCACGCACAATATCACGATGCTTTTGCAAGTACAAAATGTGCATTCAGTAAGGCAGGTCATCTAACTCCTTCCCTTTTCCAGCCGTATAAGTTACAGCAACTACACAATTTCAAAGGTTATTCTCTGAAAAGGAAGTTTTTTTCAATTTTTCATATTCTTCAATATATGTATTCTACATAATGCAGTCTCGGCCACTTTACTCTCCCAATAATTCACTTCACCATTCGTTATTTGTAGATGCAATATCATTCTCAGCTCTCATCTTCTGCTGAGTGTGAGTACTACTTGCCCCTTTATTCCATATGTGCCCGGTCTTCTTCCAGTGGTATTGCCTCATTACGAAAGTTATGCCCATTATTCTCTTTGCTCTTTGCAAAATCAGATGCCCTCGCTGGAAATTCAAGCCTGGTTGTGGAATGGCAGCTTGGCCAAGGGATTGCCGAGTTGGTAAAGGAGGCTCAAATGTAATCGTTGTCGTTAACTTTTGAAAAGGCTTACGTCTGAAACATATCCAGACCCATCAATTAACGAGTCAGGATTCGATTGATGACAACGGGGAAAGGTCTGACCTATATGGCTGAGTTCTCTTTAATGATCTTCCCCTTAAGCATTCTGACCTGTGACAGAATAGCACCTCTATCTCAGGGATGGTCCTATAGCTAGCCTGGAAATCAAATTTCTTGATTGTTATCTGCAATGTATTGAAAGACATTTGGTAGATCTCAGTCATATAATGATGAGCAGGTCTGGGAGTCTTTCTGCAGACTGATTTTAAGTTATTTTAATGTTTAACCAGTATATTAGCCAGGAGCCAACGTCTTGAGGTAAAGTACTCAGCAAGATTAAGCCAGGATATTTAGGCATTACGGTCACATCGTACGGCTGATGTTGACGTAGAACAACAAACTATAATTTATGATTTTACATTGAGGTGGCTGAGCAAGATAATTTCGTCAGGCGTAGCAGAGTGTATCACTGTGATGATGCCTCTTTAATATTTGTGAATAGGGATGGTCATTTAAAACGTAATCAGTGTTGACCCGCTACATTGATGAGGCTAATTTAACAACGATTACGTATATTCAAAGATTTGATTTTTATATTAACAACAATGCAACAACAAAACCTCTGCTAACCCTTTAGCAAAAAGCAATACGGAGGTACACCACAAAGCCACATCAATGAACATTAGCATCGAGTCCTTACGGGATTGATTGACGTGCTTGTTGTGTTTCAGAGCCCCACAATGCTTGTTAAAAATATACACAGGACGCAAATTGTTTGCATGCAAGGTAAGAGAACAGTTAAGTGGAAAGTGCACAACTATCATGCACGTTTTAGGCGCCATTAACAATGTCACATGCTATATATATCGTCCGCATTAAAAGTTTAAATGCTGCATAAGACCTTCCTTACTTTAATGGAGCAAAACAACATTTTGTGCCAAAGGAAAAGTGCTACAGCTCTGCTTCATTGACGTCATCTCGAGCTTAGCTTTATGCACACGACGAGCTTCTTCAGCACTCATTTGACCACCGCTCGGTGTTCTGCATTGCCGGCTGCTTCTGAACAAGTGTTTGCACCTCTTGACGCGAAGGTGAAGGTCTGAAGTATTGTCAGCTGCACGCGATGGTTACCGCTGCATTGTTCCATGTTGCTCTGAATGTCATTAACCCCCTCAAGTGAATGGACTGAACACGACCCACACGTAACAGACACACACGCACACGAATGTAAAATCTTAACCTCATATTGTGCTATTTTGATTTAAGGCTTTCGTGACTGCAGGGATTCATATTCTTGGTTCTTTCGGTAAAGTCCTTTCTACGTGCCTTTACCGAAAGAACCAAGAATACTCATTGATGCTGCTAATCCTGCATAATGCATGGGCATAATATGACTTTGAAAACCCCCCGCCCACCTCCTACGCATTTCACAAGTAGCACTAGTCGCATTCCTGCATTTCCCATAAATATGCTAAATTCCTCTTGATATGCAGATTCTTTTGTCAAGGCGCATTTCCCCCCCTTCCAACCCAGCTTAAATAGACGCTCCAAGCGTGGTGGTGTTTCATTTAGACGCTGTCGCCTCGACAGACCTGGTCTTCACCTGAGGACGGCTGCTTGTGTTGTGGCCGAAACGTCGTGAGAATTATTTATAATTGTATTACTTCCCTTCTACGTG